>NW_026975175.1:1106044-1433152 GCF_030014295.1 Loxodonta africana | reverse complement strand
ACTTCTGGGTACTCACCGAGCCTTCCTTCCAAGGTACGTCTTGGTACATTCTCCAGGCCTTCCTTCCGAGGTACTTCTGGGTACAGTCACCAGGCCTTCTTCCGAGGTAACTCTGGGTACAGTCACCAGGCCTCCTTCTGAGGTACCTCTGGGTACAGTCACCCGGCCTTGTTTCTGAGGTCCCTCTGGGTACAGTCACCAGGCCTTTCTACCGAGATAACTCTGGGTACAGTCACCAGGCCTTTCTTACGAGGTACCTCTAGGTACAGTCACGAGGCCTTCCTTCTGATTTAGCTCTGGGTACAGTCACCAAGTTTTCCTTTCGAGGGACCTCTGGGTGCAGTCACCAGGCCTTCCTTCCGAGGTACCTCTGGGTAGAGTCACCAGTCCTTCCTTCTGAGGTACCTCTGGCACAGTCACCAGGCCTGACTTCTAATGTACATCTGGGTACGATCACCAGGCTTTCCTTCCGAGGTGCCTCTGGGTACAGTCACCAGGCCGTTCTTCCGAGGCACTTCTGGGTACAGCCACCAGGCCTTCCTTCCGAGGTACACCTGGTACAGTCACCAGGCCTTCTTCCTAGGTAAGTCTGGGTACAGTCATCAGGCCTCCTTCCGAGGTACCTCTGGGTACAGTCACTCGGCCTTGTTTCTGAGTTGCCTCTGCATACAGTCACCTGGCCTTTCTTCCGAGATAACTCTGGGTACAGTCACCAGGCCTTTCTGACGAGGTACCTCTAGGTACAGTCACGAGGCCTTCCTTCTGAGTGAGCTCTGGGTACAGTCACCAAGTTTTCCTCCAAGGGACCTCTGGGTACAAGCACGAGGTCTTTCTTCTCAGGTACATCTGAGTACAGTCACCAGGCATTCCTTCCGAGGTACCTCTGGGTACAGTCACCAGGCCTTCCTTCCGAGGTACCTCTGAATACAGTCACCATGCCTTACTTCCTAGGTACCTTTGGCTACGGTCACCAAGCCTTCCTTCCGAGGCACCTCTGGGTACAGCCACCGGGCCTTCCTTCCGAAGTACCTCTGGGTACAGTTCCCAGACCTTCCTTCCGAGGTACCTCTGAGTACAGTCACTAGGCGTTTCTTCCGAGGTACTTTTGGGTACAGTCACCAGGACTTGCTTCCGAGGAACCTCTGTGTACAGTCACCAGGCGTTTCTTACGAGGTACCTCTGGGTACAGTCACCATCGCTTCCTTCCGAGGTAACTCTGGGTAGAGTCACCAGACCCTCCTTCTGAGGTACCTCTGGGTACTCACCGAGCCTTCCTTCCAAGGTACCTCTTGGTACATTCTCCATTCCTACCGAGGTACTTCTGGGTACATTCTCCAGGCCTTCCTTCCGAGGTACTTCTGGGTACAGTCACCAGGCCTTTCTTTCGGGGTACTTCTGGGTACTCACCGAGCCTTCCTTCCAAGGTACGTCTTGGTACATTCTCCAGGCCTTCCTTCCGAGGTACTTATTGGTACAGTCACCAGGCCTTCTTCCGAGGTAACTCTGGGTACAGTCACCAGGCCTCCTTCTGAGGTACCTCTGGGTACAGTCACCCGGCCTTGTTTCTGAGGTCCCTCTGGGTACAGTCACCAGGCCTTTCTACCGAGATAACTCTGGGTACAGTCACCAGGCCTTTCTTACGAGGTACCTCTAGGTACAGTCACGAGGCCTTCCTTCTGATTTAGCTCTGGGTACAGTCACCAAGTTTTCCTTTCGAGGGACCTCTGGGTACAGTAAGCAGGCCTTCCTCCGAGGCACTAATGTGTACAGTCACCAGGCCTTCCTTCCGTGGTACCTCTGAGTTCAGTCACCTGGCCTTTCTTCGGAGGTACGCCTGGGTACAGTCACCAGGCCTTCCTTCTGAGGTACTTCTGGGTACAGTCACTAGGCCTTCCTTTCGAAGTACCTCTGAATACAGTCACCATGCCTTACTTCCCAGGTACCTTTGGCTACGGTCACCAAGCCTTCCTTCCGAGGCACCTCTGGGTACAGCCACCGGGCCTTCCTTCCGAAGTACCTCTGGGTACAGTTCCCAGACCTTCCTTCTGAGGTACCTCTGAGTACAGTCACCAGGCCTTGCTTCCGAGGTACCTCTGGGTACAGTCACCAGGCCTTTCTTACGAGGTACCTTTGGGTACAGTCACCATCGCTTCCTTCCGAGGTAACTCTGGGTAAAGTCTCCAGGCCTTCCTTCTGAGGTACCTCTGGGTACAGTCACCAGGCGTTGCTTCCGAGGTACCTTGAGTACTGTCACCACGCTTTCCTTCCGAGGTACCTCTGGACAGAGTCACCACGCCTTCCTTCTGAGGTAACTCTGGGTACAGTCACCAGAATTTTCTTCCGAGGTACCTCTGGGTGCAGTCACCAGGACTTTCTTTCGAGGTACCTCTGGGTACAATCAACAGGCTTTCCTTCTGAGGTACCTCTGGGCACAGTCACCAGGCCTGACTTCTAATGTACATCTGGGTACCGTCACCAGGCTTTCCTTCCGAGGTACCTCTGGGTACAGTCACCCGGCCGTTCTTCCGAGGCACTTCTGGGTACAGCCACCAGGCCTTCCTTCCGAGGTACACCTGGGTACAGTCACTAGGCCTTTCTTCCGAGGTACCTCTGGGTACAGTCACCAGGCATTTCTGACGAGGTACCTCTGGGTTCAGTCACCAGGCCTTCCTTCTGAGTTAGCTGTGAGTACAGTCACCAGGCCTGTCTTCCGAGGTACGTCTGGGTAGTAACCAGACCTTCCTTCCGTGGTACATCTAGGTACAGTCACCAGGCCTTCCTTCCTAGGTGCCTCTGGGTACAGTCACCGGGCCTTCATTCCGAGGTACCTCTGGGTACAGTCACCAGGGCTTCGATCCGATGTACCTCTGGGTACAATCACCAGGCTTTTCTTAAGAGGTACCTCTGGGGACAGTCACGAGGCTTTCCTTCTGAGTTATCTCTGGGTACAGTCACCAGGCCTTCCTTCCGAGGTACCTCTGGGTAGAGTCAAAAGGCCTTTCTTCCGAGGTACCTCTGGGTACAGCCACTAGGTCTTTCTTCCGAGGTACTTCAGGGTGCAGTCCCCAGGGCTTCCTTCCGAGGTGCCTCTGGGTACAGTCAGCAGGCCTTCCTCCCGTGGTACCTCTGAGTACAGTCACCAGACCTTCCTTCTGAGGTACCTCTGGGTACAGTCAACAGGACTTCCTTCTGAGGTACCTCTCCATACAGGCAGCGCGTGTTCCTTTTGAGGTAACTCTGGGTACACTCACCAGGTCTTCCTTCCCACGTACCTCTGGTTACACTCACCAAGCCTTTCTTCCGAGGTATCTCTGGGTAAAGCCACCAGGCATTTCTTACGAGGTACCTCTGGGTAGAGTCCCCAGGCCTTCCTTCCGAAGTACCTCTGGGTACAGTCACCAGGCTTATTCTTTCGGGGTACCTCTGGGTACACTCACCAGGCCTTCTTTTCGAGGTACCTCTGGGTACAGTCACCATCGCTTCCTTCCGAGGTAACTCTGGGTACAGTCACCAGGCCTTCCTTCTGAGGTAACTCTGGGTACAGTCACCAGGCCTTCCTTCCGTGGTACCTCTGAGTACACTCACCTGGCCTTTCTTCGGAGGTACGCCTGGGTACAGTCCCCAGGCCTTCCTTCCGAGGAACCGCTGGGTACAATCACCAGGCCTTCCTTCTCAGGTACCTTTGGGTACAGTGACGAGGTCTTTTTTCTGAGGTAGCTCTGAGTACAGTCACCAGGCTTTTCTTCCGAGGTACTTCCGGGTAGTCACCATGCCTTCCTTCCAAGGTACCTCTCGGTACAGTCTCCATTCCTTCCTTCCGAGGTACTTCTGGGTACAGTCACCAGGCCTTCTTCCGAGGTAACTCTGGGTACAGTCACCAGGCCTCCTAACGAGGTACCTCTGGGTACAGTCACCCGGCCTTGTTTCTGAGGTCCCTCTGGGTACAGTCACCAGGCCTTTCTTACGAGGTACCTCTAGGTACAGTCACGAGGCCTTCCTTCTGAGTTAGCTCTGGGTACACTCACCAAGTTTTCCTTCCGAGGGACCTTTCGGTACACTCACCAGGCCTTCCTTCCGAGGTACATCTGGTTACAGTCACCAGGCCTTCCTTTCGAGGTACTTCTGGGTAGAATCACCAGGCCTTCCTTCCGAGGTACATCTGGTTACAGTCACCAGGCCTTCCTTCCGAGGTACTTCTGGGTACAATCACCAGGCCTTCCTTCTGAGCTACCTCTGGGTACAGTGACGAGGTCTTTCTTCTGAGGTACCTCTGAGTACAGTCACCAGGCCTTTCTTCCGAGGTACTTCTGGGTACTCACCGAGCCTACCTTCCGAGGTACCTCTCGGTACATTCTCCAGGCCTTCCTTCCGAGGTACCTCTGGGTACAGTCACCCGGCCTTGTTTCTGAGGTCCCTCTGGGTACAGTCACCAGGCCTTTCTTCCGAGATAACTCTGGGTACAGTCACCAGGCCTTTCTTACGAGGTAACTCTAGGTACAGTCACGAGGCCTTCCTTCTGAGTTAGCTCTGGGTACAGTCACCAAGTTTTCCTTCCGAGGGACCTCTGGGTACAGTCAGCAGACCTTCCTCCGAGGCACTAATGTGTACAGTCAGCAGGCCTTCCTCCCGTGGTACCTCTGAGTACAGTCACCAGACCTTTCTTCTGAGGTACCTCTGGGTACAGTCAGCAGGCCTTCCTTCTGAGGTACCTCTGCGTACAGGCAGCGCGTCTTCCTTTTGAGGTAACTCTGGGTACAGTCACCAGGTCTTCCTTCCCACGTACCTCTGGTTACAGTCACCAAGCCTTTCTTCCGAGGTATCTCTGGGTAAAGCCACCAGGCATTTCTTACGAGGTACCTCTGGGTAGAGTCCCCAGGCCTTCCTTCCGAAGTACCTCTGGGTACAGTCACCAGGCCTATTC
Source organism: Loxodonta africana (assembly GCF_030014295.1). Lineage (NCBI taxonomy): Eukaryota > Metazoa > Chordata > Mammalia > Proboscidea > Elephantidae > Loxodonta > Loxodonta africana. The sequence goes on along the minus strand of NW_026975175.1, from coordinate 1,428,231 downwards.
TTTCGAGGTACCTCTCGGTACACTCACCAGGCTTTCTTTTCGAGGTACCTCTGGGTACAGTCACCATCGCTTCCTTCCGAGGTAACTCTGGGTAGAGTCACCAACTTCCTTCCGAGGTACCTCTGGGTACAGTCCGCAGGCCTTCCTTCCGTGGTACCTCTGAGTACAGTCACCTGGCCTTTCTTCGGAGGTACGCCTGGGTACAGTCACCAGGCCTTCCTTCCGAGGAACCGCTGGGTACAATCACCAGGCCTTCCTTCTGAGGTACCTTTGGGCACAGTGACGAGGTCTTTTTTCTGAGGTACCTCTGAGTACAGTCACCAGGCCTTTCTTCCGAGGTACTTCCGGGTAGTCACCATGCCTTCCTTCCAAGGTACCTCTCGGTACAGTCTCCCGGCCTTCCTTCCGAGGTAACTCTGGGTACTGTCACCAGGCTTCCTTCCGAGGTACCTGTGGGTACAGTCACCAGGCCTTCCTTCTCAAGTAACTCTGGGTACAGTCACCAGGCCTTTCTTTCGCGGTATCTCTGGGCACAGTCTGAAGGACTTCCTTGTCAGTTACCTCTGGGTACAGTCACCGGCCTTCCTTCTGAGGTACCTCTGGGTACAGTCATCGGCCCTCCTTCTGAGGTACCTCTGGGTACAGTCACCCGTCCTTCTTTCAGAGGTCCCTCTGGGTACAGTCACCAGGCCTTTCTTTCGAGCTACCTCTGGGTACAGTCATCAGGCCTTCCGTCTGAGGTACCTCTGGGTACAGTCACCAGGCCTTCCTTCTGAGGTACTTCTGGGTACAGTCAGCAGACCTTCCTTCTGAGGTTCCTCTCGGTACAATCACCAGGCCTTCCTTTCCAGGTAACTCTGGGTACAGTCACCAGGCCTTCCTTCCGAGGCATCTCTGGGTACAGTCACCAGGCATTTCTTACGAGGTACCTCTGGGTACATTCACCAGGCTTTCCTTCTGAGGTACCTTGAGTACTCTCACCAGGCATTCCTTCCGAGGTACCTCTGGGTACAGTCACCAGGCCTTGTTTCTGAGGTGCCTCTGGGTACAGTCACCAGGCCATTCTTACGAGGTGCCTCTAGGTACAGTCACGAGGCCTTCCTTCTGAGTTAGCTCTGGGTACAGTCACCAAGTTTTCCTTCCGAGGGAACTCTCGGTACAGTCAACAGGCCTTCCTCCGAGGCACTAACGTGTACAGTCACCAGGCCTTCCTTCCTAGGTACCTGTGGGTACAAGCACGAGGTCTTTCCTCTGAGGTACCTCCGAGTACAGTGACCAGGCCTTTCTTCCGAGGTATGTCTGGGTACTCACCAGACATTCCTTCCTAGGTACCTCTGGGTACAGTCACCAGGCCTTCCTTCCGTGGTACCTCTGAGTTCAATCACCTGGCCTTTCTTCGGAGGTACGCCTGGGTAGAGTCACCAGGCCTTCCTTCTGAGGTACTTATGGGTACAGTCACAAGGCCTTCCTTCCGAGGTACTTCTGGGTACAGTCACCAGGCCTTCCTTCCGAGGTACCTCTGGGTACGCTCACCAGGCCTTCCTTCCGAGGTAATTTTGGGTACAGTCATCAGGCCTTGCTTCCGAGGTACCTCTGGGTACAGTCACCAGGCCTTTCTTACGAGGTACCTATGGGTACAGTCACCATCGCTTCCTTCCGAGGTAACTCTGGGTAGAGTCACCAGGCCTTGCTTCTGAGGTACCTTGAGTACTGTCACCACGCTTTCCTTCCGAGGTACCTCTGGACAGATTCACCACGCCTTCCTTCTGAGGTAACTCTGGGTACAGTCACTAGATTTTTCTTCCGAGGTACCTCTGGGTGCAGTCACCAGGCCTTTCTTTCGAGGTACCTCTGGGTACAATCAACAGGCCTTCCTTATGAGGTACCTCTGGGTACAGTCACCACGCCGGACTTCTAATGTACATCTGGGTACGGTCACCAGGCTTCCCTTCCGAGGTACCTCTGGGTACAGTCACCCGGCCGTTCTTCCGAGGCACTTCTGGGTACAGCCACCAGGCCTTCCTTCCGAGGTACCCCTGGGTACAGTCACCAGGCCTTTCTTCCGAGGTACCTCTGGGTACAGTCACCAGGCATTTCTGACGAGGTACCTCTGGGTTCAGTCACCAGGCCTTCCTTCTGAGTTAGCTGTGAGTACAGTCACCAGGCCTTTCTTCCGAGGTACGTCTGGGTAGTAACCAGGCCTTCCTTCCGATGTACATCGAGGTACAGTCACCAGGCCTTCCTTCCTAGGTGCCTCTGGGTACAGTCACCGGGCCTTTGTTCCGATGTACCTCTGGGTACAGTCACCAGGCCTTTGTTCCGATGTACCTCTGGGTACAGTCACCAGGCTTTTCTTAAGAGGTACCTCTGGGGACAGTCACGAGGCTTTCCTTCTGAGTTAGCTCTGGGTACAGTCACCAGGCCTTCCTTCCGAGGTACCTCTGGGTAGAGTCAAAAGGCCTTTCTTCCGAGGTACCTCTGGGTACAGCCACTAGGCCTTTCTTCCGAGGTACTGCGGGTTGCAGTCCCCAGGCCTTCCTTCCGATGTACCTCTGGGTACAATCACCAGGCTTTCCGTCTGAGATACCTCTGGGTACAGACACGAGGTCTTTCTTCCGAGGTACCTATGGATACAGTCACTAGGCCTTTCTTCCGACGTACTTCTGAGTACAGTCACCAGGCCTTCCTTCCCAGGTGCCTCTGGGTACAGTCAGCAGGCCTTCCTCCCGTGGTACCTCTGAGTACAGTCACCAGACCTTCCTTCTGAGGTACCTCTGGGTACAGTCATCAGGCCTTCCTTCTGAGGTACCTCTGCGTACAGGCAGCGCGTCTTCCTTTTGAGGTAACTCTGGGTACAGTCACCAGGTCTTCCTTCCCACGTACCTCTGGTTACAGTCACCAAGCCTTTCTTCCGAGGTATCTCTGGGTAAAGCCACCAGGCAATTCTTACGAGGTACCTCTGGGTAGAGTCCCCAGGCCTTCCTTCCGAAGTACCTCTGGGTACAGTCACCAGGCCTATTCTTTCGAGGTACCTCTCGGTACACTCACCAGGCCTTCTTTTCGAGGTACCTCTGGGTACAGTCACCATCGCTTCCTTCCGAGGTACCTCTGAGTACAGTCACCTGGCCTTTCTTCGGAGGTACGCCTGGGTACAGTCACCAGGCCTTCTTTCCGAGGAACCGCTGGGTCCAATCACCAGGCCTTCCTTCTGAGGTACCTTTGGGTACAGTGACGAGGTCTTTTATCTGAGGTACCTCTGAGTACAGTCACCAGGCCTTTCTTCCGAGGTACTTCCGGGTAGTCACCATGCCTTCCTTCCAAGGTACCTCTCGGTACTGTCTCCCGGCCTTCCTTCCGAGGTAACTCTGGGTGCTGTCACCAGGCTTCCTTCCGAGGTACCTCTGGGTACAGTCACCAGGCCTTCCTTCTCTGGTAACTCTGGGTACAGTCACCAGGCCTTTCTTTCGCGGTATCTCTGGGTACAGTCTGAAGGACTTCCTTGTCAGTTACCTCTGGGTACAGTCACGAGGCCTTTCTTACGAGGTACCTCTGGGTATAGTCATCGGCCCTCCTTCTGAGGTACCTCTGGGTGCAGTCACCCGTCCTTCTTTCAGAGGTCCCTCTGGGTACAGTCAACAGGCCTTTCTTTCGAGCTACCTCTGGGTACAGTCATCAGGCCTTCCTTCTGAGGTACCTCTGGGTACAGTCACCAGGCCTTCCTTCTCAGGTACTTCTGGGTACAGTCAGCAGGCCTTGCTTCTGAGGTTCCTCTGGGTACAGTCACCAGGCCTTCCTTTCCAGGTACCTCTGGGTACAGTCACCAGGCCTTCTTTCCGAGGCATCTCTGGGTACAGTCACCAGGCATTTCTTACGAGGTACCTCTGGGTACATTCACCAGGCTTTCCTTCTGAGGTACCTTGAGTACTCTCACCAGGCATTCCTTCCGAGGTACCTCTGGGTACAGTCACCAGGCCTTCCTTCTGAGGTAACCCTGGGTGCAAACACCAGAATTTTCTTCCGGGGTACCTCTGGGTACAGTCCGCAGGCCTTCCTTCCGAAGTACCTCTGGGTACAGCCACCGGGCGTATTCTTTCGAGGTACCCCTGGGCACACTAACCAGGCCTTCTTTTCGAGGTACCTCTGGGTACAGTCACCATCGCTTCCTTCCGAGGTACCTCTGGGTAGAGTCACCAGGCCTTCCTTCTGATGTACCTCTCGGTACAATCACCAGGCCTTCCTTCTGTGCTACCAGTGGGTACAGTGACGAGGTCTTTCTTCCGAGGTACCTCTGAGTACAGTCACCAGGCCTTTCTTCCGAGGTACTTCTGGGTACTCACCGAGCCTTCCTTCCGAGGTACCTCTCGGTACAGTCTCCATTCCTTCCTTCCGAGGTACTTCTGGGTACAGTCACCAGGCCTTCTTCCGAGGTAACTCTGGGTACAGTCACCAGGCCTCCTTCCGAGGTACCTCTGGGTACAGTCACCCGGGGTTGTTTCTGAGGTTCCTCTGGGTACAGTCACCAGGCCTTTCTTACGAGGTACCTGTAGGTACAGTCACGAGGCCTTCCTTCTGAGTTAGCTCTGGGTACACTCACCAAGTTTTCCTTCCGAGGGACCTCTCAGTACGCTCACCAGGCCTTCCTTCCGAGGTACATCTGGTTACAGTTACCAGGCCTTCCTTCCGAGGTACTTCTGGGTACAGTCACCAGGCCTTCCTTCCGTGGTACCTCTGAGTTCAATCACCTGGCCTTTCTCCAGAGGTATGTGGTACTCACCAAGCCTTCCTTCCGAGGCACCTCTGGGTACAGCCACCGGGTCTTCCTTCCGAAGTACCTCTGTGTACAGTTCCCGGACCTTCCTTCCGAGGTACCTCTGAGTACAGTCACCAGGCGTTTTTTCCGAGGTACTTTTGGGTAGAGTCACCAGGCCTGGCTTCCGAGGTACCTCTGGGTACAGTCATCAGGCTTTTCTTCCGAGGTACCTCTGGGTACAGTCACCATCGCTTCCTTCCGAGGTAACTGTGGGTAGAGTCACCAGGCCTTCCTTCTGAGGTACCTCTGGGTACAGTCACCAGGCCTTGTTTCCGAGGTACCTTGAGTACTGTCACCACGCTTTTCTTCATAGTTACCTCTGGACAGATTCACCATGCCTTCCTTCTGCGGTAACTCTGGGTACAGTCACCAGAATTGTATTCCGAGGTACCTCTGGGTGCACTCACCAGGCTGCCTTTCGAGGTACCTCTGGGTACATTCACCAGGCCTTCCTTCTGAGGTACCTTGAGTACTCTCACCAGGCATTCCTTCCGAGGTACCTTTGGGTACAGTCACCAGGCCTTCCTTCTGAGGTAACCCTGGGTGCAGTCACCAGAATTTTCTTCCGGGGTACCTCTGGGTACAGTCAGCAGGCCTTCCTCCGAGGCACTAATGTGTACAGTCTCCAGGCCTTCCTTCCGAGGTACCTCTGAATACAGTCACCGTGCCTTACTTCCCAGGTACCTTTGGCTACGGTCACCAAGCCTTCCTTCCGAGGCACCTCTGGGTACAGCCACCGGGCCTTCCTTCCGAAGTACCTCTGGGTACAGTTCCCAGACCTTCCTTCCGAGGTACCTCTGAGTACAGTCACCAGGCGTTTCTTCCGAGGTACTTTTGGGTACAGTCACCAGGCCTTGCTTCCGAGGTACCTCTGGCTACAGTCACCAGGCCTTTCTTACGAGGTTCTTCTGGGTACAGTCACCATCGTTTCCTTCCGAGGTAACTCTGGGTAGAGTCACCAGGCCTTCCTTCCGAGGTACCTCTGAGTACAGTCACCAGGCGTTTCTTCCGAGGTACTTTTGGGTACAGTCACCAGGCCTTGCTTCCGAGGTACCTCTGGGTACAGTCACCAGGCCTTTCTTACGAGGTACCTCTGGGTAGAGTCACCATCGCTTCCTTCCGAGGTAACTCTGGGTAGAGTCACCAGGCCTTCCTTCTGAGGTACCTCTGGATACAGTCACCAGGCCTTCGTCCGAGGCACTAATGTGTACACTCACCACGCCTTCCTTCCGATGTACCTCTGGGTACAATCACCAGGCCTTCTTTCTGAGGTACCTCTGAGTACACTCACGAGGTCTTTCTTCTGAGGTGCCTCTGAGTACAGTGACCAGGCGTTTCTTCCTAGGTATGTCTGAGTACTCACCAGGCATTCCTTCCGAGGTACCTCTGGGTACAGTCACCAGGCCTTCCTTCCGTGGTACCTCTGTGTACAGTCAGCAGACCTTATTTCTGAGCTACCTCTGGGTACAGCCACCAGACCTTCCTTCCGTGGTACCTCTGTGTAGAGTCATCAGACCTTCCTTCTGAGGTACTTCTGGGTACAGTCAGCAGACCTTCCTTCTGAGGTACCTCTGGGTACAGTCACCAGGCCTTCCTTCCGAGGTACTTCTGGGTACAATCAACAGGCCTTCCTTCTGAGCTACGTCTGGGTACAGTGACGAGGTCTTTCTTCTGAGGTACCTCTGAGTACAGTCACCAGACCTTTCTTCCGAGGTACTTCTGGGTACTCACCGAGCCTCCCTTCCGAGGTACCTCTCGGTACAGTCTAAAGGCCTTCCTTCCGAGGTACTTTTGGGTACAGGCACCAGGCCTTGCTTCCGAGGTACCTCTGGGTACAGTCACCAGGCCTTTCTTACGAGGTTCCTCTGGGTACAGTCACCATCGCTTCCTTCCGAGGTAACTCTGGGTACAGTCACCAGGCCTTCCTTCTGAGGCACCTCTGGGTACAGCCACCGGGCCTTCCTTCCGAAGTACCTCTGGGTACAGTTCCCAGGCCTTCCTTCCGAGGTACCTCTGAGTACAGTCACCAGGCGTTTCTTCCGAGGTACTTTTGGGTACAGTCACCAGGCCTTGCTTCCGAGGTAGCTCTGGCTACAGTCACCAGGCCTTTCTTACGAGGTTCCTCTGGCTACAGTCACCATCGCTTCCTTCCGAGGTAACTCTGGGTAGAGTCACCAGGCCTTCCTTCTGAGGTACCTCTGGGTACAGTCACCAGGCCTTCCTTCCGATGTACCTTGAGTACTGTCATCACGCTTTCCTTCCGAGGTACCTCTGGACAGAGTCACCACACCTTCCTTCTGAGGTACCTCTGGGCACAGTCACCAGGCCTGACTTCTAATGTACATCTGGGTACGGGAACCAGGCTTTCCTTCCGAGGTACCTCTGGGTACAGTCACCAGGCCGTTCTTCCGAGGCACTTCTGGGTACAGCCACCAGGCCTTCCTTCCGAGGTACACCTGGGTACAGTCACCAGGCCTTTCTTCCGAGGTACCTCTGGGTACAGTCACCAGGCATTTCCGACGAGGTACCTCTGGGTTCAGTCACCAGGCCTTCCTTCTGAGTTAGGTCTGAGTACAGTCACCAGGCCTTTCTTCCGAGGTACATCTAGGTACAGTCACCAGACCTTCCTTCCTAGGTGCCTCTGGGTACAGTCACCAGGCCTTCATTCCGAGGTACCTCTGGGTACAGTCACCAGGCCTTTCTTCCGAGGTACCTCTGGGTACAGTCACCAGGCATTTCTGACGTGGTACCTCTGGGTTCAGTCACCAGGGCTTCCTTCGGAGTTAGCTCTGAGTACAGTCACCAGGCCTTTCTTTGGAGGTACGTCTGGGTAGTAACCAGGCCTACCTTCCGAGGTACTTCTGGGTACAATCAACAGGCCTTCCTTCTTAGCTACCTCTGGGTACAGTGACTTGGTCTTTCTTCTGAGGTACCTCTGAGTACAGTCACCAGGCCTTCCTTCCGAGGTACCTCTCGGTACAGTCTAAAGGCCTTCCTTCCGAGGTACTTCTGGGTACAGTCACCAGGCTTTCTTCCGAGGTAACTCTGGGTACAGTCACCAGGCCTCCTTCCGAGGTACATCTGGGTACAGTCACCAGGTCTTGCTTCTGAGGTGCCTCTGGGTACAGTCACCAGGCCGTTCTTACGAGGTACCTCTAGGTACAGTCACGAGGCCTTCCTTCTGAGTTAGCTCTGGGTACAGTCACCAAGTTTTCCTTCCGAGGGACCTCTGGGTACAGTCAGCAGGCCTTCCTCCGAGGCACTAATGTGTACAGTCACCAGGCCTTGCTTCCGAGGTACCCCTGGGTACAGTCACCAGGCCTTTCTTACGAGGTTCCTCTGGGTACAGTCACCATCGCTTCCTTCCGAGGTAACTCTGGGTACAGTCACCAGGCCTTCCTTCTGAGGTACCTCTGCGTACAGTCACCATCGTTTCCTTCCGAGGTACCTCTGGGTCGAGTCACCAGGCCTTCCTTCCGAGGCACTTCTGGGTACAATCACCAGGCCTTCCTTCCGAGGTACCTCTGGGTACAGTCACCAAGCCTTCCTTCCGGGGTACTTCTGGGTACAATCACCAGGCTTTCCTTCTGACCTACCTCTGGGCACAGTCACCAGGCCTGACTTCTAATGTACATCTCGGTACGATCACCAGGCTTTCCTTCCGAGGTGCCTCTGGGTACAGTCACCAGGCCGTTCTTCCGAGGCACTTCTGGGTACAGCCACCAGGCCTTCCTTCCGAGGTACACCTGGTACAGTCACCAGGCCTTCTTCCTAGGTAACTCTGGGTACAGTCACCAGGCCTCCTTCCGAGGTACCTCTGGGTACAGTCACTCGGCCTTGTTTCTGAGTTGCCTCTGCATACAGTCACCTGGCCTTTCTTCCGAGATAACTCTGGGTACAGTCACCAGGCCTTTCTGACGAGGTACCTCTAGGTACAGTCACGAGGCCTTCCTTCTGAGTGAGCTCTGGGTACAGTCACCAAGTTTTCCTCCAAGGGACCTCTGGGTACAAGCACGAGGTCTTTCTTCTCAGGTACATCTGAGTACAGTCACCAGGCATTCCTTCCGAGGTACCTCTGGGTACAGTCACCAGGCCTTCCTTCCGAGGTACCTCTGAATACAGTCACCATGCCTTACTTCCCAGGTACCTTTGGCTACGGTCACCAAGCCTTCCTTCCGAGGCACCTCTGGGTACAGCCACCGGGCCTTCCTTCCGAAGTACGTCTGGGTACAGTTCCCAGACCTTCCTTCCGAGGTACCTCTGAGTACAGTCACCAGGCGTTTCTTCCGAGGTACTTTTGGGTACAGTCACCAGGCCTTGCTTCCGAGGTACCTCTGGGTACAGTCACCAGGCCTTTCTTACGAGGTACCTCTGGGTAGAGTCACCATCGCTTCCTTCCGAGGTAACTCTGGGTAGAGTCACCAGGCCTTCCTTCTGAGGTACCTCTGGATACAGTCACCAGGCCTTCGTCCGAGGCACTAATGTGTACACTCACCACGCCTTCCTTCCGATGTACCTCTGGGTACAATCACCAGGCCTTCTTTCTGAGGTACCTCTGAGTACACTCACGAGGTCTTTCTTCTGAGGTGCCTCTGAGTACAGTGACCAGGCGTTTCTTCCTAGGTATGTCTGAGTACTCACCAGGCATTCCTTCCGAGGTACCTCTGGGTACAGTCACCAGGCCTTCCTTCCGTGGTACCTCTGTGTACAGTCAGCAGACCTTACTTCTGAGCTACCTCTGGGTACAGCCACCAGACCTTCCTTCCGTGGTACCTCTGTGTAGAGTCACCAGACCTTCCTTCTGAGGTACTTCTGGGTACAGTCAGCAGACCTTCCTTCTGAGGTACCTCTGGGTACAGTCACCAGGCCTTCCTTCCGAGGTACTTCTGGGTACAATCAACAGGCCCTCCTTCTGAGCTACCTCTGGGTACAGTGACGAGGTCTTTCTTCTGAGGTACCTCTGAATACAGTCACCAGGGCTTTCTTCCGCGGTACTTCTGGGTACTCACCGAGCCTTCCTTCCGAGGTACCTCTCGGTATAGTCTAAAGGCCTCCCTTCCGAGGTACTTCTGGGTACAGTCACCAGGCCTTCTTGCGAGGTAACTCTGGGTACAGTCACCAGGCCTTCTTCCGAGGTAACTCTGGGTACAGTCACCAGGCCTTGTTTCTGAGGTGCCTCTGGGTACAGTCACCAGGCCGTTCTTACGAGGTACCTCTAGGTACAGTCACGAGGCCTTCCTTCTGAGTTAGCTCTGGGTACAGTCACCAAGTTTTCCTTCCGAGGGACCTCTGGGTACAGTCAGCAGGCCTTCCTCCGAGGCACTAACCTGTACAGTCAGCAGGCCTTTCTTCCGAGGTACCTGTGGGTACAAGCACGAGGTCTTTCTTCTGAGGTACCTCTGAGTACAGTCACCAGGCCTTTCTTCCGAGGTATGTCTGGGTACTCACCAGGCATTCCTTCCGAGGTACCTCTGGGTACAGTCACCAGGCCTTCCTTCCGTGGTACCTCTGAGTACAGTCACCTGGCCTTTTTTCGGAAGTACGCCTAGGTATAGTCACCAGGCCTTCCTTCTGAGGTACTTCTGGGTACAGTCACCAGGCCTTCCTTCCGAGGTACCTCTGAATACAGTCACCATGCCTTACTTCCCAGGTACCTTTGGCTACGGTCACCAAGCCTTCCTTCCGAGGCACCTCTGGGTACAGCCACTGAGCCTTCCTTCCGAAGTACCTCTGGGTACAGTTCCCAGACCTTCCTTCCGAGGTACCTCTGAGTACAGTCACAAGGCGTTTCATCCGAGGTAGTTTTGGGTACAGTCACCAGGACTTGCTTCCGAGATACCTCTGGGTACAGTCACCAGGCCTTCCTTCCGTGGTACCTCTGAGTACAGTCACCAGGTCTTTCTTCCGCGGTACTTCTGGGTACTCACCGAGCCTCCCTTCGGAGGTACCTCTCGGTACAGTCTAAATGCCTTCCTTCCGATGTAGTTTTAGGTACAGTCAGCAAGCCTTGCTTCCGAGGTACCTCTGGGTACAGTCACCAGGCCTTTCTTACGAGGTTCCTCTGGGCACAGTCACCAGGCCTGACTTCTAATGTACATCTGGGTACGGTCACCAAGCTTTCCTTCCGAGGTACCTCTGGGTACAGTCACCAGACCGTTCTTCCGAGGCACTTCTGGGTACAGCCACCAGGTCTTCCTTCCGAGGTACACCTGGGTACAGTCACCAGGCCTTTCTTCCGAGGTACCTCTGGGTACAGTCACCAGGCATTTCTGATGAGGTACCTCTGGGTTTAGTCACCAGGCCTTCCTTCTGAGTTAGCTGTGAGTACAGTCACCAGGCCTTTCTTCCGAGGTACGTCTGGGTAGTAACCAGGCCTTCCTTCCGAGGTACATTTGGGTACAGTCACCAGGCCTTCCTTCCTAGGTGCCTCTGGGTACAGTCACCGGGCCTTTATTCCGAGTTAACTCTGGGTATAGTCACCAGGCCTTTGTTCCGATGTACCTCTGGGCACAGTCACGAGGTTTTTCTTAAGAGGTAACTCTGGGTACAGTCACGAGGCTTTCCTTCTGAGTTATCTCTGGGTACAGTCTCCAGGCCTTCCTTCCGAAGTACCTCTGGGTAGAGTCAAAAGGCCTTTCTTCCGAGGTACCTCTGGGTACAGCCACTAGGCCTTTCTTCCGAGGTACTTCGGGGTGCAGTCCCCAGGCCTTCCTTCCGATGTACCTCTGGGTACAATCACCAGGCATTCGGTCTGAGATACCTCTGGGTACAGACACGAGGTCTTTCTTCCGAGGTACCTCTGGGTACAGTCACCAGGCCTTCCTTCCGAGGTACCTATGGGTACAGTCACCAGGCCTTCCTTCCGAGGTACCTCTGGGTACAGTCACCAGGCCTTCCTTCCGTGGTACCTCTCGGTACAGTCACCAGGCCTTCCTTCCGAGGAACCGCTGGGTACAATCACCAGGCCTTCCTTCTGAGGTACCTTTGGGCACAGTGACGAGGTCTTTTTTCTGAGGTACCTCTGAGTACAGTCACCAGGCCTTTCTTCCGAGGTACTTCCGGGTAGTCACCATGCCTTCCTTCCAAGGTACCTCTCGGTACAGTCTCCAGGACTTACTTCCGAGGTAGCTCTGGGTAAAGTCACCAGGCTTCCTTCCGAGGTACCTCTGGGTACAGTCACCAGGCCTTCCTTCTCAGGTAACTCTGGGTACAGTCACCAGGCCTTTCTTTCGAGGTATCTCTGGGTACAGTCTGAAGGACTTCCTTGTCAGTTACCTCTGGGTACAGTCACGAGGCCTTTCTTACGAGGTACCTCTGGGTACAGTCATCGGCCCTCCTTCCGAGGTACCTCTGGGTACAGTCACCCGTCCTTCTTTCAGAGGTCCCTCTGGGTACAGTCACCAGGCCTTTCTTTCGAGGTATCTCTGGGTACAGTCTGAAGGACTTCCTTGTCAGTTACCTCTGGGTACAGTCACCAGGCCTTCCTTCCGTGGTACCTCCAAGTACACTCACCTGGCCTTTCTTTGGAGGTACGCCTGGGTACACTCACCAGGCCTTCCTTCTGGGGTACTTCTGGATACAGTCACCAGGCCTTCCTTCCGAGGTACCTCTGAATACAGTCACCATGCCTTACTTCCCAGGTACCTTTGGCTACGGTCACCAAGCCTTCCTTCCGAGGCACCTCTGGGTACAGCCACCGGGCCTTCTTCCGAAGTACCTCTGGGTACAGTTCCCAGACCTTCCTTCCGAGGTACCTCTGAGTACAGTCACTAGGAGTTTCTTCCGAGGTACTTTTGGGTACAGTTACCAGGCCTTGCTTCCGAGGTACCTCTGGGTACAGTCACCAGGCCTTTCTTACGAGGTACCTCTGGGTACAGTCACCATCGCTTCCTTCCGAGGTAACTCTGGGTAGAGTCACCAGACCTTCCTTCTGAGATACCTCTGGGTACTCACCGAGCCTTCCTTCCAAGCTACCTCTTGGTACATTCTCCATTCCTTCCGAGGTACTTCTGGGTACAGTCACCAGGCCTTCTTCCGAGGTAACTCTGGGTACAGTCACCAGGCCTCCTTCCGAGGTACCTCTGGGTACAGTCACCCGGCCTTGTTTCTGAGGTCCCTCTGGGTACAGTCACCAGGCCTTTCTACCGAGATAACTCTGGGTACAGTCACCAGGCCTTTCTTACGAGGTATCTCTAGGTACAGTCACGAAGCCTTCCTTCTGAGTTAGCTCTGGGTACAGTCACCAAGTTTTCCTTCCGAGGGACCTCTGGGTGCAGTCACCAGGCCTTCCTTCCGAGGTACCTCTGGGTAGAGTCACCAATCCTTCCTTCTGAGGTACCTCTGGCACAGTCACCAGGCCTGACTTCTAATGTACATCTGGGTACGGTCACCAGGCTTTACTTCCGAGGTACCTCTGGGTACAGTGACCAGGCCGTTCTTCCGAGGCACTTCTGGGTACAGCCACCAGACCTTTCTTCCGAGGTACCTCTGGGTACAGTGACCAGGCATTTCTGATGAGGTACCTCTGGGTTCAGTCACCAGGCATTTCCGACGAGGTACGTCTGGGTAGTAACCAGGCCTTCCTTCCGAGGTACATCTAGGTACAGTCACCAGGCCTTCCTTCCTAGGTACCTCTGGGTACAGTCACCAGGCCTTCATTCCGAGGTACCTCTGGGTACAGTCACCAGGCCTTCGTTCCGATGTACTTCTGGGTACAGTCACCAGGCTTTTCTTAAGAGGTACCTCTGGGTATAGTCACGAGGCTGTCCTTCTGAGTTAGTTCTGGGTACAGTCACCAGGCCTTCCTTCCGAAGTACCTCTGGGTAGAGTCAAAAGGCCTTTCTTCCGAGGTACCTCTGGGTACAGCCACTAGGCCTTTCTTCTGGGGTACTTCGGGGTGCAGTCACCAGGCCTTCCTTCCGATGTACCTCTGGGTACAATCACCAGGCTTTCCGTCTGAGATACCTCTGGGTACAGACACGAGGTCTTTCTTCAGAGGTACCTCTGGGTACAGTTACTAGGCCTTTCTTAAGACGTAATTCTGAGTACAGTCACCAGGCCTTCCTTCCGAGGTACCTCTGGGTACAGTCAGCAGGCCTTCCTCCCGTGGTACCTCTGAGTACAGTCACCAGACCTTCCTTCTGAGGTACCTCTGGGTAGAGTTAGCAGGCCTTCCTTCTGAGGTACCTCTGCGTACAGGCAGCGCGTCTTCCTTTTGAGGTAACTCTGGGTACAGTCACCAGGCCTTCCTTCCCAGGGACCTCTGGTTACAGTCACCAGGCCTTCCTTCCGTGGTACCTCTGAGTACACTCACCTGGCCTTTCTTCGGAGGTACGCCTGGGTACAGTCACCAGGCCTTCCTTCCGAGGAACCGCTGGGTACAATCACCAGGCCTTCCTTCTGAGGTACCTTTGGGTACAGTCACGAGGTCTTTTTTCTGAGGTACCTCTGAGTACAGTCACCAGGCCTTTCTTCCGAGGTACTTCTGGGTAGTCACCATGCGTTCCTTCCAAGGTACCTCTCGGTACAGTCTCCAGGCCTTCCTTCCAAGGTAACTCTGTGTACAGTCGCCAGGCTTCCTTCCGAGGTACCTCTGGGTACAGTCACCAGGCCTTCCTTCCTAGGTGCCTCTGGGTACAGTCACCAGGCCTTCATTCCGAGGTACCTCTGGGTACAGTCACCAGGCCTTCGTTCCGATGTTCTTCTGGGTACAGTCACCAGGCTTTTCTTAAGAGGTACCTCTGGGTACAGTCACGAGGCTTTCCTTCTGAGTTAGCTCTGGGTACAGTCACCAGGCCTTCCTTCCGAGGTACCTCTGGGTAGAGTCAAAAGGCCTTTCTTCCGAGGTACCTCTGGGTACAGCCACTAGGCCTTTCTTCCGAGGTACTTCGGGGTGCAGTCCCCAGGCCTTCCTTCGGATGTACCTCTGGGTACAATCACCAGGCTTTCCGTCTGAGATACCTCTGGGTACAGACACGAGGTCTCTCTTCCGAGGTACCTCTGGGTACAGTCACTAGGCCTTTCTTTTGACGTACTTCTGAGTACAGTCACCCGGCCTTTCTTCCGAGGTGCCTCTGGGTACAGTCAGCAGGCCTTCCTCCCGTGGTACCTCTGAGTACAGTCACCAGACCTTCCTTCTGAGGTACCTCTGCGTACAGGCAGTGCGTCTTCCTTTTGAGGTAACTCTCGGTACAGTCACCAGGTCTTCCTTCCCACGTACCTCTGGTTACAGTCACCAAGCCTTTCTTCCGAGGTATCTCTGGGTAAAGTCACCAGGCATTTCTTACGAGGTACCTCCGGGTACAGTCACCAGGCCTTCCTTCCGAGGTACCTCTGGGTAGACTCACCAGGCCTTCCTTCCGAAGTACCTCTGGGTACTGTCATCAGGCCTATTCTTTCGAGGTACCTCTGGGTACACTCACCAGGCCTTCTTTTCGAGGTACCTCTGGGTACAGTCACCATCGCTTCCTTCCGAGGTACCTCTGGGTACAGTCACCAGGCCTTCCTTCCGAGGTACCTCTGGGTACAGTCACCAGGCCTTCCTTCCGTGGTACCTCTGAGTACACTCACCTGGCCTTTCTTCGGAGGTACGCCTGGGTACAGTCACCAGGCCTTTCTTCCGGGGTACCGTACGCCTGGGTACAGTCACCAGGCCTTCCTTCCGAGGTACCTTTGGGTACAGTGACGAGGTCTTTTTTCTGAGGTACCTCTGAGTACAGTCACCAGGCCTTTCTTCCGAGGTACTAATGCGTAGTCACCATGCCTTCCTTCCAAGGTACCTCTCGGTACAGTCTCCAGGCCTTCCTTCCGAGGTAACTCTGGGTACAGTCGCCAGGCTTCCTTCCGAGGTACCTCTGGGTACAGTCACCAGGCCTTCCTTCTCAGGTAACTCTGTGTACAGTCTCAGGCCTTTCTTTCAAGGTATCTCTGGGTACAGTCAGAAGGACTTCCTTGTCAGTTACCTCTGGGTACAGTCACCAGGCCTTTCTTACGAGGTACCTCTGGGTACAGTCACCGGCCTTCCTTCTGAGGTACCTCTGGGTACAGTCACCGGCCTTCCTTCTGAGGTACCTCTGGGTACAGTCACCCGTTCTTCTTTCTGAGGTCGCTCTGGGTACAGTCATCAGGCCTTTCTTTCGAGCTACCTCTGGGTACAGTCATCAGGCCTTCCGTCTGAGGTACCTCTGGGTACAGTCACCAGGCCTTCCTTCTGAGGTACTTCTGGGTACAGTCAGCAGGCCTTGCTTCTGAGGTTCCTCTGGGTACAGTCACCAGGCCTTCCTTTCGAGGTACCTCTGGGTACAGTCACCAGGCCTTCCTTCCGAGGCATCTCTGGGTACAGTCACCAGGCATTTCTTACGAGGTACCTCTGGGTACATTCACCAGGCTTTCCTTCTGAGGTACCTTGAGTACTGTCACCAGGCATTCCTTCCGAGGTAACTCTGGGTACAGTCAACAGACCTTCCTTCTGAGGTAACCCTGGGTGCAGTCAGCAGAATTTTCTTCCAGGGTACCTGTGGGTACAGTCAGCAGGCCTTCCTTCCGAAGTACCTCTGGGTACAGTCACCGGGCCTATTCTTTCGAGGTACCCCTGGGCACACTTACCAGGCCTTCTTTTCGAGGTACCTCTGGGTAGAGTCACCACCACTTCCTTCCGAGGTACCTCTGGGTAGAGTCACCAGGCCTTCCTTCCGAGGAACTTCTGGGTACAGTCACCAGGCCTTCCTTCCGAGGTACCTCTGGGTACAGTCACCAGGCCTTTATTCCGATGTACCTCTCGGTACCGTCACCAGGCTTTTCTTAAGGGGTACCTTTGGGTACTGTCACGAGGTTTTCCTTCTGAGATAGGTCTGGGTACTGTCACCAGGCCTTCCTTCCGAGGTACCTCTGGGTAGAGTCAAAAGGCCTTTCTTCCGAAGTACCTCTGGGTACAGCCACTAGGCATTTCTTCCGAGGTACTTCTGGGTAGTCACCATGCCTTCCTTCCAAGGTACCTCTCGGTACAGTCTTCAGGCCTTCCTTCCGAGGTAACTCTGGGTACAGTCACAAGGCTTCCTTCGGAGGTACGCCTGGGTACACTCACCAGGCCTTCCTTCTGAGGTACCTCTAGGTACAGTCACGAGGCCTTCCTTCTGAGTTAGCTCTGGGTACAGTCACCAAGTTTTCCTTCCGAGGGCTCTCTGGGCACAGTCAATAGGCCTTCCTTCCGTGGTACCTCCGAGTACACTCACCTGGCCTTTCTTTGGAGATACGCCTGGGTACACTCACCAGGCCTTCCTTCTGGGGTACTTCTGGATACAGTCACCAGGCCTTCCTTCCGAGGTACCTCTGAATACAGTCACCATGCCTTACTTCCCAGGTACCTTTGGCTACGGTCACCAAGCCTTCCTTCCGAGGCACCTCTGGGTACAGCCACCGGGCCTTCCTTCCGAAGTACCTCTGGGTACAGTTCCCAGACCTTCCTTCCGAGGTACCTCTGAGTACAGTCACTAGGCGTTTCTTCCGAGGTACTTTTGGGTACAGTCACCAGGCCTTGCTTCCGAGGTACCTCTGGGTACAGTCACCAGGCCTTTCTTACGAGGTACCTCTGGGTACAGTCACCATCGCTTCCTTCCGAGGTAACTCTGGGTAGAGTCACCAGACCTTCCTTCTGAGATACCTCTGGGTACTCACCGAGCCTTCCTTCCAAGGTACCTCTTGGTACATTCTCCATTCCTTCCGAGGTACTTCTGGGTACATTCTCCAGGCCTTCCTTCCGAGGTACTTCTGGGTACAGTCACCAGGCCTTCTTCCGAGGTAACTCTGGGTACAGTCACCAGGCCTCCTTCCGCGGTACCTCTGGGTACAGTCACCCGGCCTTGTTTCTGAGGTCCCTCTGGGTACAGTCACCAGGCCTTTCTACCCAGATAACTCTGGGTACAGTCACCAGGCCTTTCTTACGAGGTATCTCTAGGTACAGTCACGAAGCCTTCCTTCTGAGTTAGCTCTGGGTACAGTCACCAAGTTTTCCTTCCGAGGGACCTCTGGGTGCAGTCACCAGGCCTTCCTTCCGAGGTACCTCTGGGTAGAGTCACCAGGCCTTCCTTCTGAGGTACCTCTGGCACAGTCACCAGGCCTGACTTCTAATGTCCTTCTGGGTACGGTCACCAGGCTTTCCTTCCGAGGTACCTCTGGGTACAGTCACCAGGCCGTTCTTCCGAGGCACTTCTGGGTACAGCCACCAGGCCTTTCTTCCGAGGTACTTCTGGGTACAGTGACCAGGCATTTCTGATGAGGTTCCTCTGGGTTCAGTCACCCGGCATTTCCGACGAGGTACGTCTGGGTAGTAACCAGGCCTTCCTTCCGAGGTACATCTAGGTACAGTCACCAGGCCTTCTTTCCTAGGTACCTCTGGGTACAGTCACCGGGCATTCATTCCGAGGTAACTCTGGGTACAGTCACCAGGCCTTCGTTCCGATGTACCTCTGGGTACAGTCACCAGGCTTTTCTTAAGAGGTACCTCTGGGGACAGTCACGAGGCTTTCCTTCTGAGTTAGCTCTGGGTACAGTCACCAGGCCTTCCTTCCGAAGTACCTCTGGGTAGAGTCAAAAGTCCTTTCTTCCGAGGTACCTCTGGGTACAGGCACTAGGCGTTTCTTCCGGGGTACTTCGGGGTGCAGTCCCCAGGCCTTCCTTCCAAGGTACATCTGGTTACACTCACCAGGCCTTCCTTCCGTGGTACCTCTGAGTTCAATCACCTGGCCTTTCTTCAGAGGTACGCCTGGGTACAGTCACCAGGCCTTCCTTCTGAGGTACTTCTGGGTACAGTCACCAGGCCTTCCTTCCGAGGTACCTCTGAATACAGTCACCATGCCTTACTTCCCAGGTACCTTTGGCTACGGTCACCAAGCCTTCCTTCCGAGGCACCTCTGGGTACAGCCACCGGGCCTTCCTTCCGAAGTACCTCTGGGTACAGTTCCCAGACCTTCCTTCCGAGGTACCTCTGAGTACAGTCACCAGGCGTTTTTTCCGAGGTACTTTTGGGTAGAGTCACCAGGCCTGGCTTCCGAAGTACCTCTGGGTACAGTCACCAGGCCTTTCTTACGAGGTTCCTCTGGGTACAGTCACCATCGCTTCCTTCCGAGGTAACTCTGGGTAGAGTCACCAGGCCTTCCTTCTAAGGTACCTCTGGGTACAGTCCCCAGGCCTTGCTTCCGAGGTACCTTGAGTACTGTCACCACGCTTTCCTTCCTAGTTACCTCTGGACAGATTCACCATGCCTTGCTTCTGAGGTAACTCTGGGTACAGTCACTAGAATTTTCTTCCGAGGTACCTCTGGGTGCACTCACCAGGCCTTTCTTTCGAGGTACCTCTGGGTACAGTCACCAGGCCTTCCTTCCGAGGTACCTCTGAATACAGTCACCATGCCTTACTTCCCAGGTACCTTTGGCTACGGTCACCAAGCCTTCCTTCCGAGGCACCTCTGGGTACAGCCACCGGGCCTTCCTTCCGAAGTACCTCTGGGTACAGTTCCCAGACCTTCCTTCCGAGGTACCTCTGAGTACAGTCACTAGGCGTTTCTTCCGAGGTACTTTTGGGTACAGTCACCAGGCCTTGCTTCCGAGGAACCTCTGGGTACAGTCACCAGGCCTTTCTTACGAGGTACCTCTGGGTACAGTCACCATCGCTTCCTTCCGAGGTAACTCTGGGTAGAGTCACCAGACCCTCCTTCTGAGGTACCTCTGGGTACTCACCGAGCCTTTCTTCCAAGGTACCTCTTGGTACATTCTCCATTCCTTCCGAGGTACTTCTGGGTACATTCTCCAGGCCTTCCTTCGAGGTACTTCTGGGTACAGTCACCAGGCCTTTCTTTCGGGGTACTTCTGGGTACTCACCGAGCCTTCCTTCCAAGGTACGTCTTGGTACATTCTCCAGGCCTTCCTTCCGAGGTACTTCTGGGTACAGTCACCAGGCCTTCTTCCGAGGTAACTCTGGGTACAGTCACCAGGCCTCCTTCTGAGGTACCTCTGGGTACAGTCACCCGGCCTTGTTTCTGAGGTTCCTCTGGGTACAGTCACCAGGCCTTTCTACCGAGATAACTCTGGGTACAGTCACCAGGCCTTTCTTACGAGGTACCTCTAGGTACAGTCACGAGGCCTTCCTTCTGATTTAGCTCTGGGTACAGTCACCAAGTTTTCCTTTCGAGGGACCTCTGGGTACAGTAAGCAGGCCTTCCTCCGAGGCACTAAAGTGTACAGTCACCAGGCCTTCCTTCCGTGGTACCTCTGAGTTCAGTCACCTGGCCTTTTTTCGGAGGTATGCCTGGGTACAGTCACCAGGCCTTCCTTCTGAGGTACTTCTGGGTAGAGTCACCAGGCCTTCCTTCCTAGGCACCTCTGGGTACAGTCACCAGGCCTTCCTTCCTAGGTACCTCTGGGTACAGTCACCGGGCATTCATTCCGAGGTAACTCTGGGTACAGTCACCAGGCCTTCGTTCCGATGTACCTCTGGGTACAGTCACCAGGCTTTTCTTAAGAGGTACCTCTGGGTACAGTCACGAGGCTTTCCTTCTGAGTTAGCTCTGGGTACAGTCACCAGGCCTTCCTTCCGAACTACCTCTGGTTAGAGTCAAAAGGCCTTTCTTCCGAGGTACCTCTGGGTACAGCCACTAGGCGTTTCTTCCGGAGTACTTCGGGGTGCAGTCCCCAGGCCTTCCTTCCGATGTACCTCTGGGTACAATCACCAGGCTTTCCGTCTGAGATACCTCTGGGTACAGACACGAGGTCTTTCTTCCGAGGTACCTCTGGGTACAGTCACTAGGCCTTTCTTCCGACGTACTTCTGAGTACAGTCACCAGGCCTTCCTTCCGAGGTACCTCTGGGTACAGTCACCAGGCCTTCCTTCCGAGGGACCTCTGGGTACAGTCACCAGGCCTTCCTTCCGTGGTACCTCTGAGTACAGTCACCTGGCCTTTCTTCGGAGGTACGCCTGGGTACAGTCACCAGGCCTTCCTTCCGAGGAACCGCTGGGTACAATCACCAGGCCTTCCTTCTGAGGTACCTTTGGGCACAGTGACGAGGTCTTTTTTCTGAAGTACCTCTGAGTACAGTCACCAGGCCTTTCTTCCGAGGTACTTCCAGGTAGTCACCATGCCTTCCTTCCAAGGTACCTCTCGGTACAGTCTCCCGGCCTTCCTTCCGAGGTACCTCTGGGTACAGTCACCAGGCCTTCCTTCTCAGGTAACTCTGGGTACAGTCACCAGGCCTTTCTTTCGCGGTATCTCTGTGTACAGTCTGAAGGACTTCCTTGTCACTTACCTCTGGGTACAGTCACGAGGCCTTTGTTACGAGGCACCTCTGGGTACAGTCATCGGCCCTCCTTCTGAGGTACCTCTGCGTACAGTCACCCGTCCTTCTTTCAGAGGTCCCTCTGGGTACAGTCACCAGGCCTTTCTTCGAGCTACCTCTGGGTACAGTCATCAGGCCTTCCTTCTGAGGTACCTCTGGGTACAGTCACCAGGCCTTCCTTCTGAGGTACTTCTGGGTACAGTCAGCAGGCCTTGCTTCTGAGTTTCCTCTGGGTACAGTCACCAGGCCTTCGTTTCGAGGTACCTCTGGGTACAGTCACCAGGCCTTCCTTCCGAGGCATCTCTGGGTACATTCACCAGGCATTCCTTCCGAGGTACCTCTGGGTACAGTCACCAGGCCTTCCTTCTGAGGTAACCCTGGGTGGAGTCACCAGAATTTTCTTCCGGGGTACCTCTGGGTACAGTCAGCAGGCCTTCCTTCCGAAGTACCTCTGGGTACAGCCACCGGGCCTATTCTTTCGAGGTACCCCTGGGCACACTCACCAGGCCTTCTTTTCGAGGTACCTCTGGATACAGTCACCATCGCTTCCTTTCGAGGTACCTCTGGGTAGTGTCACCAGGCCTTCCTTCCGATGTACCTCTGGGTACAATCACCAGGCCTTCCTTCTGTGCTACCACTGGGTACAGTGACGAGGTCTTTCTTCCGAGGTACCTCTGAGTACAGCCACCAGGCCTTTCTTCCGAGGTACTTCTGGGTACTCACCGAGCCTTCCTTCCGAGGTACCTCTCGGTACAGTCCCCATTCCTTCCTTCCGAGGTACTTCTGGGTACAGTTACCAGGCCTTCTTCCGAGGTATCTCTGGGTACAGTCACCAGGCCTCCTTCCGAGGTACCTGTGGGTACAGTCACCCGGCCTTGTTTCTGAGGTCCCTCTGGGTACAGTTACCAGGACTTTCTTACGAGGTACCTCTAGGTACAGTCACGAGGCCTTCCTTCTGAGTTAGCTCTGGGTACACTCACCAAGTTTTCCTTCCGAGGGACCTCTCGGTACACTCACCAGGCCTTCCTTCCGAGGTACATCTGGTTACAGTCACCAGGCCTTCCTTTCGAGGTACTTCTGGGTACAATCACCAGGCCTTCCTTCCGAGGTACATCTTGTTACAGTCACCAGGCCTTCCTTCCGAGGCACTTCTGGGTACAATCACCAGGCCTTCCTTCTGAGCTACCTCTGGGTACAGTGACGAGGTCTTTCTTCTGAGGTACCTCGGAATACAGTCACCAGGCCTTTCTTCCGAGGTACTTCTGGGTACTCACCGAGCCTACCTTCCGAGGTACCTCTCGGTACATTCTCCAGGCCTTCCTTCCGAGGTACCTCTGGGTACAGTCACACGGCCTTGTTTCTGAGGTCCCCCTGGGTACAGTTACCAGGCCTTTCTTCCGAGATAACTCTGGGTACAGTCACCGGGCCTTTTTTACGAGGTACCTCTAGGTACAGTCATGAGGCCGTCCTTCCATCGTTCCTCTGAGTTCAGTCACCTGGCCTTTCTTCTTAGGTACGCCTGGGTACAGTCACCAGGCCTTCTTCCGAGGTAACTCTGGGTACAGTCACCAGGCCTCCTTCCGAGGTACCTCTGGGTACAGTCACCAGGCCTTGTTTCTGAGGTGCCTCTGGGTACAGTCACCAGGCCTTTCTTACGAGGTGCCTCTAGGTACAGTCACGAGGCCTTCCTTCTGAGTTAGCTCTGGGTACAGTCACCAAGTTTTCCTTCCGAGGGACCTCTGGGTACAGTCAGCAGGCCTTCCTCCGAGGCACTAACGTGTACAGTCACCAGGCCTTCCTTCCGAGGTACCTCTGGGTACAAGCACGATGTCTTTCTTCTGAGGTACCTCTGAGTACAGTCACCAGGCCTTTCTTCCGAGGTATGTCTGGGTACTCACCAGGCATTCCTTCCGAGGTACCTCTGGGTACACTCACCAGGCCTTCCTTCCGTGGTACCTCTGAGTTCAATCACCTGGCCTTTCTTCGGAGGTACGCCTGGGTACAGCCACCAGGCCTTCCTTCTGAGGTACTTCTGGGTACAGTCACCAGGCCTTCCTTCCGAGGTACCTCTGAATACAGTCACCATGCCTTACTTCCCAGGTACCTTTGGCTACGGTCACCAAGCCTTCCTTCCGAGGCACCTCTGGGTACAGCCACCGGGCCTTCCTTCCGAAGTACCTCTGGGTACAGTTCCCAGACCTTCCTTCCGAGGTACCTCTGAGTACAGTCACCAGGCGTTTCTTCCGAGGTACTTTTGGGTAGAGTCACCAGGCCTGGCTTCCGAAGTACCTCTGGGTACAGTCACCAGGCCTTTCTTACGAGGTTCCTCTGGGTACAGTCACCATCGCTTCCTTCCGAGGTAACTGTGGGTAGAGTCACCAGGCCTTCCTTCTGAGGTACCTCTGGGTACAGTCCCCAGGCCTTGCTTCCGAGGTACCTTGAGTACTGTCACCACGCTTTCCTTCCTAGTTACCTCTGGACAGATTCACCATGCCTTCCTTCTGAGGTAACTCTGGGTAGAGTCACCAGACCCTCCTTCTGAGGTACCTCTGGGTACTCACCGAGCCTTCCTTCCAAGGTACCTCTTGGTACATTCTCCATTCCTACCGAGGTACTTCTGGGTACATTCTCCAGGCCTTCCTTCCGAGGTACTTCTGGGTACAGTCACCAGGCCTTTCTTTCGGGGTACTTCTGGGTACTCACCGAGCCTTCCTTCCAAGGTACGTCTTGGTACATTCTCCAGGCCTTCCTTCCGAGGTACTTCTGGGTACAGTCACCAGGCCTTCTTCCGAGGTAACTCTGGGTACAGTCACCAGGCCTCCTTCTGAGGTACCTCTGGGTACAGTCACCCGGCCTTGTTTCTGAGGTCCCTCTGGGTACAGTCACCAGGCCTTTCTACCGAGATAACTCTGGGTACAGTCACCAGGCCTTTCTTACGAGGTACCTCTAGGTACAGTCACGAGGCCTTCCTTCTGATTTAGCTCTGGGTACAGTCACCAAGTTTTCCCTTCGAGGGACCTCTGGGTACAGTAAGCAGGCCTTCCTCCGAGGCACTAATGTGTACAGTCACCAGGCCTTCCTTCCGTGGTACCTCTGAGTTCAGTCACCTGGCCTTTCTTCGGAGGTACGCCTGGGTACAGTCACCAGGCCTTCCTTCTGAGGTACTTCTGGGTACAGTCACCAGGCCTTCCTTTCGAAGTACCTCTGAATACAGTCACCATGCCTTACTTCCCAGGTACCTTTGGCTACGGTCACCAAGCCTTCCTTCTGAGGCACCTCTGGGTACAGCCACCGGGCCTTCCTTCCGAAGTACCTCTGGGTACAGTTCCCAGACCTTCCTTCTGAGGTACCTCTGAGTACAGTCACCAGGCCTTGCTTCCGAGGTACCTCTGGGTACAGTCACCAGGCCTTTCTTACGAGGTACCTTTGGGTACAGTCACCATCGCTTCCTTCCGAGGTAACTCTGGGTAAAGTCTCCAGGCCTTCCTTCTGAGGTACCTCTGGGTACAGTCACCAGGCGTTGCTTCCGAGGTACCTTGAGTACTGTCACCACGCTTTCCTTCCGAGGTACCTCTGGACAGAGTCACCACGCCTTCCTTCTGAGGTAACTCTGGGTACAGTCACCAGAATTTTCTTCCGAGGTACCTCTGGGTACAATCAACAGGCTTTCCTTCTGAGGTACCTCTGGGCACAGTCACCAGGCCTGACTTCTAATGTACATCTGGGTACCGTCACCAGGCTTTCCTTCCGAGGTACCTCTGGGTACAGTCACCCGGCCGTTCTTCCGAGGCACTTCTGGGTACAGCCACCAGGCCTTCCTTCCGAGGTACACCTGGGTACAGTCACCAGGCCTTTCTTCCGAGGTACCTCTGGGTACAGTCACCAGGCATTTCTGACGAGGTACCTCTGGGTTCAGTCACCAGGCCTTCCTTCTGAGTTAGCTGTGAGTACAGTCACCAGGCCTGTCTTCCGAGGTACGTCTGGGTAGTAACCAGGCCTTCCTTCCGTGGTACATCTAGGTACAGTCACCAGGCCTTCCTTCCTAGGTGCCTCTGGGTACAGTCACCGGGCCTTCATTCCGAGGTACCTCTGGGTACAGTCACCAGGGCTTCGATCCGATGTACCTCTGGGTACAATCACCAGGCTTTTCTTAAGAGGTACCTCTGGGGACAGTCACGAGGCTTTCCTTCTGAGTTATCTCTGGGTACAGTCACCAGGCCTTCCTTCCGAGGTACCTCTGGGTAGAGTCAAAAGGCCTTTCTTCCGAGGTACCTCTGGGTACAGCCACTAGGTCTTTCTTCCGAGGTACTTCAGGGTGCAGTCCCCAGGGCTTCCTTCCGAGGTGCCTCTGGGTACAGTCAGCAGGCCTTCCTCCCGTGGTACCTCTGAGTACAGTCACCAGACCTTCCTTCTGAGGTACCTCTGGGTACAGTCAACAGGACTTCCTTCTGAGGTACCTCTCCATACAGGCAGCGCGTGTTCCTTTTGAGGTAACTCTGGGTACACTCACCAGGTCTTCCTTCCCACGTACCTCTGGTTACACTCACCAAGCCTTTCTTCCGAGGTATCTCTGGGTAAAGCCACCAGGCATTTCTTACGAGGTACCTCTGGGTAGAGTCCCCAGGCCTTCCTTCCGAAGTACCTCTGGGTACAGTCACCAGGCTTATTCTTTCGGGGTACCTCTGGGTACACTCACCAGGCCTTCTTTTCGAGGTACCTCTGGGTACAGTCACCATCGCTTCCTTCCGAGGTAACTCTGGGTACAGTCACCAGGCCTTCCTTCTGAGGTAACTCTGGGTACAGTCACCAGGCCTTCCTTCCGTGGTACCTCTGAGTACACTCACCTGGCCTTTCTTCGGAGGTACGCCTGGGTACAGTCCCCAGGCCTTCCTTCCGAGGAACCGCTGGGTACAATCACCAGGCCTTCCTTCTCAGGTACCTTTGGGTACAGTGACGAGGTCTTTTTTCTGAGGTACCTCTGAGTACAGTCACCAGGCTTTTCTTCCGAGGTACTTCCGGGTAGTCACCATGCCTTCCTTCCAAGGTACCTCTCGGTACAGTCTCCATTCCTTCCTTCCGAGGTACTTCTGGGTACAGTCACCAGGCCTTCTTCCGAGGTAACTCTGGGTACAGTCACCAGGCCTCCTAACGAGGTACCTCTGGGTACAGTCACCCGGCCTTGTTTCTGAGGTCCCTCTGGGTACAGTCACCAGGCCTTTCTTACGAGGTACCTCTAGGTACAGTCACGAGGCCTTCCTTCTGAGTTAGCTCTGGGTACACTCACCAAGTTTTCCTTCCGAGGGACCTTTCGGTACACTCACCAGGCCTTCCTTCCGAGGTACATCTGGTTACAGTCACCAGGCCTTCCTTTCGAGGTACTTCTGGGTAGAATCACCAGGCCTTCCTTCCGAGGTACATCTGGTTACAGTCACCAGGCCTTCCTTCCGAGGTACTTCTGGGTACAATCACCAGGCCTTCCTTCTGAGCTACCTCTGGGTACAGTGACGAGGTCTTTCTTCTGAGGTACCTCTGAGTACAGTCACCAGGCCTTTCTTCCGAGGTACTTCTGGGTACTCACCGAACCTACCTTCCGAGGTACCTCTCGGTACATTCTCCAGGCCTTCCTTCCGAGGTACCTCTGGGTACAGTCACCCGGCCTTGTTTCTGAGGTCCCTCTGGGTACAGTCACCAGGCCTTTCTTCCGAGATAACTCTGGGTACAGTCACCAGGCCTTTCTTACGAGGTAACTCTAGGTACAGTCACGAGGCCTTCCTTCTGAGTTAGCTCTGGGTACAGTCACCAAGTTTTCCTTCCGAGGGACCTCTGGGTACAGTCAGCAGACCTTCCTCCGAGGCACTAATGTGTACAGTCACCAGGCCTTCCTTCCGATGTACCTGTGGGTACAAGCACGAGGTCTTTCTTCTGAGGTACCTCCGAGTACAGTGACCAGGCCTTTCTTCCGAGGTATGTCTGGGTACTCACCAGGCATTCCTTCCGAGGTACCTCTGAATACAGTCACCATGCCTTACTTCCCAGGTACCTTTGGCTACGGTCACCAAGCCTTCCTTTCGAGGCACCTCTGGGTACAACCACCGGGCCTTCCTTCCGAAGTACCTCTGGGTACAGTTCCCAGACCTTCCTTCCGAGGTACCTCTGAGTACAGTCACCAGGCGTTTCTTCCGAGGTACTTTTGGGTAGAGTCACCAGGCCTGGCTTCCGAGGTACCTCTGGGTAGAGTCACCAGGCCTTTCTTACGAGGTACCTCTGGGTACAGTCACCATCGCTTCCTTCCGAGGTAACTCTGGGTAGAGTCACCAGGCCTTGCTTCCGAGGTACCTTGAGTACTGTCACCACGCTTTCCTTCCGAGTTACCTCTGGAGAGATTCACCATGCCTTCCTTCTGAGGTAACTCTGGGTACAGTCACCAGATTTTTCTTCCAAGGTACCTCTGGGTGCACTCACCAGGCCTTTCTTTCGAGGTACCTCTGGGTACAGTCACCAGGCCTTCCTTCTGAGGTACTTCTGCGTACAGTCAGCAGACCTTGCTTCTGAGGTTCCTCTGGGTACTCACCGAGCCTTCCTTCCAAGGTACCTCTTGGTACATTCTGCATTCCTTCCGAGGTACTTCTGGGTACATTCTCCAGGCCTTCCTTCCGAGATACTTCTGGGTACAGTCACCAGGCCTTTCTTTCGGGGTACTTCTGGGTACTCACCGAGCCTTCCTTCCAAGGTACCTTTTGGTACATTCTCCAGGCCTTCCTTCTGAGGTACTTCTGGGTACAGTCACCAGGGCTTCTTCCGAGGTAACTCTGGGTACAGTCACCAGGCCTCCTTCCGAGGTACCTCTGGGTACAGTCACCCGGCCTTGTTTCTGAGGTACCTCTGGGTAGAGTCACCAGGCCTTTCTACCGAGATAACTCTGAGTACAGTCACCAGGCCTTTCTTACGAGGTACCTCTAGGTACAGTCACGAGGCCTTCCTTCTGAGTTAGCTCTGGGTACAGTCACCAAGTTTTCCTTTCGAGGGACTCTGGGTACAGTCACCAGGCCTTCCTTCCGTGGTACCTCTGAGTTCAGTCACCTGGCCTTTCTTCGGAGGTACGCCTGGGTACAGTCACCAGGCCTTCCTTCTGAGGTACTTCTGGGTACAGTCACCAGGCCTTCCTTCCGAGGTACCTCTGAATACAGTCACCATCGCTTCCTTCCGAGGTAACTCTGGGTAGAGTCTCCAGGCCTTCCTTCTGAGGTACCACTGGGTACAGTCACCAGGCCTTGCTTCCGAGGTACCGTGAGTACTGTCACCACGCTTTCCTTCCGAGGTACCTCTGGACAGAGTCACCATGCCTTCCTTCTGAGGTAACTCTGGGTACAGTCACCAGAATTTTCTTCCGAAGTACCTCTGGGTGCAGTCACCAGGCCTTTCTTTCGAGGTACCTCTGGGTACAATCAACAGGCCTTCCTTATGAGGTACCTCTGGGCACAGTCACCAGGCCTGACTTCTAATGTACATCTGGGTATGGTCACCAGGCTTTCCTTCCGAGGTACCTCTGGGTACAGTCACCAGGCCGTTCTTCCGAGGCACTTCTGGGTACAGCCACCAGGCCTTCCTTCCGAGGTACACCTGGGTACAGTCACCAGGCCTTTCTTCCGAGGTTCCTCTGGGTACAGTCACCAGGCATTTCTGACGAGGTACCTATGGGTACAGTCACTAGGCCTTTCTTCCGACGTACTTCTGAGTACAGTCACCAGGCCTTCCTTCCCAGGTGCCTCTGGGTACAGTCAGCAGGCCTTCCTCCCGTGGTACCTCTGAGTACAGTCACCAGACCTTCCTTCTGAGGTACCTCTGGGTACAGTCAGCAGGCCTTCCTTCTGAGGTACCTCTGCGTACAGGCAGCGCGTCTTCCTTTTGAGGTAACTCTGGGTACAGTCACCAGGTCTTCCTTCCCACGTACCTCTGGTTACACTCACCAAGCCTTTCTTCCGAGGTATCTCTGGGTAAAGCCACCAGGCATTTCTTACGAGGTACCTCTGGGTAGAGTCCCCAGGCCTTCCTTCCGAAGTACATCTGGGTACAGTCACCAGGCCTATTCTTTCGAGGTACCTCTCGGTACACTCACCAGGCTTTCTTTTCGAGGTACCTCTGGGTACAGTCACCATCGCTTCCTTCCGAGGTAACTCTGGGTAGAGTCACCAACTTCCTTCCGAGGTACCTCTGGGTACAGTCCGCAGGCCTTCCTTCCGTGGTACCTCTGAGTACAGTCACCTGGCCTTTCTTCGGAGGTACGCCTGGGTACAGTCACCAGGCCTTCCTTCCGAGGAACCGCTGGGTACAATCACCAGGCCTTCCTTCTGAGGTACCTTTGGGCACAGTGACGAGGTCTTTTTTCTGAGGTACCTCTGAGTACAGTCACCAGGCCTTTCTTCCGAGGTACTTCCGGGTAGTCACCATGCCTTCCTTCCAAGGTACCTCTCGGTACAGTCTCCCGGCCTTCCTTCCGAGGTAACTCTGGGTACTGTCACCAGGCTTCCTTCCGAGGTACCTGTGGGTACAGTCACCAGGCCTTCCTTCTCAAGTAACTCTGGGTACAGTCACTAGGCCTTTCTTTCGCGGTATCTCTGGGCACAGTCTGAAGGACTTCCTTGTCAGTTACCTCTGGGTACAGTCACCAGGCCTTTCTTACGAGGTACCTCTGGGTACAGTCACCGGCCTTCCTTCTGAGGTACCTCTGGGTACAGTCATCGGCCCTCCTTCTGAGGTACCTCTGGGTACAGTCACCCGTCCTTCTTTCAGAGGTCCCTCTGGGTACAGTCACCAGGCCTTTCTTTCGAGCTACCTCTGGGTACAGTCATCAGGCCTTCCGTCTGAGGTACTTCTGGGTACAGTCAGCAGACCTTGCTTCTGAGGTTCCTCTCGGTACAGTCACCAGGCCTTCCTTTCGAGCTACCTCTGGGTACAGTCACCAGGCCTTCCTTCTGAGGTACTTCTGGGTACAGTCAGCAGACCTTGCTTCTGAGGTTCCTCTCGGTACAGTCACCAGGCCTTCCTTTCCAGGTACCTCTGGGTACAGTCACCAGGCCTTCCTTCCGAGGCATCTCTGGGTACAGTCACCAGGCATTTCTTACGAGGTACCTCTGGGTACATTCACCAGGCTTTCCTTCTGAGGTACCTTGAGTACTCTCACCAGGCATTCCTTCCGAGGTACCTCTGGGTACAGTCACCAGGCCTTGTTTCTGAGGTGCCTCTGGGTACAGTCACCAGGCCATTCTTACGAGGTGCCTCTAGGTACAGTCACGAGGCCTTCCTTCTGAGTTAGCTCTGGGTACAGTCACCAAGTTTTCCTTCCGAGGGAACTCTCGGTACAGTCAGGAGGCCTTCCTCCGAGGCACTAACGTGTACAGTCACCAGGCCTTCCTTCCTAGGTACCTGTGGGTACAAGCACGAGGTCTTTCCTCTGAGGTACCTCCGAGTACAGTGACCAGGCCTTTCTTCCGAGGTATGTCTGGGTACTCACCAGACATTCCTTCCTAGGTACCTCTGGGTACAGTCACCAGGCCTTCCTTCCGTGGTACCTCTGAGTTCAATCACCTGGCCTTTCTTCGGAGGTACGCCTGGGTACAGTCACCAGGCCTTCCTTCTGAGGTACTTATGGGTACAGTCACAAGGCCTTCCTTCCGAGGTACTTCTGGGTACAGTCACCAGGCCTTCCTTCCGAGGTACCTCTGGGTACGCTCACCAGGCCTTCCTTCCGAGGTAATTTTGGGTACAGTCATCAGGCCTTGCTTCCGAGGTACCTCTGGGTACAGTCACCAGGCCTTTCTTACGAGGTACCTCTGGGTACAGTCACCATCGCTTCCTTCCGAGGTAACTCTGGGTAGAGTCACCAGGCCTTGCTTCTGAGGTACCTTGAGTACTGTCACCACGCTTTCCTTCCGAGGTACCTCTGGACAGATTCACCACGCCTTCCTTCTGAGGTAACTCTGGGTACAGTCACCAGAATTTTCTTCCGAGGTACCTCTGGGTGCAGTCACCAGGCCTTTCTTTCGAGGTACCTCTGGGCACAATCAACAGGCCTTCCTTATGAGGTACCTCTGGGTACAGTCACCACGCCGGACTTCTAATGTACATCTGGGTACGGTCACCAGGCTTCCCTTCCGAGGTACCTCTGGGTACAGTCACCTGGCCGTTCTTCCGAGGCACTTCTGGGTACAGCCACCAGGCCTTCCTTCCGAGGTACACCTGGGTACAGTCACCAGGCCTTTCTTCCGAGGTACCTCTGGGTACAGTCACCAGGCATTTCTGACGAGGTACCTCTGGGTTCAGTCACCAGGCCTTCCTTCTGAGTTAGCTGTGAGTACAGTCACCAGGCCTTTCTTCCGAGGTACGTCTGGGTAGTAACCAGGCCTTCCTTCCGATGTACATCGAGGTACAGTCACCAGGCCTTCCTTCCTAGGTGCCTCTGGGTACAGTCACCGGGCCTTCATTCCGAGGTACCTCTGGGTACAGTCACCAGGCCTTTGTTCCGATGTACCTCTGGGTACAGTCACCAGGCTTTTCTTAAGAGGTACCTCTGGGGACAGTCACGAGGCTTTCCTTCTGAGTTAGCTCTGGGTACAGTCACCAGGCCTTCCTTCCGAGGTACCTCTGGGTAGAGTCAAAAGGCCTTTCTTCCGAGGTACCTCTGGGTACAGCCACTAGGCCTTTCTTCCGAGGTACTGCGGGGTGCAGTCCCCAGGCCTTCCTTCCGATGTACCTCTGGGTACAATCACCAGGCTTTCCGTCTGAGATACCTCTGGGTACAGACACGAGGTCTTTCTTCCGAGGTACCTATGGATACAGTCACTAGGCCTTTCTTCCGACGTACTTCTGAGTACAGTCACCAGGCCTTCCTTCCCAGGTGCCTCTGGGTACAGTCAGCAGGCCTTCCTCCCGTGGTACCTCTGAGTACAGTCACCAGACCTTCCTTCTGAGGTACCTCTGGGTAGAGTCATCAGGCCTTCCTTCTGAGGTACCTCTGCGTACAGGCAGCGCGTCTTCCTTTTGAGGTAACTCTGGGTACAGTCACCAGGTCTTCCTTCCCACGTACCTCTGGTTACAGTCACCAAGCCTTTCTTCCGAGGTATCTCTGGGTAAAGCCACCAGGCAATTCTTACGAGGTACCTCTGGGTAGAGTCCCCAGGCCTTCCTTCCGAAGTACCTCTGGGTACAGTCACCAGGCCTATTCTTTCGAGGTACCTCTCGGTACACTCACCAGGCCTTCTTTTCGAGGTACCTCTGGGTACAGTCACCATCGCTTCCTTCCGAGGTACCTCTGAGTACAGTCACCTGGCCTTTCTTCGGAGGTACGCCTGGGTACAGTCACCAGGCCTTCTTTCCGAGGAACCGCTGGGTCCAATCACCAGGCCTTCCTTCTGAGGTACCTTTGGGTACAGTGACGAGGTCTTTTATCTGAGGTACCTCTGAGTACAGTCACCAGGCCTTTCTTCCGAGGTACTTCCGGGTAGTCACCATGCCTTCCTTCCAAGGTACCTCTCGGTACTGTCTCCCGGCCTTCCTTCCGAGGTAACTCTGGGTGCTGTCACCAGGCTTCCTTCCGAGGTACCTCTGGGTACAGTCACCAGGCCTTCCTTCTCTGGTAACTCTGGGTACAGTCACGAGGCCTTTCTTTCGCGGTATCTCTGGGTACAGTCTGAAGGACTTCCTTGTCAGTTACCTCTGCGTACAGTCACGAGGCCTTTCTTACGAGGTACCTCTGGGTATAGTCATCGGCCCTCCTTCTGAGGTACCTCTGGGTGCAGTCACCCGTCCTTCTTTCAGAGGTCCCTCTGGGTACAGTCACCAGGCCTTTCTTTCGAGCTACCTCTGGGTACAGTCATCAGGCCTTCCTTCTGAGGTACCTCTGGGTACAGTCACCAGGCCTTCCTTCTCAGGTACTTCTGGGTACAGTCAGCAGGCCTTGCTTCTGAGGTTCCTCTGGGTACAGTCACCAGGCCTTCCTTTCCAGGTACCTCTGGGTACAGTCACCAGGCCTTCTTTCCGAGGCATCTCTGGGTACAGTCACCAGGCATTTCTTACGAGGTACCTCTGGGTACATTCACCAGGCTTTCCTTCTGAGGTACCTTGAGTACTCTCACCAGGCATTCCTTCCGAGGTACCTCTGGGTACAGTCACCAGGCCTTCCTTCTGAGGTAACCCTGGGTGCAAACACCAGAATTTTCTTCCGGGGTACCTCTGGGTACAGTCCGCAGGCCTTCCTTCCGAAGTACCTCTGGGTACAGCCACCGGGCGTATTCTTTCGAGGTACCCCTGGGCACACTAACCAGGCCTTCTTTTCGAGGTACCTCTGGGTACAGTCACCATCGCTTCCTTCCGAGGTACCTCTGGGTAGAGTCACCAGGCCTTCCTTCTGATGTACCTCTCGGTACAATCACCAGGCCTTCCTTCTGT
Organism: Loxodonta africana; assembly: GCF_030014295.1. Classification (NCBI taxonomy): domain Eukaryota; kingdom Metazoa; phylum Chordata; class Mammalia; order Proboscidea; family Elephantidae; genus Loxodonta; species Loxodonta africana. The sequence continues at coordinate 1,394,652 of NW_026975175.1, read as the reverse complement.
GCTACCAGTGGGTACAGTGACGAGGTCTTTCTTCCGAGGTACCTCTGAGTACAGTCACCAGGCCTTTCTTCCGAGGTACTTCTGGGTACTCACCGAGCCTTCCTTCCGAGGTACCTCTCGGTACAGTCTCCATTCCTTCCTTCCGAGGTACTTCTGGGTACAGTCACCAGGCCTTCTTCCGAGGTAACTCTGGGTACAGTCACCAGGCCTCCTTCCGAGGTACCTCTGGGTACAGTCACCCGGGGTTGTTTCTGAGGTTCCTCTGGGTACAGTCACCAGGCCTTTCTTACGAGGTACCTGTAGGTACAGTCACGAGGCCTTCCTTCTGAGTTAGCTCTGGGTACACTCACCAAGTTTTCCTTCCGAGGGACCTCTCAGTACGCTCACCAGGCCTTCCTTCCGAGGTACATCTGGTTACAGTTACCAGGCCTTCCTTCCGAGGTACTTCTGGGTACAGTCACCAGGCCTTCCTTCCGTGGTACCTCTGAGTTCAATCACCTGGCCTTTCTCCAGAGGTATGTGGTACTCACCAAGCCTTCCTTCCGAGGCACCTCTGGGTACAGCCACCGGGTCTTCCTTCCGAAGTACCTCTGTGTACAGTTCCCGGACCTTCCTTCCGAGGTACCTCTGAGTACAGTCACCAGGCGTTTTTTCCGAGGTACTTTTGGGTAGAGTCACCAGGCCTGGCTTCCGAGGTACCTCTGGGTACAGTCATCAGGCTTTTCTTCCGAGGTACCTCTGGGTACAGTCACCATCGCTTCCTTCCGAGGTAACTGTGGGTAGAGTCACCAGGCCTTCCTTCTGAGGTACCTCTGGGTACAGTCACCAGGCCTTGTTTCCGAGGTACCTTGAGTACTGTCACCACGCTTTTCTTCATAGTTACCTCTGGACAGATTCACCATGCCTTCCTTCTGCGGTAACTCTGGGTACAGTCACCAGAATTGTATTCCGAGGTACCTCTGGGTGCACTCACCAGGCTGTCTTTCGAGGTACCTCTGGGTACATTCACCAGGCCTTCCTTCTGAGGTACCTTGAGTACTCTCACCAGGCATTCCTTCCGAGGTACCTTTGGGTACAGTCACCAGGCCTTCCTTCTGAGGTAACCCTGGGTGCAGTCACCAGAATTTTCTTCCGGGGTACCTCTGGGTACAGTCAGCAGGCCTTCCTCCGAGGCACTAATGTGTACAGTCTCCAGGCCTTCCTTCCGAGGTACCTCTGAATACAGTCACCGTGCCTTACTTCCCAGGTACCTTTGGCTACGGTCACCAAGCCTTCCTTCCGAGGCACCTCTGGGTACAGCCACCGGGCCTTCCTTCCGAAGTACCTCTGGGTACAGTTCCCAGACCTTCCTTCCGAGGTACCTCTGAGTACAGTCACCAGGCGTTTCTTCCGAGGTACTTTTGGGTACAGTCACCAGGCCTTGCTTCCGAGGTACCTCTGGGTACAGTCACCAGGCCTTTCTTACGAGGTTCCTCTGGGTACAGTCACCATCGTTTCCTTCCGAGGTAACTCTGGGTAGAGTCACCAGGCCTTCCTTCTGAGGTACCTCTGGGTACAGTCACCAGGCCTTGCTTCCGAGGTACCTTGAGTACTGTCCCCACGCTTTCCTTCCGAGGTACCTCTGGACAGAGTCACCACGCCTTCCTTCTGAGGTAACTCTGGGTACAGTCACCAGAATTTTCTTCCGACGTACCTATGGGTGCAGTCACCAGGCCTGACTTCTAATGTACATCTGGGTACAGTCACCAGGCTTTCCTTTCGAGGTACCTGTGGGTACAGTCACCAGGCCTTTCTTCCGAGGCACTTCTGGGTACAGCCACCAGGCCTTCCTTCCGAGGTACACCTGGGTACAGTCACCAGGCCTTTCTTCCGAGGTACCTCTGGGTACAGTCACCAGGCATTTCCGACGAGGTACCTCTGGGTTCAGTCACCAGGCCTTCCTTCTGAGTTAGCGCTGAGTACAGTCACCAGGCCTTTCTTCCGAGGTACGTCTGGGTAGTAACCAGGCCTTCCTTCCGAGGTACATCTAGGTACAGTCACCAGGCCTTCCTTTCTAGGTGCCTCTGGGTACAGTCACCAGGCCTTCGTTCCGAGGTACCTCTGGGTACAGTCACCAGGCCTTCGTTCCGATGTACCTCTGGGTACAGTCACCAGGCTTTTCTTAAGAGGTACCTCTGGTACAGTCACGAGGCTTTCCTTCTGAGTTAGCTCTGGGTACAGTCACCAGGCCTTCCTTCCGAGGTACCTCTGGGTAGAGTCAAAAGGCCTTTCTTCCGAGGTACCTCTGGGTACAGCCACTACGCCTTTCTTCCGAGGTACTTCGGGGTGCAGTCCCCAGACCTTCCTTCCGATGTACCTCTGGGTACAATCACCAGGCTTTCCGTCTGAGATACCTCTGGGTACAGACACGAGGTCTTTCTTCCGAGGTACCTATGGGTACAGTCACTAGGCCTTTCTTCCGACGTACTTCTGAGTACAGTCACCAGGCCTTCCTTCCGAGGTGCCTCTGGGTACAGTCAGCAGGCCTTCCTCCCGTGGTACCTCTGAGTACAGTCACCAGACCTTCCTTCTGAGGTACCTCTGGGTAGAGTCATCAGGCCTTCCTTCTGAGGTACCTCTGCGTACAGGCAGCGCGTCTTCCTTTTGAGGTAACTCTGGGTACAGTCACCAGGTCTTCCTTCCCACGTACCTCTGGTTACAGTCACCAAGCTTTTCTTCCGAGGTATCTCTGGGTAAAGCCACCAGGCATCTCTTCCGAGGTACCTGTGGGTAGAGTCCCCAGGCCTTCCTTCCGAAGTACCTCTGGGTACAGTCACCAGGCCTATTCTTTCGGGGTACCTCTGGGTACACTCACCAGGCCTTCTTTTCGAGGTACCTCTGGGTACAGTCACCATCGCTTCCTTCCGAGGTAACTCTGGGTACAGTCACCAGGCCTTCCTTGCGAGGTACCTCTGGGTACAGTCACTAGGCCGTTCTTCCGACGTACTTCTGAGTACAGTCACCAGGCCTTCCTTCCGAGGTACCTCTGGGTACAGTCACCAGGCCTTCCTTCCGAGGTACCTCTGGGTACAGTCACCAGGCCTTCCTTCCGTGGTACCTCTGAGTACAGTCACCTGGCCTTTCTTCGGAGGTACGCCTGGGTACAGTCACCAGGCCTTCCTTCCGAGGAACCGCTGGGTACAATCACCAGGCCTTCCTTCTGAGGTACCTTTGGGCACAGTGACGAGGTCTTTTTTCTGAGGTACCTCTGAGTACAGTCACCAGGCCTTTCTTCCGAGGTACTTCCGGGTAGTCACCATGCCTACCTTCCAAGGTACCTCTCGGTACAGTCTCCCGGCCTTCCTTCCGAGGTAACTCTGGGTACTGTCACCAGGCTTCCTTCCGAGGTACCTGTGGGTACAGTCACCAGGCCTTCCTTCTCAGGTAACTCTGGGTACAGTCACCAGGCCTTTCTTTCGCGGTATCTCTGGGCACAGTCTGAAGAACTTCCTTGTCAGTTACCTCTGGGTACAGTCACCAGGCCTTTCTTACGAGGTACCTCTGGGTACAGTCATCGGCCCTCCTTCTGAGGTACCTCTGGGTACAGTCACCCGTCCTTCTTTCAGAGGTCCCTCTGGGTACAGTCACCAGGCCTTTCTTTCGAGCTACCTCTGGGTACAGTCAGCAGACCTTGCTTCTGAGGTTCCTCTGGGTACAGTCACCAGGCCTTCCTTTCGAGGTACCTCTGGGTACAGTCACCAGGCCTTCCTTCCGAGGCATCTCTGGGTACAGTCACCAGGCATTTCTTACGAGGTACCTCTGGGTATATTCACCAGGCTTTCATTCTGAGGTACCTGAGTACTGTCACCAGGCATTCCTTCCGAGGTACCTCTTGATACAGTCACCAGGCCTTCCTTCTGAGGTAACCCTGGGTGCAAACACCAGAATTTTCTTCCGGGGTACCTCTGGGTACAGTCCGCAGGCCTTCCTTCCGAAGTACCTCTGGGTACAACCACCGGGCGTATTCTTTCGAGGTACCCCTGGGCACACTCACCAGGCCTTCTTTTCGAGGTACCTCTGGGTACAGTCACCATCGCTTCCTTCCGAGGTACCTCTGGTTAGAGTCACCAGGCCTTCCTTCCGATGTACCTCTGGGTACAATCACCAGGCCTTCCTTCTGTGCTACCTCTGGGTACAGTGACGAGGTCTTTCTTCCGAGGTACCTCTGAGTACAGTCACCAGGCCTTTCTTCCGAGGCACTTCTGGGTACTCACCGAGTCTTCCTTCCGAGGTACCTCTCGGTACAGTCTCCATTCCTTCCTTCCGAGGTACTTCTGGGTACAGTCACCAGGCCTTCTTCCGAGGTAACTCTGGGTACAGTCACCAGGCCTCCTTCCGAGGTACCTCTGGGTACAGTCACCCGGCCTTGTTTCTGAGGTGCCTCTGGGTACAGTAACCAGGCCTTTCTTACGAGGTACCTCTAGGTACAGTCACGAGGCCTTCCTTCTGAGTTAGCTCTGGGTACACTCACCAAATTTTCCTTCCGAGGGACGTCTCGGTACACTCACCAGGCCTTCCTTCCGAGGTACCTCTGCTTACAGTCACCAGGCCTTACTTCCGAGGTACTTCTGGGTACAATCACCAGGCTTTCCTTCCGAGGTACATCTTGTTACAGTCACCAGGCCTTCCTTCCGAGGTACTTCTGGGTACAATCACCAGGCCTTCTTTCTGAGCTACCTCTGGGTACAGTGACGAGGTCTTTCTTCTGAGGTACCTCTGAGTACAGTCACCAGGCCTTTCTTCCGAGGTACTTCTGGGTACTCACCGAGCCTACCTTCCGAGGTACCTCTCGGTACATTCTCCAGGCCTTCCTTCCGAGGTACCTCTGGCGACAGTAACCCGGCCTTGTTTCTGAGGTCCCTCTGGGTACAGTCACCAGGCCTTTCTTCCGAGGTACTTCTGGGTACAGTCACCAGGCCTTCTTCCGAGGTAACTCTGGGTGCAGTCACCAGGCCTTGTTTCTGAGGTGCCTCTGGGTACAGTCACCAGGCCGTTCTTACGAGGTACCTCTAGGTACAGTCACGAGGCCTTCCTTCTGAGTTAGCTCTGGGTACAGTCACCAAGTTTTCCTTCCGAGGGACCTCTGGGTACAGTCAGCAGGCCTTCCTCCGAAGCACTAATGTGTACAGTCACCAGGCCTTCCTTCCGAGGTACCTGTGGGTACAAGCACGAGGATTTCTTCTGAGGTACATCCGAGTACAGTGACCAGGCCTTTCTTCCGAGGTATGTCTGGGTAGTCACCTGGCATTCCTTCCGAGGTACCTCTGGGTACAGTCACCAGGCCTTCCTTCCGTGGTACCTCTGAGTTCAATCACCTGGCCTTTCTTCGGAGGTACGCCTGGGTACAGTCACCAGGCCTTCCTTCTGAGGTACTTCTGGGTACAGTCACCAGGCCTTCCTTCCGAGGTACCTCTGAATACAGTCACCATGCCTTACTTCCCAGGTACCTTTGGCTACGGTCACCAAGCCTTCCTTCCGAGGCACCTCTGGGTACAGCCACCGGGCCTTCCTTGCGAAGTACCTCTGGGTACAGTTCCCAGACCTTCCTTCCGAGGTACCTCTGAGTACAGTCACCAGGCGTTTCTTCCGAGGTACTTTTGGGTACAGTCACCAGGCCTTGCTTCCGAGGTACCTCTGGGTACAGTCACCAGGCCTTTCTTACGAGGTTCCTCTGGGTACAGTCACCATCGCTTCCTTCCGAGGTAACTCTGGGTAGAGTCACCAGGCCTTCCTTCTAAGGTACCTCTGGGTACAGTCAGCAGGCCTTGCTTCCGAGGTACCTTGAGTACTGTCACCACGCTTTCCTTCCGAGGTACCTCTGGACAGAGTCACCACGCCTTCCTTCTGAGGTAACTCTGGGTACAGTCACCAGAATTTTCTTCCGAAGTACCTCTGGGTGCAGTCACCAGGCCTTTCTTCCGAGGCACTTCTGGGTACAGCCACCAGGCCTTCCTTCCGAGGTACCTCTGAATACAGTCACCATGCCTTACTTCCCAGGTACCTTTGGCTACGGTCACCAAGCCTTCCTTCCGAGGCACCTCTGGGTACAGCCACCGGGGCTTCCTTCCGAAGTACCTCTGGGTACAGTTCCCAGACCTTCCTTCCGAGGTACCTCTGAGTACAGTCACCAGGCGTTTCTTTCGAGGTACTTTTGGGTACAGTCACTAGGCTTTTCTTACGAGGTACCTCTGGGTACAGTCACCATCGCTTCCTTCCGAGGTAACTCTGGGTAGAGTCACCAGGCCTTCCTTCTGAGGTACCTCTGGGTACAGTCACCAGGCCTTCGTCCGAGGCACTAATGTGTACACTCTCCAGGCCTTCCTTCCGATGTACCTCTGGGTTCAATCACCAGGCCTTCTTTCTTAGGTACCTCTGAGTACAGTCACGAGGTCTTTCTTCTGAGGTGCCTCTGAGTACAGTGACCAGGCGTTTCTTCCTAGGTATGTCTGAGTACTCACCAGGCATTCCTTCCGAGGTACCTCTGGGTACAGTCACCAGGCCTTCCTTTCGTGGTACCTCTGTGTACAGTCAGCAGAGCTTACTTCTGAGGTACCTCTGGGTACAGCCACCAGGCCTTCCTTCCGTGGTACCTCTGTGTAGAGTCACCAGACCTTCCGTCTGATGTACTTCTGGGTACAGTCAGCAGACCTTCCTTCTGAGGTACTCTGGGTACAGTCACCAGGCCTTCTTTCCGAGGTACTTCTGGGTACAATCAACAGGCCTTCCTTCTGAGCTACCTCTGGGTACAGTGACGAGGTCTTTCTTCTGAGGTACCTCTGGGTACAGTCACCAGCCCTTTCTTCCACGGTACTTCTGGGTACTCACCGAGCCTTCCTTCCGAGGTACCTCTCGGTACAGTCTAAAGGCCTTCTTTCCGAGGTACCTCTGGGTACAGTCACCAGGCCTTCTTCCGAGGTGACTCTGGGTACAGTCACCAGGCCTCCTTCCGAGGTACCTCTGGGTACAGTCACCAGGCCTTGTTTCTGAGGTGCCTCTGGGTACAGTCACCAGGCCATTCTTACGAGGTACCTCTAGGTACAGTCACGAGGTCTTCCTTCTGAGTTAGCTCTGGGTACAGTCACCAAGTTTTCCTTCCGAGGGACCTCTTGGTACAGTCAGCAGGCCTTCCTCCGAGGCACTAATGTGTACAGTCACCAGGCATTCCTTCCGAGGTACCTCTGGGTACAGTCACAAGGCCTTCCTTCAGAGTTCCCTCTGGGTACAGTCACCAGGCCTTCCTTCCGAGGTACCTCTGAGTACAGTCACCAGGAATTCCTTCCGAAGTACCTCTGGGTACAGTCACAGGGTCTTTCTTCTGAGGTACCTCTGGGAACAGTCACCGGGCCTTCCTTTCGAGGTATCTCTGGGTACAGTCACCAGGGATTCCTTCTGAGGTAACTCTCGGTAGAGTCACCAGGCATTCCTTCCGTGGTACCTCTGTGTAGAGTCACCAGACCTTCCTTCTGAGGTACTTCTGGGTACAGTCAGCAGACCTTCCTTCTGAGGTACCTCTGGGTACAGTCACCAGGCCTTCCTTCTGAGGTACTTCTGGGTACAATCAACAGGCCTTCCTTCTGAGCTACCTCTGGGTACAGTGACGAGGTCTTTCTTCTGAGGTACCTCTGAGTACAGTCACCAGGCCTTTCTTCCGCGGTACTTCTGGGTACTCACCGAGCCTTCCTTCCGAGGTACCTCTCGGTACAGTCTAAAGGCCTTCCTTCCGAGGTACTTCTGGGTACAGTCACCAGGCCTTCTTCCGAGGTACCTCTGGGTACAGTCACCCGGCCTTGTTTCTGAGGTGCCTCTGGGTACACTCACCAGGCCGTACTTACGAGGTACCTCTAGGTACAGTCACGAGGCCTTCCTTCTGAGTTAGCTCTGGGTACAGTCACCAAGTTTTCCTTCCGAGGGACCTCTGGGTACAGTCAGCAGGCCTTCCTCCGAGGCACTAACCTGTACAGTCAGCAGGCCTTTCTTCCGAGGTACCTGTGGGTACAAGCACGAGGTCTTTCTTCTGAGGTACCTCTGAGTACAGTCACCAGGCCTTTCTTCCGAGGTATGTCTGGGTACTCACCAGGCATTCCTTCCGAGGTACCTCTGAGTACAGTCACCTGGCCTTTCTTCGAAAGTACGCCTAGGTATAGTCACCAGGCCTTCCTTCTGAGGTACTTCTGGGTACAGTCACCAGGCCTTCCTTCCGAGGTACCTCTGAATACAGTCACCATGCCTTACTTCCCAGGTACCTTTGGCTACGGTCACCAAGCCTTCCTTCCGAGGCACCTCTGGGTACAGCCACCGGGCCTTCCTTCCGAAGTACCTCTGGGTACAGTTCCCAGACCTTCCTTCCGAGGTACCTCTGAGTACAGTCACAAGGCGTTTCATCCGAGGTAGTTTTGGGTACAGTCACCAGGACTTGCTTCCGAGATACCTCTGGGTACAGTCACGAGGCCTTCCTTCTGAGTTACCTCTGAGTACAGTCACCAGGCCTTTCTTCCGAGGTATGTCTGGGTAGTAACCAGGCCTTCCTTCCGAGGTACTTCTGGGTACAATCAACAGGCCTTCCTTCTGAGCTACGTCTGGGTACAGTGACGAGGTCTTTCTTCTGAGGTACCTCTGAGTATGGTCACCAGGCCTTTCTTCCGAGGTACTTCTGGGTACTCACCGAGCCTCCCTTCCGAGGTACCTCTCGGTACAGTCTAAAGGCCTTCCTTCCGAGGTACTTTTGGGTACAGTCACCAGGCCTTGCTTCCGAGGTACCTCTGTGTACAGTCACCAGGCCTTTGTTACGAGGTACCTCTGGGTACAGTCACCATCGCTTCCTTCCGAGGTAACTCTGGGTAGAGTCACCAGGCCTTCCTTCTGAGGTACCTCTGGGTACAGTCACCAGGCCTTGCTGCCGAGTTCCCTTGAGTACTGTCACCACGCTTTCCTTCCGAGGTACCTCTGGACAGAGTCACCACGCCTTCCTTCTGAGCTAACTCTGGGTACAGTCACCAGAATTTTCTTCCGAAGTACCTCTGGGTGCAGTCACCAGGCCTTTCATTCGAGATACTTCTGGGTACAGTCAACAGGCCTTCCTTCTGAGGTACCTCTGGGCACACTCACCAGGCCTTTCTTCTGAGTTGCCTCTGGGTACAGTCACCAGGCCTTCCTTCCGCGGTACCTCTGAGTACAGTCACCTGACCTTTCTTCGGAAGTACGCCTAGGTATAGTCACCAGGCCTTCCTTCTGAGGTTCTTCTGGGTACAGTCACCAGGCCTTCCTTCCGAGGTACCTCTGAATACAGTCACCATGCCTTACTTCCCAGGTACCTTTGGCTACGGTCACCAAGCCTTCCTTCCGAGGCACCTCTGGGTACAGCCACCGGGCCTTCCTTCCGAAGTACCTCTGGGTACAGTTCCCAGGCCTTCCTTCCGAGGTACCTCTGAGTACAGTCACCAGGCGTTTCTTCCGAGGTACTTTTGGGTACAGTCACCAGGCCTTGCTTCCGAGGTAGCTCTGGCTACAGTCACCAGGCCTTTCTTACGAGGTTCCTCTGGGTACAGTCACCATCGCTTCCTTTCGAGGTAACTCTGGGTAGAGTCACCAGGCCTTCCTTCTGAGGTACCTCTGGGTACAGTCACCAGGCCTTCCTTCCGTGGTACCTCTGAGTACAGTCACCAGGTCTTTCTTCCGCGGTACTTCTGGGTACTCACCGAGCCTCCCTTCGGAGGTACCTCTCGGTACAGTCTAAATGCCTTCCTTCCGAGGTAGTTTTGGGTACAGTCAGCAGGCCTTGCTTCCGAGGTACCTCTGGGTACAGTCACCAGGCCTTTCTTACGAGGTACCTCTGGGTACAGTCCCCAGGCCGTTCTTCCGAGGCACTTCTGGGTACAGCCACCAGGCCTTCCTTCCGAGGTACACCTGGGTACAGTCACCAGGCCTTTCTTCCGAGGTACCTCTGGGTTCAGTAACCAGGCCTTCCTTCTGAGTTAGCTCTGAGTACAGTCACCAGGCCTTTCTTCCGAGGTACATCTAGGTACAGTCACCAGACCTTCCTTCCTAGGTGACTCTGGGTACAGTCACCAGGCCTTCATTCCGAGGTACCTCTGGGTACAGTCACCAGGCCTTCATTCCGAGGTACCTCTGGGTACAGTCACCAGGCCTTTCTTCCGAGGTACCTCTGGGTACAGTCACCAGGCATTTCTGACGAGGTACCTCTGGGTTCAGTCACCAGGCCTTCCTTCGGAGTTAGCTCTGAGTACAGTCACCAGGCCTTTCTTCCGAGGTACGTCTGGGTAGTAACCAGGCCTTCCTTCCGAGGTACTTCTGGGTACAATCAACAGGCCTTCCTTCTGAGCTACGTCTGGGTACAGTGACGAGGTCTTTCTTCTGAGGTACCTCTGAGTACAGTCACCAGGCCTTTCTTCCGAGGTACTTCTGGGTACTCACCGAGCCTCCCTTCCGAGGTACCTCTCGGTACAGTCTAAAGGCCTTCCTTCCGAGGTACTTTTGGGTACAGTCACCAGGCCTTGCTTCCGAGGTACCTCTGTGTACAGTCACCAGGCCTTTGTTACGAGGTACCTCTGGGTACAGTCACCATCGCTTCCTTCCGAGGTAACTCTGGGTAGAGTCACCAGGCCTTCCTTCTGAGGTACCTCTGGGTACAGTCACCAGGCCTTGCTGCCGAGTTCCCTTGAGTACTGTCACCACGCTTTCCTTCCGAGGTACCTCTGGACAGAGTCACCACGCCTTCCTTCTGAGCTAACTCTGGGTACAGTCACCAGAATTTTCTTCCGAAGTACCTCTGGGTGCAGTCACCAGGCCTTTCATTCGAGATACTTCTGGGTACAGTCAACAGGCCTTCCTTCTCAGGTACCTCTGGGCACACTCACCAGGCCTTCCTTCTGAGTTGCCTCTGGGTACAGTCACCAGGCCTTCGTTCCGCGGTACCTCTGAGTACAGTCACCTGACCTTTCTTCGGAAGTACGCCTAGGTATAGTCACCAGGCCTTCCTTCTGAGGTACTTCTGGGTACAGTCACCAGGCCTTCCTTCCGAGGTACCTCTGAATACAGTCACCATGCCTTACTTCCCAGGTACCTTTGGCTACGGTCACCAAGCCTTCCTTCCGAGGCACCTCTGGGTACAGCCACCGGGCCTTCCTTCCGAAGTACCTCTGGGTACAGTTCCCAGGCCTTCCTTCCGAGGTACCTCTGAGTACAGTCACCAGGCGTTTCTTCCGAGGTACTTTTGGGTACAGTCACCAGGCCTTGCTTCCGAGGTAGCTCTGGCTACAGTCACCAGGCCTTTCTTACGAGGTTCCTCTGGGTACAGTCACCATCGCTTCCTTCCGAGGTAACTCTGGGTAGAGTCACCAGGCCTTCCTTCTGAGGTACCTCTGGGTACAGTCACCAGGCCTTCCTTCCGAGGTACCTTGAGTACTGTCATCACGCTTTCCTTCCGAGGTACCTCTGGACAGAGTCACCACACCTTCCTTCTGAGGTACCTCTGGGCACAGTCACCAGGCCTGACTTCTAATGTACATCTGGGTACGGGCACCAGGCTTTCCTTCCGAGGTACCTCTGGGTACAGTCACCAGGCCGTTCTTCCGAGGCACTTCTGGGTACAGCCACCAGGCCTTCCTTCCGAGGTACACCTGGGTACAGTCACCAGGCCTTTCTTCCGAGGTACCTCTGGGTACAGTCACCAGGCATTTCCGACGAGGTACCTCTGGGTTCAGTCACCAGGCCTTCCTTCTGAGTTAGGTCTGAGTACAGTCACCAGGCCTTTCTTCCGAGGTACATCTAGGTACAGTCACCAGACCTTCCTTCCTAGGTGCCTCTGGGTACAGTCACCAGGCCTTCATTCCGAGGTACCTCTGGGTACAGTCACCAGGCCTTTCTTCCGAGGTACCTCTGGGTACAGTCACCAGGCATTTCTGACGTGGTACCTCTGGGTTCAGTCACCAGGGCTTCCTTCGGAGTTAGCTCTGAGTACAGTCACCAGGCCTTTCTTTCGAGGTACGTCTGGGTAGTAACCAGGCCTACCTTCCGAGGTACTTCTGGGTACAATCAACAGGCCTTCCTTCTTAGCTACCTCTGGGTACAGTGACTTGGTCTTTCTTCTGAGGTACCTCTGAGTACAGTCACCAGGCCTTCCTTCCGAGGTACCTCTCGGTACAGTCTAAAGGCCTTCCTTCCGAGGTACTTCTGGGTACAGTCACCAGGCCTTCTTCCGAGGTAACTCTGGGTACAGTCACCAGGCCTCCTTCCGAGGTACATCTGGGTACAGTCACCAGGCCTTGTTTCTGAGGTGCCTCTGGGTACAGTCACCAGGCCGTTCTTACGAGGTACCTCTAGGTACAGTCACGAGGCCTTCCTTCTGAGTTAGCTCTGGGTACAGTCACCAAGTTTTCCTTCCGAGGGACCTCTGGGTACAGTCACCAGGCCTTCCTTCTGAGGTACCTCTGGGTACAGTCACCATCGTTTCCTTCCGAGGTACCTCTGGGTCGAGTCACCAGGCCTTCCTTCCGAGGCACTTCTGGGTACAATCACCAGGCCTTCCTTCCGAGGTACCTCTGGGTACAGTCACCAAGCCTTCCTTCCGGGGTACTTCTGGGTACAATCACCAGGCTTTCCTTCTGACCTACCTCTGGGCACAGTCACCAGGCCTGACTTCTAATGTACATCTCGGTACGATCACCAGGCTTTCCTTCCGAGGTGCCTCTGGGTACAGTCACCAGGCCGTTCTTCCGAGGCACTTCTGGGTACAGCCACCAGGCCTTCCTTCCGAGGTACACCTGGTACAGTCACCAGGCCTTCTTCCTAGGTAAGTCTGGGTACAGTCATCAGGCCTCCTTCCGAGGTACCTCTGGGTACAGTCACTCGGCCTTGTTTCTGAGTTGCCTCTGCATACAGTCACCTGGCCTTTCTTCCGAGATAACTCTGGGTACAGTCACCAGGCCTTTCTGACGAGGTACCTCTAGGTACAGTCACGAGGCCTTCCTTCTGAGTGAGCTCTGGGTACAGTCACCAAGTTTTCCTCCAAGGGACCTCTGGGTACAAGCACGAGGTCTTTCTTCTCAGGTACATCTGAGTACAGTCACCAGGCATTCCTTCCGAGGTACCTCTGGGTACAGTCACCAGGCCTTCCTTCCGAGGTACCTCTGAATACAGTCACCATGCCTTACTTCCCAGGTACCTTTGGCTACGGTCACCAAGCCTTCCTTCCGAGGCACCTCTGGGTACAGCCACCGGGCCTTCCTTCCGAAGTACGTCTGGGTACAGTTCCCAGACCTTCCTTCCGAGGTACCTCTGAGTACAGTCACCAGGCGTTTCTTTCGAGGTACTTTTGGGTACAGTCACCAGGCCTTGCTTCCGAGGTACCTCTGGGTACAGTCACCAGGCCTTTCTTACGAGGTACCTCTGGGTAGAGTCACCATCGCTTCCTTCCGAGGTAACTCTGGGTAGAGTCACCAGGCCTTCCTTCTGAGGTACCTCTGGATACAGTCACCAGGCCTTCGTCCGAGGCACTAATGTGTACACTCACCACGCCTTCCTTCCGATGTACCTCTGGGTACAATCACCAGGCCTTCTTTCTGAGGTACCTCTGAGTACACTCACGAGGTCTTTCTTCTGAGGTGCCTCTGAGTACAGTGACCAGGCGTTTCTTCCTAGGTATGTCTGAGTACTCACCAGGCATTCCTTCCGAGGTACCTCTGGGTACAGTCACCAGGCCTTCCTTCCGTGGTACCTCTGTGTACAGTCAGCAGACCTTACTTCTGAGCTACCTCTGGGTACAGCCACCAGACCTTCCTTCCGTGGTACCTCTGTGTAGAGTCACCAGACCTTCCTTCTGAGGTACTTCTGGGTACAGTCAGCAGACCTTCCTTCTGAGGTACCTCTGGGAACAGTCACCAGGCCTTCCTTCCGAGGTACTTCTGGGTACAATCAACAGGCCCTCCTTCTGAGCTACCTCTGGGTACAGTGACGAGGTCTTTCTTCTGAGGTACCTCTGAATACAGTCACCAGGCCTTTCTTCTGCGGTACTTCTGGGTACTCACCGAGCCTTCCTTCCGAGGTACCTCTCGGTATAGTCTAAAGGCCTCCCTTCCGAGGTACTTCTGGGTACAGTCACCAGGCCTTCTTCCGAGGTAACTCTGGGTACAGTCACCAGGCCTTCTTCCGAGGTAACTCTGGGTACAGTCACCAGGCCTCCTTCCGAGGTACCTCTGGGTACAGTCACCCGGCCTTGTTTCTGAGGTGCCTCTGGGTACAGTCACCAGGCCGTTCTTACGAGCTACCTCTAGGTACAGTCACGAGGCCTTCCTTCTGAGTTAGCTCTGGGTACAGTCACCAAGTTTTCCTTCCGAGGGACCTCTGGGTACAGTCAGCAGGCCTTCCTCCGAGGCACTAACCTGTACAGTCAGCAGGCCTTTCTTCCGAGGTACCTGTGGGTACAAGCACGAGGTCTTTCTTCTGAGGTACCTCTGAGTACAGTCACCAGGCCTTTCTTCCGAGGTATGTCTGGGTACTCACCAGGCATTCCTTCCGAGGTACCTCTGGGTACAGTCACCAGGCCTTCCTTCCGTGGTACCTCTGAGTACAGTCACCTGGCCTTTCTTCGGAAGTACGCCTAGGTATAGTCACCAGGCCTTCCTTCTGAGGTACTTCTGGGTACAGTCACCAGGCCTTCCTTCCGAGGTACCTCTGAATACAGTCACCATGCCTTACTTCCCAGGTACCTTTGGCTACGGTCACCATGCCTTCCTTCCGAGGCACCTCTGGGTACAGCCACTGGGCCTTCCTTCCGAAGTACCTCTGGGTACAGTTCCCAGACCTTCCTTCCGAGGTACCTCTGAGTACAGTAACAAGGCGTTTCATCCGAGGTAGTTTTGGGTACAGTCACCAGGACTTGCTTCCGAGGTACCTCTGGGTACAGTCACCAGGCCTTCCTTCCGTGGTACCTCTGAGTACAGTCACCAGGTCTTTCTTCCGCGGTACTTCTGGGTACTCACCGAGCCTCCCTTCGGAGGTACCTCTTGGTACAGTCTAAAGGCCTTCCTTCCGAGGTATTTTTGGGTACAGTCAGCAGGCCTTGCTTCCGAGGTACCTCTGGGTACAGTCACCAGGCCTTTCTTACGAGGTTCCTCTGGGTACAGTCACCATCGCTTCCTTCCGAGGTAACTCTGGGTAGAGTCACCAGGACTTCTTCTGACGTACATCTGGGCACAGTCACCAGGCCTGACTTCTAATGTACATCTGGGTACGGTCACCAGGCTTTCCTTCCGAGGTACCTCTGTGTACAGTCACCAGGCCTTTCTTCCGAGGTACATCTAGGTACAGTCACCAGACCTTCCTTCCTAGGTGACTCTGGGTACAATCACCAGGCCTTCATTCCGAGGTACCTCTGGGTACAGTCACCAGGCCTTCCTTCCGAGGTACCTTGAGTACTGTCATCACGCTTTCCTTCCGAGGTACCTCTGGACAGAGTCACCACACCTTCCTTCTGAGGTACCTCTGGGCACAGTCACCAGGCCTGACTTCTAATGTACATCTGGGTACAGGCACCAGGCTTTCCTTCCGAGGCACTTCTGGGTACAGCCACCAGGCCTTCCTTCCGAGGTACACCTGGGTACAGTCACCAGGCCTTTCTTCCGAGGTACCTCTGGGTACAGTCATCAGGCATTTCCGACGAGGTACCTCTGGGTTCAGTCACCAGGCCTTCCTTCTGAGTTAGCTCTGAGTACAGTCACCAGGCCTTTCTTCCGAGGTACATCTAGGTACAGTCACCAGACCTTCCTTCCTAGGTGCCTCTGGGTACAGTCACCAGGCCTTCATTCCGAGGTACCTCTGGGTACAGTCACCAGGCCTTTCTTCCGAGGTACCTCTGGGTACAGTCACCAGGCATTTCTGACGAGGTACCTCTGGGTTCAGTCACCAGGCCTTCCTTCGGAGTTAGCTCTGAGTACAGTCACCAGGCCTTTCTTCCGAGGTACGTCTGGGTAGTAACCAGGCCTACCTTCCGAGGTACTTCTGGGTACAATCAACAGGCCTTCCTTCTTAGCTACCTCTGGGTACAGTGACTTGGTCTTTCTTCTGAGGTACCTCTGAGTACAGTCACCAGGCCTTTCTTCCGAGGTACTTCTGGGTACTCACCGAGCCTTCCTTCCGAGGTACCTCTCGGTACAGTCTAAAGGCCTTCCTTCCGAGGTACTTCTGGGTACAGTCACCAGGCCTTCTTCCGAGGTAACTCTGGGTACAGTCACCAGGCTTCCTTCCGAGGTACATCTGGGTACAGTCACCAGGCCTTGTTTCTGAGGTGCCTCTGGGTACAGTCACCAGGCCGTTCTTACGAGGTACCTCTAGGTACAGTCACGAGGCCTTCCTTCTGAGTTAGCTCTGGGTACAGTCACCAAGTTTTCCTTCCGAGGGACCTCTGGGTACAGTCAGCAGGCCTTCCTCCGAGGCACTAATGTGTACAGTCACCAGGCATTCCTTCCGAGGTACCTCTGAGTACAGTCACCAGGCCTTCCTTCTGAGTTGCCTCTGGGTACAGTCACCAGGCCTTCCTTCCGAGGTACCTCTGAGTACAGTCACCAGGCCTTCCTTCCGAAGTACCTCTGGGTACAGTCACAGGGTCTTTCTTCTGAGGTACCTGTGGGAACAGTCACCGGGCCTTCCTTTCGAGGTACTTCTGGGTACAATCACCAGGGATTCCTTCCGAGGTAACTCTCGATAGAGTCACCAGGCATTCCTTCCGTGGTACCTCTGTGTAGAGTCACCAGACCTTCCTTCTGAGGTACTTCTGGGTACAGTCAGCAGACCTTCCTTCTGAGGTACCTCTGGGTACAGTCAACAGGCCTTCCTTCTGAGCTACCTCTGGGTACAGTGACGAGGTCTTTCTTCTGAGGTACCTCTGAGTACAGTCACCAGGCGTTTCTTCCGCGGTACTTCTGGGTACTCACTGAGCCTCCCTTCCGAGGTACCTCTCGGTACAGTCTAAAGGCCTTCCTTCCGAGGTACTTTTGGGTACAGGCACCAGGCCTTGCTTCCGAGGTACCTCTGGGTACAGTCACCAGGCCTTTCTTACGAGGTTCCTCTGGGTACAGTCACCGTCGCTTCCTTCCGAGGTAACGCTGGGTACAGTCACCAGGCCTTCCTTCTGAGGTACCTCTGGGTACAGTCACCATCGTTTCCTTCCGAGGTACCTCTGGGTAGAGTCACCAGGCCTTCCTTCCGAGGCACTTCTGGGTACAATCACCAGGCCTTCCTTCCGAGGTACCTCTGGGTACAGTCACCAGGCCTTCCTTCCGAGGTACTTCTGGGTACAATCACCAGGCTTTCCTTCTGACCTACCTCTGGGCACAGTCACCAGGCCTGACTTCTAATGTACATCTCAGTACGATCACCAGGCTTTCCTTCCGAGGTGCCTCTGGGTACAGTCACCAGGCCGTTCTTCCGAGGCACTTCTGGGTACAGCCACCAGGCCTTCCTTCCGAGGTACACCTGGGTACAGTCACCAGGCCTTCTTCCTAGGTAAGTCTGGGTACAGTCATCAGGCCTCCTTCCGAGGTACCTCTGTGTACAGTCACTCGGCCTTGTTTCTGAGTTGCCTCTGCATACAGTCACCTGGCCTTTCTTCCGAGATAACTCTGGGTACAGTCACCAGGCCTTTCTGACGAGGTACCTCTAGGTACAGTCACGAGGCCTTCCTTCTGAGTGAGCTCTGGGTACAGTCACCAAGTTTTCCTCCAAGGGACCTCTGGGTACAAGCACGAGGTCTTTCTTCTCAGGTACATCTGAGTACAGTCACCAGGCCTTCCTTCCGAGGTACCTCTGAATACAGTCACCATGCCTTACTTCCCAGGTACCTTTGGCTACGGTCACCAAGCCTTCCTTCCGAGGCACCTCTGGGTACAGCCACCGGGCCTTCCTTCCGAAGTACGTCTGGGTACAGTTCCCAGACCTTCCTTCCGAGGTACCTCTGAGTACAGTCACCAGGCGTTTCTTCCGAGGTACTTTTGGGTACAGTCACCAGGCCTTGCTTCCGAGGTACCTCTGGGTACAGTCACCAGGTCTTTCTTACGAGGTACCTCTGGGTAGAGTCACCATCGCTTCCTTCCGAGGTAACTCTGGGTAGAGTCACCAGGCCTTCCTTCTGATGTACCTCTGGATAGAGTCACCAGGCCTTCGTCCGAGGCACTAATGTGTACACTCACCACGCCTTCCTTCCGATGTACCTCTGGGTACAATCACCAGGCCTTCTTTCTGAGGTACCTCTGAGTACACTCACGAGGTCTTTCTTCTGAGGTGCCTCTGAGTACAGTGACCAGGCGTTTCTTCCTAGGTATGTCTGAGTACTCACCAGGCATTCCTTCCGAGGTACCTCTGGGTACAGTCACCAGGCCTTCCTTCCGTGGTACCTCTGTGTACAGTCAGCAGACCTTACTTCTGAGCTACCTCTGGGTACAGCCACCAGACCTTCCTTCCGTGGTACCTCTGTGTAGAGTCACCAGACCTTCCTTCTGAGGTACTTCTGGGTACAGTCAGCAGACCTTCCTTCTGAGGTACCTCTGGGTACAGTCACCAGGCCTTCCTTCCGAGGTACTTCTGGGTACAATCAACAGGCCCTCCTTCTGAGCTACCTCTGGGTACAGTGACGAGGTCTTTCTTCTGAGGTACCTCTGAATACAGTCACCAGGCCTTTCTTCCGAGGTACTTCTGGGTACTCACCGAGCCTTCCTTCCGAGGTACCTCTCGGTATAGTCTAAAGGCCTCCCTTCCGAGGTACTTCCGGGTACAGTCACCAGGCCTTCTTGCGAGGTAACTCTGGGTACAGTCACCAGGCCTTCTTCCGAGGTAACTCTGGGTACAGTCACCAGGCCTCCTTCCGAGGTACCTCTGGGTACAGTCACCCGGCCTTGTTTCTGAGGTGCCTCTGGGTACAGTCACCAGGCCGTTCTTACGAGCTACCTCTAGGTACAGTCACGAGGCCTTCCTTCTGAGTTAGCTCTGGGTACAGTCACCAAGTTTTCCTTCCGAGGGACCTCTGGGTACAGTCAGCAGGCCTTCCTCCGAGGCACTAACCTGTACAGTCACCAGGCCTTGCTTCCGAGGTACCTCTGTGTACAGTCACCAGGCCTTTGTTACGAGGTACCTCTGGGTACAGTCACCATCGCTTCCTTCCGAGGTAACTCTGGGTAGAGTCACCAGGCCTTCCTTCTGAGGTACCTCTGGGTACAGTCACCAGGCCTTGCTGCCGAGGTCCCTTGAGTACTGTCACCACGCTTTCCTTCCGAGGTACCTCTGGACAGAGTCACCACGCCTTCCTTCTGAGCTAACTCTGGGTACAGTCACCAGAATTTTCTTCCGAAGTACCTCTGGGTGCAGTCACCAGGCCTTTCATTCGAGATACTTCTGGGTACAGTCAACAGGCCTTCCTTCTGAGGTACCTCTGGGCACACTCACCAGGCCTTCCTTCTGAGTTGCCTCTGGGTACAGTCACCAGGCCTTCCTTCCGCGGTACCTCTGAGTACAGTCACCTGACCTTTCTTCGGAAGTACGCCTAGGTATAGTCACCAGGCCTTCCTTCTGAGGTACTTCTGGGTACAGTCACCAGGCCTTCCTTCCGAGGTACCTCTGAATACAGTCACCATGCCTTACTTCCCAGGTACCTTTGGCTACGGTCACCAAGCCTTCCTTCCGAGGCACCTCTGGGTACAGCCACCGGGCCTTCCTTCCGAAGTACCTCTGGGTACAGTTCCCAGGCCTTCCTTCCGAGGTACCTCTGAGTACAGTCACCAGGCGTTTCTTCCGAGGTACTTTTGGGTACAGTCACCAGGCCTTGCTTCCGAGGTAGCTCTGGCTACAGTCACCAGGCCTTTCTTACGAGGTTCCTCTGGGTACAGTCACCATCGCTTCCTTCCGAGGTAACTCTGGGTAGAGTCACCAGGCCTTCCTTCTGAGGTACCTCTGGGTACAGTCACCAGGCCTTCCTTCCGAGGTACCTTGAGTACTGTCATCACGCTTTCCTTCCGAGGTACCTCTGGACAGAGTCACCACACCTTCCTTCTGAGGTACCTCTGGGCACAGTCACCAGGCCTGACTTCTAATGTACATCTGGGTACGGGCACCAGGCTTTCCTTCCGAGGTACCTCTGGGTACAGTCACCAGGCCTTCCTTCCGAGGTACCTCTGAATACAGTCACCATGCCTTACTTCCCAGGTACCTTTGGCTACGGTCACCAAGCCTTCCTTCCGAGGCACCTCTGGGTACAGCCACCGGGCCTTCCTTCCGAAGTACGTCTGGGTACAGTTCCCAGACCTTCCTTCCGAGGTACCTCTGAGTACAGTCACCAGGCGTTTCTTTCGAGGTACTTTTGGGTACAGTCACCAGGCCTTGCTTCCGAGGTACCTCTGGGTACAGTCACCAGGCCTTTCTTACGAGGTACCTCTGGGTAGAGTCACCATCGCTTCCTTCCGAGGTAACTCTGGGTAGAGTCACCAGGCCTTCCTTCTGAGGTACCTCTGGATACAGTCACCAGGCCTTCGTCCGAGGCACTAATGTGTACACTCACCACGCCTTCCTTCCGATGTACCTCTGGGTACAATCACCAGGCCTTCTTTCTGAGGTACCTCTGAGTACACTCACGAGGTCTTTCTTCTGAGGTGCCTCTGAGTACAGTGACCAGGCGTTTCTTCCTAGGTATGTCTGAGTACTCACCAGGCATTCCTTCCGAGGTACCTCTGGGTACAGTCACCAGGCCTTCCTTCCGTGGTACCTCTGTGTACAGTCAGCAGACCTTACTTCTGAGCTACCTCTGGGTACAGCCACCAGACCTTCCTTCCGTGGTACCTCTGTGTAGAGTCACCAGACCTTCCTTCTGAGGTACTTCTGGGTACAGTCAGCAGACCTTCCTTCTGAGGTACCTCTGGGTACAGTCACCAGGCCTTCCTTCCGAGGTACTTCTGGGTACAATCAACAGGCCCTCCTTCTGAGCTACCTCTGGGTACAGTGACGAGGTCTTTCTTCTGAGGTACCTCTGAATACAGTCACCAGGCCTTTCTTCCGCGGTACTTCTGGGTACTCACCGAGCCTTCCTTCCGAGGTACCTCTCGGTATAGTCTAAAGGCCTCCCTTCCGAGGTACTTCTGGGTACAGTCACCAGGCCTTCTTGCGAGGTAACTCTGGGTACAGTCACCAGGCCTTCTTCCGAGGTAACTCTGGGTACAGTCACCAGGCCTCCTTCCGAGGTACCTCTGGGTACAGTCACCCGGCCTTGTTTCTGAGGTGCCTCTGGGTACAGTCACCAGGCCTTCCTTCCGTGGTACCTCTGAGTACAGTCACCAGGTCTTTCTTCCGCGGTACTTCTGGGTACTCACCGAGCCTCCCTTCGGAGGTACCTCTCGGTACAGTCTAAATGCCTTCCTTCCGAGGTAGTTTTGGGTACAGTCAGCAGGCCTTGCTTCCGAGGTACCTCTGGGTACAGTCACCAGGCCTTTCTTACGAGGTTCCTCTGGGTACAGTCACCATCGCTTCCTTCCGTGGTAACTCTGGGTAGAGTCACCAGGCCTTCTTCTGACGTACCTCTGGGCACAGTCACCAGGCCTGACTTCTAATGTACATCCGGGTACGGTCACCAGGCTTTCCTTCCGAGGTACCTCTGTGTACAGTCCCCAGGCCGTTCTTCCGAGGCACTTCTGGGTACAGCCACCAGGCCTTCCTTCCGAGGTACACCTGGGTACAGTCACCAGGCCTTTCTTCCGAGGTACCTCTGGGTTCAGTCACCAGGCCTTCCTTCTGAGTTAGCTCTGAGTACAGTCACCAGGCCTTTCTTCCGAGGTACATCTAGGTACAGTCACCAGACCTTCCTTCCTAGGTGACTCTGGGTACAGTCACCAGGCCTTCATTCCGAGGTACCTCTGGGTACAGTCACCAGGCCTTCATTCCGAGGTACCTCTGGGTACAGTCACCAGGCCTTTCTTCCGAGGTACCTCTGGGTACAGTCACCAGGCATTTCTGACGAGGTACCTCTGGGTTCAGTCACCAGGCCTTCCTTCTGAGTTAGCTCTGAGTACAGTCACCAGGCCTTTCTTCCGAGGTACGTCTGGGTAGTAACCAGGCCTTCCTTCCGAGGTACTTCTGGGTACAATCAACAGGCCTTCCTTCTGAGCTAGCTCTGGGTACAGTGACGAGGTCTTTCTTCTGAGGTACCTCTGAGTACAGTCACCAGGCCTTTCTTCCGAATTACTTCTGGGTACTCACCGAGCCTCCCTTCCGAGGTACCTCTCGGTACAGTCTAAAGGCCTTCCTTCCGAGGTACTTTTGGGTACAGTCACCAGGCCTTGCTTCCGAGGTACCTCTGTGTACAGTCACCAGGCCTTTGTTACGAGGTACCTCT
Organism: Loxodonta africana; assembly: GCF_030014295.1. Classification (NCBI taxonomy): domain Eukaryota; kingdom Metazoa; phylum Chordata; class Mammalia; order Proboscidea; family Elephantidae; genus Loxodonta; species Loxodonta africana. The sequence continues at coordinate 1,372,232 of NW_026975175.1, read as the reverse complement.
GGGTACAGTCACCATCGCTTCCTTCCGAGGTAACTCTGGGTAGAGTCACCAGGCCTTCCTTCTGAGGTACCTCTGGGTACAGTCACCAGGCCTTGCTGCCGAGGTCCCTTGAGTACTGTCACCACGCTTTCCTTCCGAGGTACCTCTGGACAGAGTCACCACGCCTTCCTTCTGAGCTAACTCTGGGTACAGTCACCAGAATTTTCTTCCGAAGTACCTCTGGGTGCAGTCACCAGGCCTTTCATTCGAGATACTTCTGGGTACAGTCAACAGGCCTTCCTTCTGAGGTACCTCTGGGCACACTCACCAGGCCTTCCTTCTGAGTTGCCTCTGGGTACAGTCACCAGGCCTTCCTTCCGCGGTACCTCTGAGTACAGTCACCTGACCTTTCTTCGGAAGTACGCCTAGGTATAGTCACCAGGCCTTCCTTCTGAGGTACTTCTGGGTACAGTCACCAGGCCTTCCTTCCGAGGTACCTCTGAATACAGTCACCATGCCTTACTTCCCAGGTACCTTTGGCTACGGTCACCAAGCCTTCCTTCCGAGGCACCTCTGGGTACAGCCACCGGGCCTTCCTTCCGAAGTACCTCTGGGTACAGTTCCCAGGCCTTCCTTCCGAGGTACCTCTGAGTACAGTCACCAGGCGTTTCTTCCGAGGTACTTTTGGGTACAGTCACCAGGCCTTGCTTCCGAGGTAGCTCTGGCTACAGTCACCAGGCCTTTCTTACGAGGTTCCTCTGGGTACAGTCACCATCGCTTCCTTCCGAGGTAACTCTGGGTAGAGTCACCAGGCCTTCCTTCTGAGGTACCTCTGGGTACAGTCACCAGGCCTTCCTTCCGAGGTACCTTGAGTACTGTCATCACGCTTTCCTTCCGAGGTACCTCTGGACAGAGTCACCACACCTTCCTTCTGAGGTACCTCTGGGCACAGTCACCAGGCCTGACTTCTAATGTACATCTGGGTACGGGCACCAGGCTTTCCTTCCGAGGTACCTCTGGGTACAGTCACCAGGCCGTTCTTCCGAGGCACTTCTGGGTACAGCCACCAGGCCTTCCTTCCGAGGTACACCTGGGTACAGTCACCAGGCCTTTCTTCCGAGGTACCTCTGGGTACAGTCACCAGGCATTTCCGACGAGGTACCTCTGGGTTCAGTCACCAGGCCTTCCTTCCTTGGTACCTCTGAGTACAGTCACCAGGCCTTTCTTCCGTGGTACTTCTGGGTACAGTCACCAGGCTTTCCTTCGGAAGTACCTCTGGGTATAGTGACCAGGCATTTGTTCTGAGGTACAGCTGGGTCCAGTCACCAGGCCTTTCTTCTGAAGTACCTCTGGGTACACTCACCAGGCCTTCCTTCCGTGGTACCTCTGAGTACAGTCATCAGGACTTTCTTCTGAGGTACCTCTGAGTACAGTCTCCGGGCCTTCCTTCCAAGGTACGTCTGGGTACAGGCACCAGGCCTTCCTTCCGAGATACCTCGATCTACACTCACTAGGCCTTTCTTCCGTGATACGTCTCAGTACACTCCCCAGGCATTCCTTCTGAGGTACCTCTGGGTAAATTCACCAGGCCTTCATTCCGAGGTACCTCTGGGTACAGTCACAAGGCCTTCCTTCCGAGGTACCTCTGGGTACAGGCACCAGGCCTTCCTTCCGAGATACCTCGATCTACACTCACTAGGCCTTTCTTCCGTGATACGTCTCAGTACACTCCCCAGGCATTCCTTCTGAGGTACCTCTGGGTAAATTCACCAGGCCTTCATTCCGAGGTACCTCTGGGTACAGTCACAAGGCCTTTCTTCCGAGGTACCTCTGGGTACAGTCACCAGGCCTTCCTTCCGGGTTGCCTCTCGGTACAGACACCAGGCCTTCCTTCCGAGGGTCCTTTGGGTACAGTCACCAGGCCTTCCTTCCGAGGTACCTCTGGATACAATCACCAGGCCTTCTTTCCGAGGTACCTCTGGGTACACTCACCAAGCCTTTCTTACGAGTTACCTCTGGGTACAGTCACCAGCGTTTCCTTCTGACGTACCTATGGGTACTGTCACCAGGCCTTCCTTCAGAGGTACCTCTGGGTACAGTCATCAGGCATTTCTTCTGAGGTACCTATGAGTACAGTCACCAGGCCTTTCTTCCGAGGTACGTCTGGGTAGTAACCAGGCCTTACTTCTGAGGTACATCTGGGTACAGTCACCAGGCCTTCGTTCCCAGGTGACTCTGGGTACAGTCACCAGCCCTTGCTTCCGAGGTACCTCTGGGTAAAGTCACCAGGTTTTCCTTCCGAAGTAACTCTGGGTACAGCCACCGGGCCTTTCTTCCGAGGTACCTCTGGGTACACTCACCAGGCCTTCTTTTCGAGGTACCTCTGGGTACAGTCACCATCGCTTCCTTCCAATGTACCTCTGTGTAGAGTCACCAGGCCTTCCGTCCGAGGTACCTCTGGGTACAGTCACCATCACTTCCTTCCGAGGTACCTCTGGGGACAGTCACCCAGCCTTCTTTCTGAGGTCCCTCTGGGTACAGTCACCAGGCCTTTCTTCCGAGGTACGTCTGGGTAGTCACCAGGCCTTCCTTCCGTGTTACCTCTATGTACAGTCACCAAGCCTTCCTTTTGAGGTGCCTCTGGGTACAGTCACCAGGCCTTCCTTGACACGTACCTCTGGGTACAGTCCCCAGGCCTTCCTTCCGAAGTACCTCTGGGTACAGTCACCGGGTCTTTCTTCTGAGGTACCTCTGGGTGTAGGCACCGGGGCCTTCCTTTCGAGGTACCTCTGGGTACAGTCACCAGGGCTTCCTTCCGAGGTACCTCTGGGTACACCCACCAGGCCTTCCTTCTGAGGTACCTCTGCGTACAGGAAGCGGTTCTTCCTACTGAGGTAACTCTCGGTACAGTCACCAGGCTTTCCTTCTGAGTTAGCTCTGAGTACAGTCACCAGGCCTTTCCTCCGACGTATGTCTGTGTAGTAACCAGGCCTTCCTTTCTAGGTGCCTGTGGGTACAGTCACCAAGCCTTCCTTCCGAGGTACCTCTGGGTACAGTCACCAGGCCTTTCTTCCGAGGCACCTCTGGGTACACCCACCAGGCCTTCCTTCTGAGGTAACTCTGGGTACAGTCACCAGGGTTTCCTTCCCAGATACCTCTGGGTACAGTCACCAGGTCTTCCTTCCGAGGTACCACTGGGTATAGTCACCACGCCTTCCTTCCGAGTTACCTCTAGGTACACTCACCGGACATCATTCTGAGGTATCTGTGGGTAAAGTTCCCAGTCCTTCTTTCCGAGGTGCCTCTGAGTACAGTCACCAGGCCTTCCTTCTGAGGTACCTCTGGGTAGAGTCACCAGGCCTTGCATCCGAGGTACCTCTGGGTACACTCACCAGGCCTTTCTTACGAGGTACCTCTGGGTACTGTCACCGGCCTTCGTTCTGGGCTAACTCTGGGTACAGTCACCTGGCCTTCTTTAGAGGTCCCTCTGGGTACAGTCACCAGGCCTTCCTTCCGAGGTACCTCTGGGTACAGTCACGAGGCCTTTCTTACAAGGTACCTCTGGGTACACGCACCACACCTTCCTTCCGAGGTACTTCTGGGTACGATCACTAGGCCTTCCTTCCGAGGTACCTCTGGGTACAATCACCAGGCCTTACTTCTGAGGTACCTCTGGGTACAGTCACTAGGTCTTTCTTCTGAGGTACCTATGGGTACAGTCACGAGGCCTTTCTTACGAGGTACCTCTGGGTACACGCACCACGTCTTCCTTCCGAGGTACTTCTGGGTACGATCACTAGGCCTTTCTTCTGAGATACCTCTGGGTGCAGTCACCAGGCATTTCTTACGAGGTACCTCTGGGTACAGTCACCAGGCTTAACTTCTGAGGTACTTGGGTACTGTCACCAGGTATTCCTTTCAAGGTACCTCTGGGTACAGTCACCAGGCCTTCCTTCCGAAGTACCTCTGGGTACAGTCACCGGGCCTTTCTTCCGAGCTAACTCTGGGTACACTCACCAGGCCTTATTTTCGAGGTAACTCTGGGTACAGTCACCATCGCTTCCTTCCAAGGTACCTCTGGTTAGAGTCACCAGGCCTTCCTTCCGAGGTACCTCTGGGTACAGTTACCAAACTTTCCTTCCAAAGTACCTCTGGGTACAGTCACCAGGCCTTTCTTCCGAGATACCTCTGGGTGCAGTCACCAGGCATTTCTTACGACGTACCTCTGGGTACAGTCACCAGGCTTAACTTCTGAGGTACTTGGGTACTGTCACCAGGCATTCCTTTCAAGGTACCTCTGGGTACAGTCACCAGGCCTTCCTTCCGAAGTACCTCTGGGTACAGTCACCGGGCCTTTCTTCCGAGGTAACTCTGGGTACACTCACCAGGCCTTCTTTTCGAGGTAACTCTGGGTACAGTCACCATGGCTTCCTTCCAAGGTACCTCTGGTTAGAGTCACCAGGCCTTCCTTCCGAGGTACCTCTGGGTACAGTCACCATCACTTCCTTCCGAGATACCTCTGGGGGCAGTCACCCGGCCTTCTTTCTGAGGTCCCTCTGGGGACAGTCACCATTCTTTTTCCCTAGCTAACTCCGGGTACAGTCACCAGGCCTTTCTTACGAGGTACCTCTAGGTACAGTCACCAGGCCTTCCTTCCGAGGTACCTCTGGATACAGTCACCAGGCCTTTCTTCCGAGGTACTTCTGGATACACCCACCAGGCCTTCCTTCTGAGGTAACTCTGGGTACAGTCACCCGGCTTCCTTCCGAGGTACCTCTGGGTACAATCACCGGGCCTGCATTCTGAAGTACCTCTGGGTACAGTCACCCTCGCTTCCTTCCGAGGTAACTCTGGGTAGAGTCACCAGGCCTTCCTTCCGAGGTAACTCTGTGTACAGTCACCAGGAATTACTTCCGAGGTACCTCTGGGTACAGTCACAAGGCCTTTCTTCCGAGGTAGTTCTGGGTACACTCACTAGTCCTTCCTTCCGAGGTACCGCTGGGTACAATCAGCGGCCCTTCCTTCGGAGGTACCTCTGGGTACAGTGACGAGGTCTTTTTTCTGAGGTACCTCTGAGTACAGTCACCAGGCCTTTTTCCGAGGTACTTCTCTGTAGTGACCAGGCCTTCCTTCCGAGGTACCTCTCGGTACAGTCACCAGGCCTTCCTTCTGAGGTAACTCTGGGTACAGTCACCAGGCCTCCTTCTGAGGTACCTCTGGGTACTGTCACCAGGCCTTCCTTCTGAGGTACTTCTGGGTACTGTCACCAGGCCTTCCTTCCGAGGTACCTCTGCGTACAGTCACCAGGCCTTCCTTTCCAGGTACCTCTGCTTACGGTCACCAAGCCTTAATTCCGAGGTACCACTGTGTACGGTCACCAGTTTGTCTGTCCGAGGTACTCTGTGTACGGTCACCAGGCCTTCCTTCAGAGGCAACTCTGGGTACAGCCACCAGGCCTTCCTTCTGATGTACCTTTGGGTACAGTCACCGGGCCTTCCTTTCGAGGTACCTCTGGGTGCAGTCACCAGGGATTCCTTCCGCGGTAACTCTCGGTAGAGTCACCAGGCATTCCTTTCGATGAATCTATGGGTACAGTCACAAGGCCTTCCCTCCGAGGTACCTCTGGGTACAGTCACCAGGCCTTTCTTCCGAGGTACTTTTGGTTTCAGTCACCAGGCCTTCCTTCCGAGGTACCTCTGGGTACAATCACCAGGCCTTCCTTCTGGGCCCAGTCACGAGGTCTTTCTTCTGAGGTACCTCTGAGTACAGGCACCAGGCCTTTCTTTCGAGGTACGTCTGGGTAGTCACGAGGTCTTTCTTCGGAGGTACCTATGGGTACAGTCACCAGGCCTTCCTTCTGAGGTACTTCTGGGCACAGTCACCAGGCCTTCCTTCCGAGGTACCTCTGCGTACCGTCACCAGGCCTTCCTTCCCAGGTACCTCTGCTTACGGTCACCAAGCCTTAATTCCGAGGTACCACTGGGTACGGTCACCAGTTTGTCTGTCCGAGGTACTCTGTGTACGGTCACCAGGCCTTCCTTCAGAGGCAACTCTGGGTACAGCCACCAGGCCTTCCTTCTGATGTACCTTTGGGTACAGTCACCAGGCCTTTCTTCTGCGGTATCTCTGGGTAAAGTCCCCAGGCCTTCCTTCCGAGGTACCTCTGAGTACAGACACCACGCCTTCCTTCCGAGGTACTTCTGGGTATAGTCACCAGGCTTTCCTTCCCAGGTACCTCTGGGTACAGTCACCGGCCTTCCTTCTGAGGTACCTATAGGTACAGTCACCAGCTCTTCCTTCTGATGTACCTCTGGGTAGAGTCATCAGGCCTTCCTTTTGAGGTACCTCTGCGTAAAGTCAGCGGGTCTTCCTATTGAGGTACCTTTGGGTACAGTCACCAGGCCTTCCTTCCGAGGTACCTCTGGGTACAGTCACCAGGCCTTCCTTCTGAGGCATCTCTCGGTACAGTCACCAGGCATTTCTTACGAGGTACCTCTGCGTACATTCACCAGGCTTTCCTTCTGAGGTACCTTGAGTACTGTCACCAGGCATTCCTTCCGAGGTACCTCTGGGTACAGTCACCAGGCCTTCCTTCCGAGGCACCTCTGGGTACACCCACCAGGCCTTCCTTCTGAGGTAACTCTGGGTACAGTCACCCGGCCTTCCTTCCGAGGTACCTCTGGGTACAATCACGGGGCCTTCATTCCGAGGTACCTCTGGGTACAGTCACCATCGCTTCCTTCCGAGGTACCTCTTGGTAGAGTCACCCGGTCTTCTTTCTGAGGTCCCTCTGGGTACAGTCACCAGGCCTTTCTACCCAGATAACTCTGGGTACAGTCACCAGGCCTTTCTTACGAGGTATCTCTAGGTACAGTCACGAAGCCTTCCTTCTGAGTTAGCTCTGGGTACAGTCACCAAGTTTTCCTTCCGAGGGACCTCTGGGTGCAGTCACCAGGCCTTCCTTCCCAGGTACCTCTGGGTAGAGTCACCAGGCCTTCCTTCTGAGGTACCTCTGGGCACAGTCACCAGGCCTGACTTCTAATGTACATCTGGGTACGGTCACCAGGCTTTCCTTCCGAGGTACCTCTGGGTACAGTCACCAGGCCGTTCTCCCGAGGCACTTCCGGGTACAGCCACCAGGCCTTCCTTCCGAGGTACACCTGGGTACAGTCACCAGGCCTTGCTTCCGAGGTACCTCTGTGTACAGCCACTAGGCCTTTCTTCCGAGGTACTTCGGGTTGCAGTCCCCAGGCCTTCCTTCCGAGGTACCTCTGGGTACAGTCACCAGGCCTTCCTCCCGAGGTACCTCTGAGTACAGTCACCAGACCTGCCTTCTGAAGTACCTCTGGGTAGAGTCATCAGGCCTTCCTTCTGAGGTACCTCTGCGTACAGGCAGCGCATCTTCCTTCTCAGGTAACTCTGGGTACAGTCACCAGGTCTTCCTTCCCACGTACCTCTGGTTACAGTCACCAAGCCTTTCTTCCGAGGTATCTCTGGGTAAAGCCACCAGGCATTTCTTACGAGGTACCTCTGGGTACAGTCACAAGGCCTTCCTTTCGAAGTACCTCTGGGTACAGTCACCGGGCCTATTCTTTCGAGGTAACTCTGGGTACACTCACCAGGTCCTCTTTTCGAGGTACCTCTGGGTACAGTCACCAACGCTTCCTTCCGAAGTAACTCTGGGTAAAGTCACCAGGCCTTCCTTCCGATGTACTTCTGGGTACAATCACCAGGCCTTCCTTCCAAGGTACCTCTGGGTACAGTCACCATCGCTTCTTTCCGAAGTACCTCTGGGTAGAGTCACCAGGCCTTCCTTCCGAAGTACTTCTGGGTACAATCACCAGGCCTTCCTTCCAAGGTACCTTGGGTACAGTCACCATCGCTTCTTTCCGAAGTACCTCTGGGTAGAGTCACCAGGCCTTCCTTCCGAAGTACTTCTGGGTACAATCACCAGGCCTTCCTTCCAAGGTACCTCTGGGTACAGTCACCGGCTTTCCTTCTGAGGTACTTCTGGGTACAGTCACCCGGCCTTCTTTCTGAGGTCCCTCTAGGTACAGTCACCACGCCTTTCTTCCGAGCTAGCTCTGGGTACAGTCACTAGGCCTTCCTTCTGAGTTACCTCTGGGTACAGTCACCAGGCCTTCCTTTCGAGGTACCTCTGGGTACAGTCACCAGTCCTCTCTTTCGAGGTATTTCTGGGTATAGTCACGAGGACTTGCTTCCGAGATACCTCTGGGTACAATCACCAGGCCTTCCTTCTGAGGTACCTCTGGGTACAGTCACGAGGTTTTTCTTCTGAGGTACCTCTGAGTACAGTCACCAGGCGTTTCTTCAGAGGTACTTTTGGGTACAGTCATCAGGCCTTTCTTACGAGGTACCTCTGGGTACAGTCACCATCGCTTCTTTCCGAGGTAACTGTGGGTAGAGTCACCAGGCCTTCCTTCTGAGGTACCTCTGGGTACAGTCACCAGAATTTTCTTCCGAGGTACCTCTGGGTGCAGTCACCAGGCCTTTCTTTCGACGTACCTCTGGGTACAGTCAACAGGCCTTCCTTCTGAGGTACCTCTGGGCACAGTCACCAGGCCTGACTTCTAATGTACATCTGGGTACGGTCACCAGGCTTTCCTTCCGAGGTACCTCTGTGTACAGTCACCGGACCTTCATTCTGAGGTATCTCTGGGTAAAGTTCCCAGTCCTTCTTTCCGAGGTGCCTCTGAGTACAGTCACCAGGCCTTCCTTCTGAGGTACCTCTGGGTACAGTCAGCAGGCCTTGCTTCCGAGGTACCTCTGTTTACAGTCACCAGGCCTTCCTTCCGAGGTACCTCTGGGTACAGTCACCAGCCCTTTCTTACGAGGTACCTCTGGGTACACGCACCACGCCTTCTTTTCGAAGTACCTCTGGGTACAGTCACCGTCGCTTCCTTCCGAGGAACCTCTGGGTAGATTCACCAGGCCTTCCTTCCGAGGTACCATTGGGTACAGTCACCAGGCCTTCCTTCCGATGTACCTCTGGGTACGATCACCAGGCCTTTCTTCTGAGGTACCTCTGGGTACAGTCACGAGGTCTTTCTTCCTAGGTATGTCTGAGTACTAACCAGGCATTCCTTCCGAGGTACCTCTGGGTACAGTCACCAGGCCTTCCCTCTGAGGTACCTCTGGGTTGAACCACCAGGCCTTCCTTCTGAAGTCTCTCTGGGTCCAGTCACGAGGTCTTTCTTCTGAGGTACCTCTGAGTACAGGCACCAGGCCTTTCTTTCGAGGTACGTCTGGGTAGTCACGAGGTCTTTCTTCTGAGGTACCTCTGGGTACAGTCACCAGGCCTTCCTTCTGAGTTACTTTTGGGTACAGTCACCAGGCCTTCCTTCCCAGGTACCTCTGCTTACGGTCACCAAGCTTTAATTCCGAGGTACCACTGGGTACGGTCACCAGTTTGTCTGTCCGAGGTACTCTGTGTACGGTCACCATGCCTTCCTTCAGAGGCAACTCTGGGTACAGCCACCAGGCCTTCCTTCTGATGTACCTTTGGGTACAGTCACCAGGCCTTTCTTCTGCGGTATCTCTGGGTAAAGTCCCCAGGCCTTCCTTCCGAGGTACCTCTGAGTACAGACACCACGCCTTCCTTCCGATTTACCTCTAGGTACAGTCACCAGACCTTCATTCTGAGGTATCTCTGGGTAAAGTTCCCAGTCCTTCTTTCCGAGGTGCCTCTGAGTACAGTCACCAGGCCTTCCTTCTGAGGTGCCTCTGGGTACAGTCACCAGGCCTTGCTTCCGAGGTACCTCTGGGTACACTCACCAGGCCTTTCTTACGAGGTACCTCTGGGTACAGTCACCAGGCCTTCCTTCCGTGGTACCTCTGTGTACAGTCACCTGGCGTTTCTTCGAAGATACGCCTAGGTATAGTCACCAGGCCTTCCTTCTGAGGTACCTATGAGTACAGTCACCAGAACTTCCTTCAGAGGTACCTCTGGGTACAGTCACCAGCCCTTTCTTACGAGGTACCTCTGGGTACACGCACCACGCCTTCTTTTCGAAGTACCTCTGGGTACAGTCACCGTCGCTTCCTTCCGAGGAACCTCTGGGTAGATTCACCAGGCCTTCCTTCCGAGGTACCATTGGGTACAGTCACCAGGCCTTCCTTCCGATGTACCTCTGGGTACGATCACCAGGCCTTTCTTCTGAGGTACCTCTGGGTACAGTCACGAGGTCTTTCTTCCTAGGTATGTCTGAGTACTAACCAGGCATTCCTTCCGAGGTACCTCTGGGTACAGTCACCAGGCCTTCCCTCTGAGGTACCTCTGGGTTGAACCACCAGGCCTTCCTTCTGAAGTCTCTCTGGGTCCAGTCACGAGGTCTTTCTTCTGAGGTACCTCTGAGTACAGGCACCAGGCCTTTCTTTCGAGGTACGTCTGGGTAGTCACGAGGTCTTTCTTCTGAGGTACCTCTGGGTACAGTCACCAGGCCTTCCTTCTGAGTTACTTTTGGGTACAGTCACCAGGCCTTCCTTCCCAGGTACCTCTGCTTACGGTCACCAAGCTTTAATTCCGAGGTACCACTGGGTACGGTCACCAGTTTGTCTGTCCGAGGTACTCTGTGTACGGTCACCATGCCTTCCTTCAGAGGCAACTCTGGGTACAGCCACCAGGCCTTCCTTCTGATGTACCTTTGGGTACAGTCACCAGGCCTTTCTTCTGCGGAATCTCTGGGTAAAGTCCCCAGGCCTTCCTTCCGAGGTACCTCTGAGTACAGACACCACGCCTTCCTTCCGATTTACCTCTAGGTACAGTCACCAGACCTTCATTCTGAGGTATCTCTGGGTAAAGTTCCCAGTCCTTCTTTCCGAGGTGCCTCTGAGTACAGTCACCAGGCCTTCCTTCTGAGGTGCCTCTGGGTACAGTCACCAGGCCTTGCTTCCGAGGTACCTCTGGGTACACTCACCAGGCCTTTCTTACGAGGTACCTCTGGGTACAGTCACCAGGCCTTCCTTCCGTGGTACCTCTGTGTACAGTCACCTGGCGTTTCTTCGAAGATACGCCTAGGTATAGTCACCAGGCCTTCCTTCTGAGGTACCTATGAGTACAGTCACCAGAACTTCCTTCAGAGGTACCTCTGGGTACAGTCACCGGCCTTCCTTCTGAGGTACCTATGGGTACAGTCACCAGCTCTTCCTTCTAATGTACCTCTGGGTAGAGTCATCAGGCCTTCCTTTTGAGGTACGTCTGCGTAAAGGCAGCGGGTCTTCCTATTTAGGTACCTTTGAGTACAGTCACCAGGCCTTCCTTCCGAGGTACCTCTGGGTACAGTCACCAGGCCTTCCTTCCGAGGCAACTCTCGGTGCAGTCACCAGGCATTTCTTACGAGGTACCTCTGCGTACATTCACCAGGTTTTCCTTCTGAGGTACCTTGAGTACTGTCACCAGGCATTCCATCCGAGGTACCTCTGGGTACACCCACCAGGCCTTCCTTCTGAGGTAACTCTGGGTACAGTCACCCGGCCTTCCTTCCGAGGTACCTCTGGGTACAATCACGGGGCCTTCATTCCGAGGTACCTCTGGGTACAGTCACCATCGCTTCCTTCCGAGGTACCTCTTGGTAGAGTCACCCGGTCTTCTTTCTGAGGTCACTCTGGGTACAGTCACCAGGCCTTTCTTCTGAGCTAACTCTGGGCACGGTCACCAGGCCTTTCTTATGATTTACCTCTGGGTACAGTCACCCGGCCTTCCTTCTGAGTTAGCTCTGGGTACAGTCCCCCAGCCTTCCTTCCGAGGTACCTCTGGGTACAGTCACCAGGCCTGTCTTCCGAGGTACTAATGAGTGCACTCAGCAGGCCTTCCTTCCGAGGTACCTCTGGGTACAATCACCAGGCCTTCTTTCTTAGTTAGCTCTGGGTACAGTCACCATGCCTTCCTTCCGAGGTACCTCTGGATACAATAATCAGGCCTTCTTTCTGAGGTACCTCTGGGTACACTCACCAGGCCTTCCTTCTGAGTTAGCTCTGGGTACAGTCACCAGGCCTTCCTTTCGAGTTACCACTAGGTGCAGTCACCAGACCTTCATTCTGAGGTATCTCTGGGTAAAGTTCCCAAGCCTTCTTTCCGAGGTCCCTCTGAGTACAGTCAGCAGGACTTCTTTCCGAGGTACCTCTGGGTACAGTCACCAGGCCTTGCTTCCGACGTTCCTTTGGGTACAGTCACCAGGCCTTCCTGTCGAGGTACCTCTGGGTACAGTCACCAAGCTCTCCTTCTCAGGTACCTCTGCTTACGGTCACCAAGCCTTAATTCCGAGGTACCACTGGGTACACTCACGAGTTTGTCTGTCCCAGGTACCTCTGTGTACGGTCACCAGGCCTTCCTTCTGAGGCACCTGTGGGTACAGCCACCAGGCCTTCCTTCTGATGTATCTTTGGGTACAGTCAACAGGCCTTCCTTCCGAGCACCTCTGAGGACACCCACCATGCCTTCCTTCTGAGGTAACTCTGGGTACCGTCACCCGGCCTTCCTTCCGAGGTACCTCTGGGTACAATCACCAGGCCTTCATTCCGAGGTACCTCTAGGTACAGTCACCATCGCTTCCTTCCGAGGTAACTCGGTTTAGTCACCAGGCATTCCTTCCGAGGTACCTATGGGTACAGTCACCAGGCCTTCCCTCTGAGGTACCTCTGAGTACAATCACCAGGCCTTCCTTCTGAAGTCTCTCTGGGTCCAGTCACGAGGTCTTTCTTCTGAGGTACCTCTGAGTACAGGCACCAGGCCTTTCTTTCGAGGTACGTCTGGTTAGTCACGAGGTCTTTCTTCTGAGGTACGTTTGGGTACAGTCACCAGGCCTTCCTTCCGAAGTACTTCTGGGTACAGTCACCATCGCTTCCTTCCGAGGTAATTCTGGGTAGAGTCACCAGTCCTTACTTCCGAGGTACCTCTGTGTACAGTCACCAGGAATTCCTTCCGAGGTACCTCTGGGTACAGTCACGAGGCCTTTCTTCCGAGGTATTTCTGGGAACAGTCACCAGGCCTTCCTTCCGAGGTACCTCTGTGTACAGTCACCAGGAATTCCTTCCGAGGTACCTCTGGGTACACTCACCAAGCCTTTCTTACGAGTTTCCTATGGGTACAGTCACCAGGGTTTCCTTCTGAGGTACCTATGGGTACAGTCACCAGGCCTTCCTTCAGAGGTACCTCTGGGTACAGTCACCGGCTTTCCTTCTGATGTACTTCTGGGTAGAGTCACCCGGCCTTCTTTCTGAGGTCCCTCTGGGTACAGTCACCACGCCTTTTTTCCGAGCTAGCTCTGGGTACAGTAACCAGGCCTTCGTTCTGAGTTACCTCGGGGTACAGTCACCAGGCCTTCCTTTCGAGGTACCTCTGGGTACAGTCACCAGTCCTCTCTTCCGAGGTTTTTCTGGGTATAGTCACGAGGCCTTCCTTCCGAGATACCTCTGGGTACAATCACCAGGCTTTCCTTCTGAGGTACCTCTGGGTACAGTCACGAGGTTTTTCTTCTGAGGTACCTCTGAGTACAGTCACCAGGCCTTTCTTCCGAGGTACGTCTGGGTAGTCACCAGGCCTTCCTTCCATTGTACCTGTGGGTACAGTCACCGGGTCTTTCTTCTGAGGTACCTCTGGGAAAAGTCACCGGGCCTTCCTTTCGAGGTACCTCTGGGTGCAGTCAAGAGGCCTTCCTTCCGAGGTACCTCTGAGTACAGTCACCAGGCCTTCCTTCCGAGGTACCTATGGGTACAGTCACCAGGCCTTCCTTCCGAGGTACCTCTGGGTACAATCACCAGGCCTTCCTTCTGAAGTCTCTCTGGGTCCAGTCACGAGGTCTTTCTTCTGAGGTACCTCTGAGTACAGGCACCAGGCCTTTCTTTCGAGGTACGTCTGGGTAGTCACGAGGTCTTTTTTCTGAGGTACCTCTGGGTACAGTCACCAGGCCTTCCTTCTGAGGTACTTCTGGGTACAGTCACCAGGCCTTCCTTCCGAGGTACCTCTGCGTGCAGTCACCAGGCCTTCCTTCCCAGGTACCTCTGCTTACGGTCACCAAGCATTAATTCCGAGGTACCACTGGGTACACTCACCAGTTTGTCTGTCCCAGGTACCTCTGTGTACGGTCACCAGACCTTCCTTCTGAGGCACCTGTGGGTAAAGCCACCAGGGCTTCCTTCTGATGTACCTTTGGGTACAGTCACCAGGCCTTGCTTCCGAGGTACCTCTGGGGAAATTCACCAGGCCTTTCTTACGAGCTACCTCTGGGTATAGTCAGCAGGCTTTCCTTCTGAGGTACCTATGCGTCCAGTCACCAGAACATCCTTCAGAGGTACCTCTGGGTACAGGCACCGGCCTTCCTTGTGAGGTACCTCTGGGTACAGTTACCAGGCCTTCCTTCTGAGGTAACCCTGGGTGCAGTCACCAGAATTTTCTTCCGGGGTACCTCTGGGTACAGTCACCAGGCCTTTCTTTCGAGGTATCTCTGGGTACAGTCCGAAGGACTTCCTTGTGAGTTACCTCTGGGGAGAGTCACCAGGCCATCCTTCCGAGGTACCTCTGGGTACAGTCACCAGGACTTCCTTCTAATGTACATCTGGATACGGTCACCAGGCCTTCCTTCCGAGGTACCTCTGGGTACAGTCACCGGTTCTTTCTTCTGAGGTACCTCTGGGAACAGTCACCGGGCCTTCCTTTCGTGGTACCTCTGGGTACAGTCACCAGGGATTCCTTCCGAGGTAACTCTCGGTAGAGTCACCAGGCATTCCTTCCGAGGTACCTATGGGTACAGTCACCAGGCCTTCCCTCTGAGGTACCTCTGGGTACAATCACCAGACCTTCCTTCTGAAGTCTCTCTGGGTCCAGTCACGAGGTCTTTCTTCTGAGGTAGCTCTGAGTCCAGGCACCAGGCCTTTCTTTCGAGGTACGTCTGGGTAGTCACGAGGTCTTTCTTCTGAAGTACGTTTGGGTACAGTCACCAGGCCTTCCTTCCGAGGTACTTCTGGGTACAGTCACCAGGCCTTCCTTCCGAGGTACCTCTGCGTACAGTCACCAGGCCCTCCTTCCCAGGTACCTCTGCTTACGGTCACCAAGCCTTAATTCCGAGGTACCACTGGGTACACTCACCCGTTTGTCTGTCCCAGGTACCTCTGTGTACGGTCACCAGGCCTTCCTTCTGAGGCACCTGTGGGTAAAGCCACCAGGCCTTCCTTCTGATGTACCTCTGGGGAAATTCACCAGGCCTTTCTTTCGAGCTACGTCTGGGTATAGTCAGCAGGCTTTCCTTCTGAGATACCTATACGTCCAGTCACCAGAACTTTCTTCAGAGGTACCTCTGGGTACAGGCACCGGCCTTCCTTGTGAGGTTCCTCTGGGTACAGTTACCAGGCCTTCCTTCTGAGGTAACCCTGGGTGCAGTCACCAGAAATTTCTTCCGGGGTACCTCTGGGTACAGTCAGCAGGCCTTTCTTTCGAGGTATATCTGGGTACAGTCAGAAGGACTTCCTTGTGAGTTACCTCTGGGTAGAGTCACCAGGCCATCCTTCCGAGGTACCTCTGGGTACAGTCACCAGGACTTCCTTCTAATGTATATCTGGGTACGGTCACCAGGCCTTTCTTCCGAGGTACCTCTGGGTACCGTCACCAGGTCTTCCTTCGGAGCCACCCCTGGGTACACACACCAGGCCTTCCTTCTGAGTTACCTCTGAATACAGTCACCATGCCTTACTTCCCAGGTACCTTTGGCTACGGTCACCAAGCCTTCCTTCCGAGGCACCTCTGGGTACAGCCACCGGGCCTTCCTTCCGAAGTACCTCTGGGTACAGTTCCCAGACCTTCCTTCCGAGGTACCTCTGAGTACAGTCACCAGGCGTTTCTTCCGAGGTACTTTTGGGTACAGTCACCAGGCCTTGCTTCCGAGGTACCTCTGGGTACAGTCACCAGGCCTTTCTTACGAGGTACCTCTGGGTACAGTCACCAGGCCTTTCTTACGAGGTACCTCTGGGTACAGTCACCATCGCTTCTTTCCGAGGTAACTCTGGGTAGAGTCACCAGGCCTTCCTTCTGAGGTACCTCTGGGTACAGTCACCAGGCCTTGCTTCCGAGGTACCTTCAGTACTGTCACCACGCTTTCCTTCCGAGTTACCTCTGGACAGAGTCACCACGCCTTCCTTCTGAGGTAACTCTGGGTACAGTCCGCAGAATTTTCTTCCGAGGTACCTCTGGGTGCAGTCACCAGGCCTTTCTTTTGAGGTACCTCTGGGTACAGTCAACAGGCCTTCCTTCTGAGGTACCTCTGGGCACAGTCACCAGGCCTGACTTCTAATGTACATCTGGGTACGGTAACCAGGCTTTCCTTCCGGGGTACCTCTGTGTGCAGTCATCGGACCTTCATTCTGAGGTCTCTGGGTAAAGTTCCCAGTCCTTTTTCCGAGGTGCCTCTGAGTACAGTCACCAGGCCTTCCTTCTGAGGTACCTCTGGGTACAGTCACCAGGCCTTCCTTCCTAGGTAACTCTGGGTACAGTCACCAGGCCTTATTTCTGAGGTACCTCTGAATACAGTCACCATGCCTTACTTCCCAGGTACCTTTGACTACGGTCACCAAGCCTTAATTCCGAGGCACTTCTGGGTACAGCCACCGGGTCTTCCTTCCGAAGTACCTCTGGGAACAGTTCGCAGACCTTCCTTCCGAGGTACCTCTGAGTACAGTCACCAGGCGTTTCTTCCGAGATACTTTTGCGTACAGTCAGCAGGCCTTGCTTCCGAGGTACCGAGGTACCTCTGTTTACACTCACCAGGCCTTCCTTCCGAGGTACCTCTGGGTACAGTCACCAGCCCTTTCTTACGAGGTACCTCTGGGTACACGCACCACGCCTTCTTTTCGAAGTACCTCTGGGTACAGTCACCATCGCTTCCTTCCGAGGTACCTCTGGGAAGAGTCACCAGGCCTTCCTTCCTAGGTAACTCTGGGTACAGTCACCAGGACTTCCTTCCGAGGTACCTCTGGGTACAGTCACCATCGCTTCCTTCCGAGGAACCTCTGGGTAGAGTCACCAGGCCTTCCTTCCGTGATACCTCTGTGTACAGTCACCTGGCGTTGCTTCGGAGATACGCCTGGGTATAGTCACCAGGCCTTCCTTCTGAGGTACCTATGAGTACAGTCACCAGAAATTCCTTCAGAGGTACCTCTGGGTACAGTCACCGGCATTTCCTTCTGAAGTACCGATGGGTACAGTCACCAGCTCTTCCTTCTGATGTACCTCTAGGTATAGTCATCAGGCCTTCCTTCTGAGGTACCTCTGCGTAAAGGCAGCGGGTCTTCCTTTTGAGGTACCTTTGGGTACAGTCACCAGGCCTTCCTTCCGAGGTACCTCTGGGTACATTCACCAGGCTTTCCTTCTGAGGTACCTTGAGTGCTGTCACCAGGCATTCCTTCCGAGGTACCTCTGGGTACAGTCACAAGTCCTTTCTTCCGAGGTATTTCTGGGTATAGTCACAAGGCCTTCCTTCCGAGATACCGCTGGGTACAATCACCAGGCCTTCCTTCTGAGGTATCTCTAGGTACAGTCACGAGGTTTTTCTTCTGAGGTACCTCTGAGTACATTCACCAGGCCTTCCTTCCGAAGTACCTCAGGGTACCGTCACCGGTTCTTTCTTCTGAGGTACCTCTGGGAACAGTCACCGGGCCTTCCTTTCGAGGTACCTCTGGGTACAGTCACCAGGGATTCCTTCCGAGGTAACTCGGTAGAGTCACCAGGCATTCCTTCCGAGGTACCTATGGGTACAGTCACCAGGCCTTCCCTCTGAGGTACCTCTGGGTACAATCACCAGGCCTTCCTTCTGAAGTCTCTCTGGGTCCAGTCACGAGGTCTTTCTTCTGAGGTACCTTTGAGTACAGGCACCAGGCCTTTCTTTCGAGGTACGTCTGGGTAGTCACGAGGTCTTTCTTCTGAAGTACGTTTGGGTACAGTCACCAGGCCTTCCTTCCGAGGTACTTCTGGGTACAGTCACCAGGCCTTCCTTCCGAGGTACCTCTGCGTACAGTCACCAGGCCCTCCTTCCCAGGTACCTCTGCTTACGGTCACCAAGCCTTAATTCCGAGGTACCACTGGGTACACTCACCCGTTTGTCTGTCCCAGGTACCTCTGTGTACGGTCACCAGGCCTTCCTTCTGAGGCACCTGTGGGTAAAGCCACCAGGGCTTCCTTCTGATGTACCTTTGGGTACAGTCACCAGGTCTTGCTTCCGAGGTACCTCTGGGGAAATTCACCAGGCCTTTCTTACGAGCTACGTCTGGGTATAGTCAGCCGGCTTTCCTTCTGAGGTACCTATACGGCCAGTCACCAGAACTTCCTTCAGAGGTACCTCTGGGTACAGGCACCGGCCTTCCTTGTGAGGTTCCTCTGGGTACAGTTACCAGGCCTTCCTTCTGAGGTAACCCTGGGTGCAGTCACCAGAATTTTCTTCCGGGGTACCTCTGGGTACAGTCAGCAGGCCTTTCTTTCGAGGTATCTCTGGGTACAGTCAGAAGGACTTCCTTGTGAGTTACCTCTGGGTAGAGTCACCAGGCCATCCTTCCGAGGTACCTCTGGGTACAGTAACCAGGATTTCCTTCTAATGTATATCTGGGTACGGTCACCAGGCCTTCCTTCCGAGGTACCTCTGGGTACCGTCACCAGGCCTTCCTTCGGAGGCACCCCTGGGTACACACACCAGGCCTTCCTTCTGAGGTAACTCTGGGTACAGTCACCAGGCCTTCCTTCTGAGTTAGCTCTGGGTACAGTCTCCAGGCCTTCCTTCCGAGGTACCTCTGGGTACACTCACCAGGCCTTCATTCCGAAGTACCTCTGGGTACAGTCACCATTGCTTCCTTCCGAGGTAACTCTGGGTAGAGTCACCAGGCCTTCCTTCTGAGATACCTCTGGGTACAGTCACCAGGCCTTCCTTCCGAGGTACCGATGGGTACAGTCACCATCGCTTCCTTCCGAGGTACCTCTGGGTAGAGTCCCCAGGCCTTCCTTCCGAGGTACTTCTGGGTACAATCACCAGGCCTTCCTTCCGAAGTACCTCTCGGTACAGTCACCAGGCCTTCCTTTCGTGGTACCTCTGAGTACAGTCACCTGGCCTTTCTTCGGAGGTACGCCTGGGTACAGTCACCAGGCCTTCCTTCCGAGGTACCTCTGAATACAGTCACCATGCCTTACTTCCCCGGTACCTTTGGCTACGGTCACCAAGCCTTCCTTCCGAGGCACCTCTGGGTACAGCCACCGGGCCTTCCTTCCGAAGTACCTCTGGGTACAGTTCCCAGACCTTCCTTCCGAGGTACCTCTGAGTACAGTCACCAGGCGTTTCTTCCGAGGTACTTTTGGGTACAGTCACTAGGCCTTTCTTACGAGGTACCTCTGGGTACAGTCACCATCGCTTCTTTCCGAGGTAACTCTGGATAGAGTCACCAGGCCTTCCTTCTGAGGTATCTCTGGGTACAGTCACCAGGCCTTGCTTCCGAGGTACCTTCAGTACTGTCACCACGTTTTCCTTCCGAGTTACCTCTGGACAGAGTCACCACGCCTTCCTTCTGAGGTAACTCTGGGTACAGTCCGCAGAATTTTCTTCCGAGGTACCTCTGGGTGCAGTCACCAGGCCTTTCTTTTGAGGTACCTCTGGGTACAGTCAACAGGCCTTCCTTCTGAGGTACCTCTGGGCACAGTCACCAGGCCTGACTTCTAATGTACATCTGGGTACGGTCACCAGGCTTTCCTTCCGGGGTACCTCTGTGTGCAGTCACCGGACCTTCATTCTGAGGTATCTCTGGGTAAAGTTCCCAGTCCTTTTTCCGAGGTGCCTCTGAGTACAGTCACCAGGCCTTCCTTCTGAGGTACCTCTGGGTACAGTCAGCAGGCCTTGCTTCCGAGGTACCACTGTTTACACTCACCAGGCCTTCCTTCCGAGGTACCTCTGGGTACAGTCACCAGTCCTCTCTTCCGAGGTATTTCTGGGTATAGTCACGAGGCCTTCCTTCCGAGATACCTCTGGGTACAATCACCAGGCCTTCCTTCCTAGGTACCTCTGGGTACAGTCACGAGGTTTTTCTTCTGAGGTACCTCTGAGTACAGTCACCAGGCCTTTCTTCCGAGGTACGTCTGGGTAGTCACCAGGCCTTCCTTCCGTTGTACCTGTGGGTATAGTCACCGGGTCTTTCTTCTGAGGTACCTCTGGGAAAAGTCACCGGGCCTTCCTTTCGAGGTACCTCTGGGTGCAGTCACCAGGCCTTCCTTCCGAGGTACCTCCGAGTACAGTCACCGGGCCTTCCTTCCAAAGTACCTCTGGGTACAGTCACCGGGTCTTTCTTCTGAGGTACCTCTGGGAACAGTCCCCGGGCCTTCCTTTCGAGGTACCTCTGGGTGCAGTCACCAGGCCTTCCTTCCGAGGTACCTCTGAGTACAGTCTCCAGGCCTTCCTTCCGAAGTACCTCTGGGTACAGTCACCGGGCCTTCCTTTCGAGGTACCTCTGGGTACAGTCACCAGGGATTCCTTCCGAGGTAACTCTCGGTAGAGTCACCAGGCATTCCTTCCGAGGTACCTATGGGTACAGTCACCAGGCCTTCCTTCCGAGGTACCTCTGGGTACAATCACCAGGCCTTCCTTCTGAAGTCTCTCTGGGTCCAGTCACGAGGTCTTTCTTCTGAGGTACCTCTGAGTACAGGCACGAGGCCTTCCTTCCCAGGTACCTCTGCTTACGGTCACCAAGCTTTAATTCCGAGGTACCACTGGGTACACTCACCAGTTTGTCTGTCCCACGTACCTCTGTGTACGGTCACCAGGCCTTCCTTCTGAGGCACCTGTGGGTAAAGCCACCGGCCTTCCTTCTGATGTACCTTTGGGTACAGTCACCAGGCCTTGCTTCCGAGGTACATCTGGGGAAATTCACCAGGCCTTTCTTACGAGCTACGTCTGGGTATAGTCAGCAGGCTTTCCTTCTGAGGTACCTATGCGTCCAGTCACCAGAACTTCCTTCAGAGGTACCTCTGGGTACAGGCACCGGCCTTCCTTGTGAGGTACCTCTGGGTACAGTTACCAGGCCTTCCTTCTGAGGTAACCCTGGGTGCAGTCACCAGAATTTTCTTCCGAGGTACCTCTGGGTACAGTCACCAGGCCTTCTTTCGAGGTATCTCTGGGTTCAGTCAGAAGGACTTCCTTGTGAGTTACCTCTGGGTAGAGTCACCAGGCCATCCTTCCGAGGTACCTCTGGGTACAGTCACCAGGACTTCCTTCTAATGTACATCTGGATACGGTCACCAGGCCTTCCTTCCGAGGTACCTCTGGGTACCGTCACCAGGCCTTCCTTCCAGGGCACCTCTGGGTACTCACACCAGGCCTTCCTTCTGAGGTAACTCTGGGTACAGTCACCAGGCCTTCCTTCCGAGGCATCTCTGGTTACAGTCACCAGGCATTTCTTACGAGGTACCTCTGGGTACATTCACCAGGCTTTCCTTCTGAGGTACCTTGAGTACTGTGACCAGGCATTCCTTCCGAGGTAACTCTGGGTACAGTCAACAGACCTTCCTTCTGAGGTAACCCTGGGTGCAGTCACGAGAATTTTCTTCCGGAGTACCTGTGGGTACAGTCAGCAGGCCTTCATTCCGAAGTACCTCTGGGTACAGTCACCGGGCCTATTCTTTCGAGGTACCCCTGGGCACACTTACCAGGCCTTCTTTTCGAGGTATCTCTGGGTAGAGTCACCACCACTTCCTTCCGAGGTACCTCTGGGTAGAGTCACCAGGCCTTCCTTCCGAGGTACTTCTGGGTACAATCACCAGGCCTTCCTTCCGAGGTACCTCTGGGTACACTCACCAGGCCTTCCTTCCGAGGTACTTCTGGGTACTCACCGAGCCTTCCTTCCGAGGTACCTCTCGGTACAGTCTCCAGGCCTTCCTTCCGAGGTACTTCTGGGTACAGTCACCAGGCCTTCTTCCGAGGTAACTCTGGGTACAGTCACCAGGCCTCCTTCCGTGTTACCTCTGGGTACAGTCATCCGGCCTTGTTTCTGAGGTCCCTCTTGGTACAGTCACCAGGCCTTTCTTCCGAGATAACTCTGGGTACAGTCACCAGGCCTTTCTGACGAGGTACCTCTAGGTACAGTCACGAGGCCTTCCTTCCATGGTTCCTCTGAGTTCAGTCACCTGGCCTTTCTTCTTAGGTACGCCTGGGTACAGTCACCAGGCCTTCCTTCCGAGGTACCTCTGAATACAGTCACCATGCCTTACTTCCCAGGTACCTTTGGCTACGGTCACCATGCCTTCCTTCCGAGGCACCTCTGGGTACAGCCACCGGGCCTTCCTTCCGAAGTACCTCTGGGTACAGTTCCCAGACCTTCCTTCCGAGGTACCTCTGAGTACAGTCACCAGGCGTTTCTTCCGAGGTACTTTTGGGTACAGTCACCAGGCCTTGCTTCCGAGGTACCTCTGGGTACAGTCACCAGGCCTTTCTTACGAGGTACCTCTGGGTAGAGTCACCATCGCTTCCTTCCGAGGTAACTCTGGGTAGAGTCACCAGGCCTTCCTTCTGAGGTACCTCTGGGTACAGTCACCAGGCCTTGCTTCCGGGATACCTTGAGTACTGTCACCACGCTTTCCTTCCGAGTTACCTCTGGACAGAGTCACCACGCCTTCCTTCTGAGTTACCTCTGGGTACAGTCACCAGAATTTTCTTCCGAGGTACCTTTGGGTGCAGTCACCAGGCCTTTCTTTCGAGGTACCTCTGGGTACAGTCAACAGGCCTTCCTTCAGACGTATCTCTGGGCACAGTCACCAGGCCTGACTTCCAATGTACATCTGGGTACGGTCACCAGGCTTTCCTTCCGAGGTACCTCTGGGTACAGTCACCAGGCCTTTCTTCCGAGATAACTCTGGGTACAGTCACCAGGCCTTTCTCACGAGGTACCTCTAGGTACAGTCACGAGGCCTTCCTTCTGAGTTAGCTCTGGGTACACTCACCAAGTTTTCCTTCCGAGGGACCTCTGGGTACAGTCAGCAGGCCTTCCTCCGAGGCACTAATGTGTACAGTCACCAGGCCTTCCTTCTGAGGTACCTCTGGGTACAAGCACGAGGTCTTTCTTCTGAGGTACCTCTGAGTACAGTCACCAGGACTTTCTTCCGAGGTATGTCTGGGTACTCACCTGGCATTCCTTCCGAGGTACCTCTGGGTACACTCACCAGGCCTTCCTTCCATGGTTCCTCTGAGTTCAGTCACCTGGCCTTTCTTCGGAGGTACGCCTGGGTACAGTCACCAGGCCTTCCTTCTGAGGTACTTCTGGGTACAGTCACCAGGTCTTCCTTCCGAGGTACCTCTGAATACAGTCACCATGCCTTACTTCCCAGGTACCTTTGGCTACGGTCACCAAGCCTTCCTTCCGAGGCACCTCTGGGTACAGCCACCGGGCCTTCCTTCCGAAGTACCTCTGGGTACAGTTCCCAGACCTTCCTTCCGAGGTACCTCTGAGTACAGTCACCAGGCGTTTCTTCCGAGGTACTTTTGGGTAGAGTCACCAGGCCTTGCTTCCGAGGTACCTCTGGGTACAGTCACCAAGCCTTCCTTACGAGGTACCTCTGGGTAGAGTCACCATCGCTTCCTTCCGAGGTAACTCTGGGTAGAGTCACCAGGCCTTCCTTCTGAGGTACCTCTGGGTACAGTCACCAGGCCTTGCTTCCGGGGTACCTTGAGTACTGTCACCACGCTTTCCTTCCGAGTTACCTCTGGACAGAGTCACCACGCCTTCCTTCTGAGGTAACTCTGGGTACAGTCACCAGAATTTTCTTCCGAGGTACCTCTGGGTGCAGTCACCAGGCCTTTCTTTCGAGGTACCTCTGGGTACAGTCAGCAGGCCTTCGTTCAGACGTATCTCCGTGCACAGTCACCAGGCCTGACTTCCAATGTACATCTGGGTACGGTCACCAGGCTTTCCTTCCGAGGTACCTCTGGGTACAGTCACCAGGCCTTTCTTCCGAGATAACTCTGAGTACAGTCACCAGGCCTTTCTGACGAGGTACCTCTAGGTACAGTCACGAGGCCTTCCTTCTGAGTTAGCTCTGGGTACACTCACCAAGTTTTCCTTCCGAGGGACCTCTGGGTACAGTCAGCAGGCCTTCCTCCGAGGCACTAATGTGTACAGTCACCAGGCTTTCCTTCTGAGGTACCTCTGGGTACAAGCACGAGGTCTTTCTTCTGAGGTACCTCTGAGTACAGTCACCAGGCCTTTCTTCTGAGGTATGTCTGGGTACTCACCAGGCATTCCTTCCGAGGTACCTCTGGGTACAGTCACCAGGCCTTCCTTCCGAGGCATCTCTGGGTACAGTCACCAGGCATTTCTTACGAGGTACCTCTGGGTACATTCACCAGGCTTTCCTTCTGAGGTACCTTGAGTACTGTCACTAGGCATTCCTTCCGAGGTAACTCTGGGTGCAGTCAACAGACCTTCCTTCTGAGGTAACCCTGGGTGCCGTCACCAGAATTTTCTTCCGGGGTACCTGTGGGTACAGTCAGCAGGCCTTCCTTCCGAAGTACCTCTGGGTAAAGTCACCGGGCCTATTCTTTCGAGGTACCCCTGGGCACACTTACCAGGCCTTCTTTTCGAGGTACCTCTGGGTAGAGTCACCACCACTTCCTTCCGAGGTACCTCTGGGTAGAGTCACCAGGCCTTCCTTCCGAGGTACTTCTGGATACAGTCACCAGGCCTTCTTCCGAGGTAACTCTGGGTACAGTCACCCGGCCTTGTTTCTGAGGTCCCTTTTGGTACAGTCACCAGGCCTTTCTTCCGAGATAACTCTGGGTACAGTCACCAGGCCTTTCTGACGAGGTACCTCTAGGTACAGTCACGAGGCCTTCCTTCTGAGTTAGCTCTGAGTACAGTCACCAGGCCTTTCTTCCGAGGTACTTCTGGGTAGTAACCAGGCCTTCCTTCCGAGGTACATCTAGGTACAGTCACCAGGCCTTCATTCCGAAGTACCTCTGGGTGCAGTCACCAGGCCGTTCTTTCGAGGTACCTCTGGGTACAGTCAATAGGCCTTCCTTCTGAGGTACCTCTGAGTAGAGTCAAAAGGCCTTTCTTCCGAGGTACCTCTGGGTACAGCCACTAGGCCTTTCTTCCGAGGTACTTCAGCGTGCAGTCCCCAGGGCTTCCTTCCGATGTACCTCTGGGTACAATCACCAGGCTTTCCGTCTGAGATACCTCTGGGTACAGACACGAGGTCTTTCTTCCGAGGTACCTCTGGGTACAGTCACTAGGCCTTTCTTCCGACGTACTTCTGAGTACAGTCACCAGGCCTTCCTTCCGAGGTGCCTCTGGGTACAGTCAGCAGGCCTTCCTTCTGAGGTACCTCTGGGTAGAGTCATCAGGCCTTCCTTCTGAGGTACCTCTGCGTACAGGCAGCGCGTCTTCCTTTTGAGGTAACTCTGGGTACAGTCACCAGGTCTTCCTTCCCACGTACCTCTGGTTACAGTCACCAAGCCTTTCTTCCGAGGTATCTCTGGGTAGACTCACCAGGCCTTCCTTCCGAAGTACCTCTGGGTACAGTCAACAGGCCTATTCTTTCGAGGTACCTCTGGGTACAGTCACCATCGCTTCCTTCCGAGGTACCTCTGGGTAGAGTCACCAGGCCTTCCTTTCGAGGTACCTCTGGGTACAGTCACCAGGCCTTCCTTCCGAGGGACCTCTGGGGACAGTCACCAGGCCTTCCTTCAGTGGTACCTCTGAGTACACTCACCTGGCCTTTCTTCGGAGGTACGCCTGGGTACCGTCACCAGGCTTTCCTTCCGAGGAACCGCTGGGTACAATCACCAGGCCTTCCTTCTGAGGTACCTTTGGGTACAGTCACGAGGTCTTTTTTCTGAGGTACCTCTGAGTACAGTCACCAGGCCTTTCTTCCGAGGTACTTCTGGGTAGTCACCATGCGTTCCTTCCAAGGTACCTCTCGGTACAGTCTCCAGGCCTTCCTTCAAGGTAACTCTGGATACAGTCGCCAGGCTTCCTTCCGAGGTACCTCTGGGTACAGTCACCAGGCCTTCCTTCCTAGGTGCCTGTGGGTACAGTCACCAGGCCTTCGTTCCGATGTACTTCTGGGTACAGTCACCAGGCTTTTCTTAAGAGGTACCTCTGGGTACAGTCACGAGGCTTTCCTTCTGAGTTAGCTCTGGGTACAGTCACCAGGCCTTCCTTCCGAGGTACCTCTGGGTAGAGTCAAAAGGCCTTTCTTCCGAGGTACCTCTGGGTACAGCCACTAGGCCTTTCTTCCGAGGTACTTCGGGGTGCAGTCCCCAGGCCTTCCTTCCGATGTACCTCTGGGTACAATCACCAGGCTTTCCGTCTGAGATACCTCTGGGTACAGACACGAGGTCTCTCTTCCGAGGTACCTCTGGGTACAGTCACTAGGCCTTTCTTTTGACATACTTCTGAGTACAGTCACCAGGCCTTCCTTCCGAGGTGCCTCTGGGTACAGTAAAGCAGGCCTTCCTCCCGTGGTACCTCTGAGTACAGTCACCAGGCCTTCGTTCCGATGTACCTCTGGGTACAGTCATCAGGCTTTTCTTAAGACTTACCTCTGGGGACAGTCACGAGGCTTTCCTTCTGAGTTAGCTCTGGGTACAGCCACCAGGCCTTCCTTCCGAGGTACCCCTGGGTACAGTCACCAGGCCTTCCTTCCGAGGTACACCTGGGTACAGTCACCAGGCCCTTTTTCCGAGGTACCTCTGGGTACAGTCACCAGGCATTTCTGAGGAGGTACCTCTGGGTTCAGTCACAAGGCCTTCCTTCTGAGTTAGCTGTGCGTACAGTCACCAGGCCTTTCTTCCGAGGTATGTCTGGGTAGTAACCAGGCCTTCCTTCCGAGGTGCATCGAGGTACAGTCACCAGGCCTTGCTTCCTAGGTGCCTCTGGGTACAGTCACCAGGCCTTCCTTCCGAGGTGCCTCTGGGTACAGTCACCAGGCCTTCGTACCGATGTACCTCTGGGTACAGTCACCAGGCTTTTCTTAAGAGGTACCTCTGGGTACAGTCACGAGGCTTTCCTTCTGACTTAGCTCTGGGTACAGTCACCAGGCCTTCCTTCCGAGGTACCTCTGGGTAGAGTCAAAAGGCCTTTCTTCCGAGGTACCTCTGGGTACAGCCACTAGGCCTTTCTTCCGAGGTACTTCGGGGTGCAGTCTCCACGCCTTCCTTCCGATGTACCTCTGGGTACAATCACCAGGCTTTCCGTCTGAGATACCTCTGGGTACAGACATGAGGTCTTTCTTCCGAGGTACCTCTGGGTACAGTCACTAGGCCTTTCTTCCGACGTACTTCTGAGTACAGTCACCAGGCCTTCCTTCCGAGGTGCCTCTGGGTACAGTCAGCAGGCCTTCCTCCCGTGGTACCTCTGAGTACAGTCACCAGACCTTCCTTCTGAGGTACCTCTGGGTAGAGTCAGCAGGCCTTCCTTCTGAGGTACCTCTGCGTACAGGCAGCGTGTCTTCCTTTTGAGGTAACTCTGGGTGCAGTCACCAGGTCTTCCTTCCCACGTACCTCTGGTTACAGTCACCAAGCCATTCTTCCGAGGTATCTCTGGGTAAAGTCACCAGGCATTTCTTACGAGGTACCTCTGGGTACAGTCACCAGGCCTTCCTTCCGAGGTACCTCTGGATAGACTCACCAGACCTTCCTTCCGAAGTACCTCTGGGTACAGTCACCAGGCCTATTCTTTCGAGGTACCTCTGTGTACACTCACCAGGCCTTCTTTTCGAGGTACCTCTGGGTACAGTCACCATCTCTTCCTTCCGAGGTAACTCTGGGTACAGTCACCAGGCCTTCCTTCCGTGGTACCTCTGAGTACACTCACCTGGCCTTTCTTCGGAGGTACGCCTGGGTACAGTCACCAGGCCTTCCTACCGAGGAACCGCTGGGTACAATCACCAGGCCTTCCTTCTGAGGTACCTTTGGGTACAGTCACGAGGTCTTTTTTCTGAGGTACCTCTGAGTACAGTCACCAGGCCTTTCTTCCGAGGTACTTCTGGGTAGTCACCATGCGTTCCTTCCAAGGTACCTCTCGGTACAGTCTCCAGGCCTTCCTTCCAAGGTAACTCTGGGTACAGTCGCCTTGCTTTCTTCCGAGGTACCTCTGGGTACAGTCACCAGGCCTTCCTTCCTAGGTGCCTCTGGGTACAGTCACCAGGCCTTCATTCCGAGGTACCTCTGGGTACAGTCACCAGGCCTTCGTTCCGATGTACTTCTGGGTACAGTCACCAGGCTTTTCTTAAGAGGTACCTCTGGGGACAGTCACTAGGCTTTCCTTCTGAGTTAGCTCTGGGTACAGTCACCAGGCCTTCCTTCCGAGGTACCTCTGGGTAGAGTCAAAAGGCCTTTCTTCCGAGGTACCTCTGGGTACAGCCACTAGGCCTTTCTTCCGAGGTACTTCGGGGTGCAGTCCCCAGGCCTTCCTTCCGATGTACCTCTGGGTACAATCACCAGGCTTTCCGTCTGAGATACCTCTGGGTACAGACACGAGGTCTCTTTTCCCAGGTACCTCTGGGTACAGTCACTAAGCCTTTCTTTTGACGTACTTCTGAGTACAGTCACCAGGCCTTCCTTCCGAGGTGCCTCTGGGTACAGTCAGCAGACCTTCCTCCCGTGGTACCTCTGAGTACAGTCACCAGACCTTCCTTCTGAGGTACCTCTGGGTACAGTCAGCAGGCCTTCCTTCTGAGGTACCTCTGCGTACAGGTAGCGCGTCTTCCTTTTGAGGTAACTCTGGGTACAGTCACCAGGTCTTCCTTCCCACGTACCTCTGGTTACAGTCACCAAGCCTTTCTTCCGAGGTATCTCTGGGTAAAGTCACCAGGCATTTCTTACGAGGTACCTCTGGGTACAGTCACCAGGCCTTCCTTCCGAGGTACCTCTGGGTAGACTCACCAGGCCTTCCTTCCGTGGTACTTCTGAGTACACTCACCTGGCCTTTCTTCGGAGGTACGCCTGGGTACAGTCACCAGGCCTTCCTTCCGAGGAACCGCTGGGTACAATCACCAGGCCTTCCTTCTGAGGTACCTTTGGGTACAGTCACGAGGTCTTTTTTCTGAGGTACCTCTGAGTACAGTCACCAGGCCTTTCTTCCGAGGTACTTCTGGGTAGTCACCATGCCTTCCTTCCAAGGTACCTCTGGGTACAGTCACCAGGCCTTCCTTCCTAGGTGCCTCTGGGTACAGTCACCAGGCCTTCATTCCGAGGTGCCTCTGGGTACAGTCACCAGGCCTTCGTTCCGATGTACTTCTGGGTACAGTCACCAGGCTTTTCTTAAGAGGTACCTCTGGGGACAGTCACGAGGCTTTCCTTCTGACTTAGCTCTGGGTACAGTCACCAGGCCTTCCTTCCGAGGTACCTCTGGGTAGAGTCAAAAGGCCTTTCTTCCGAGGTACCTCTGGGTACAGCCACTAGGCCTTTCTTCCGAGGTACTTCGGGGTGCAGTCCCCAGGCCTTCCTTCCGATGTACCTCTGGGTACAATCGCCAGGCTTTCCGTCTGAGATAACTCTGGGTACAGACACGAGGTCTCTCTTCCGAGGTACCTCTGGGTACAGTCACTAGGCCTTTCTTTTGACGTACTTCTGAGTACAGTCACCAGGCCTTCCTTCCGAGGTGCCTCTGGGTACAGTCAGCAGGCCTTCCTCTCGTGGTACCTCTGAGTACAGTCACCAGGCCTTCGTTCCGATGTACCTCTGGGTACAGTCACCAGGCTTTTCTTAAGAGGTACCGCTGGGGACGGTCCCGAGGCTTTCCTTCTGAGTTAGCTCTGGGTACAGTCACCAGGCCTTCCTTCCGAGGTACCTCTGGGTAGAGTCAAAGGCCTTTCTTCCGAGGTACCTCTGGGTACAGCCACTAGGCCTTTCTTCCGAGGTACTGCGGGGTGCAGTCCCCAGGCCTTCCTTCCGATGTACCTCTGGGTACAATCACCAGGCTTTCCGTCTGAGATACCTCTGGGTACAGACATGAGGTCTTTCTTCCGAGGTACCTCTGGGTACAGTCACTAGGCCTTTCTTCCGACGTACTTCTGAGTACAGTCACCAGGCCTTCCTTCCCAGGTGCCTCTGGGTACAGTCAGCAGGCCTTCCTCCCGTGGTACCTCTGAGTACAGTCACCAGACCTTCCTTCTGAGGCACCTCTGGGTAGAGTCATCAGGCCTTCCTTCTGAGGTACCTCTGCGTACAGGCAGCGCGTCTTCCTTTTGAGGTAACTCTGGGTACAGTCACCAGGTCTTCCTTTCCACGTACCTCTGGTTACACTCACCAAGCCTTTCTTCCGAGGTATCTCTGGGTAAAGTCACCCGGCATTTCTTACGAGGTACCTCTGGGTACAGTCACCAGGCCTTCCTTCCGAGGTACCTCTGGGTAGAGTCACCAGGCCTTCCTTCCGAAGTACCTCTGGGTACAGTCACCAGGCCTATTCTTTCGAGGTACCTCTGGGTACACTCACCAGGCCTTCTTTTCGAGATACCTCTTTGTATAGTCACCATCGCTTCCTTCCGAGGTACCTCTGGGTACAGTCACCAGGCCTTCCTTCCGAGGGACCTCTGGGTACAGTCACCAGGCCTTGCTTCCGGGGTACCTTGAGTACTGTCACCACGCTTTCCTTCCGAGTTACCTCTGGACAGAGTCACCGCTCCTTCCTTCTGAGGTAACTCTGGGTACAGTCACCAGAAATTTCTTCCGAGGTACCTCTGGGTGCAGTCACCAGGCCTTCCTTCCGAGGTACCTCTGGGTACACTCACCAGGCCTTCCTTCCGAGGTACTTCTGGGTACTCACCGAGCCTTCCTTCCGAGGTACCTCTCGGTACAGTCTCCAGGCCTTCCTTCCGAGGTACTTCTGGGTACAGTCACCAGGCCTTCTTCCGAGGTAACTCTGGGTACAGACACCAGGCCTCCTTCCGTGTTACCTCTGGGTACAGTCACCCGGCCTTGTTTCTGAGGTCCATCTTGGTACAGTCACCAGGCCTTTCTTCCGAGATAACTCTGGGTACAGTCACCAGGCCTTTCTGACGAGGTACCTCTAGGTACAGTCACGAGGCCTTCGTTCCATGGTTCCTCTGAGTTCAGTCACCTGGCCTTTCTTCTTAGGTACGCCTAGGTACAGTCACCAGGCCTTCCTTCCGAGGTACCTCTGAATACAGTCACCATGCCTTACTTCCCAGGTACCTTTGGCTACGGTCACCAAGCCTTCCTTCCGAGGCACCTCTGGGTACAGCCACCGGGCCTTCCT
The DNA here is from genome assembly GCF_030014295.1 of Loxodonta africana. Taxonomy (NCBI): domain Eukaryota; kingdom Metazoa; phylum Chordata; class Mammalia; order Proboscidea; family Elephantidae; genus Loxodonta; species Loxodonta africana. The sequence continues at coordinate 1,341,008 of NW_026975175.1, read as the reverse complement.
TCCGAAGTACCTCTGGGTACGGTTCCCAGACCTTCCTTCCGAGGTACCTCTGAGTACAGTCACCAGGCGTTTCTTCCGAGGTACTTTTGGGTACAGTCACCAGGCCTTGCTTCCGAGGTACCTCTGGGTACAGTCACCAGGCCTTTCTTACGAGGTACCTCTGGGTACAGTCACCAGGCCTTTCTTCTGAGGTATCTCTGGGTACAGTCACCAGGCCTTGCTTCCGGGATACCTTGAGTACTGTCACCACGCTTTCCTTCCGAGTTACCTCTGGACAGAGTCACCACGCCTTCCTTCTGAGGTACCTCTGGGTACAGTCACCAGAATTTTCTTCCGAGGTACCTTTGGGTGCAGTCACCAGGCCTTTCTTTCGAGGTACCTCTGGGTACAGTCAACAGGCCTTCCTTCAGACGTATCTCTGGGCACAGTCACCAGGCCTGACTTCCAATGTACATCTGGGTACGGTCACCAGGCTTTCCTTCCGAGGTACCTCTGGGTACAGTCACCAGGCCTTTCTTCCGAGATAACTCTGGGTACAGTCACCAGGCCTTTCTGACGAGGTACCTCTAGGTACAGTCACGAGGCCTTCCTTCTGAGTTAGCTCTGGGTACAGTCACCAAGTTTTCCTTCCGAGGGACCTCTGGGTACAGTCAGCAGGCCTTCCTCCGAGGCACTAATGTGTACAGTCACCAGGCCTTCCTTCCGAGGTACTTCCGGGTACAGTCACCAGGCCTTCTTCCGAGGTAACTCTGGGTACAGTCACCAGGCCTCCTTCCGTGTTACCTCTGGGTACAGTCACCCGGCCTTGTTTCTGAGGTCCCTCTTGGTACAGTCACCAGGCCTTTCTTCCGAGATAACTCTGGGTACAGTCACCAGGCCTTTCTGACGAGGTACCTCTAGGTACAGTCACGAGGCCTTCGTTTCATGGTTCCTCTGAGTTCAGTCACCTGGCCTTTCTTCTTAGGTACGCCTGGGTACAGTCACCAGGCCTTCCTTCCGAGGTACCTCTGAATACAGTCACCATGCCTTACTTCCCAGGTACCTTTGGCTACGGTCACCAAGCCTTCCTTCCGAGGCACCTCTGGGTACAGCTACCGGGCACTCGTTCCGAAGTACCTCTGCGTACAGTTCCCAGACCTTCCTTCCGAGGTACCTCTGAGTACAGTCACCAGGCGTTTCTTCCGATGTACTTTTGGGTACAGTCACCAGGCCTTGCTTCCGAGGTACCTCTGGGTACAGTCACCAGGCCATTCTTACGAGGTACCTCTGGGTACAGTCACCATCGCTTCCATCCTAGGTAACTCTGGGTAGAGTCACCAGGCCTTCCTTCTGAGGTACCTCTGGGTACAGTCACCAGGCCTTCTTCCGAGGTAACTCTGGGTAGAGTCACCAGGCCTTCCTTCTGAGGTACCTCTGGGTACAGTCACCAGGCCTTCTTCCGAGGTACCTCTGGGTACACTCACCAGGCCTTCCTTCCGAGGTACTTCTGGGTACTCACCGAGCCTTCCTTCCGAGGTACCTCTCGGTACAGTCTCCAGGCCTTCCTTCCGAGGTACTTCTGGGTATAGTCACCAGGCCTTCTTCCGAGGTAACTCTGGGTACAGTCACCAGGCCTCCTTCCGTGTTACCTCTGGGTACAGTCACCCGGCCTTGTTTCTGAGGTCCCTCTTGGTACAGTCACCAGGCCTTTCTTCCGAGATAACTCTGGGTACAGTCACCAGGCCTTTCTGACGAGGTACCTCTAGGTACAGTCACGAGGCCTTCCTTCCATGGTTCCTCTGAGTTCAGTCACCTGGCCTTTCTTCTTAGGTACGCCTGGGTACAGTCACCAGGCCTTCCTTCCGAGGTACCTCTGAATACAGTCACCATGCCTTACTTCCCAGGTACCTTTGGCTAGGGTCACCAAGCCTTCCTTCCGAGGCACCTCTGGGTACAGCGACCGGGCCTTCCTTCCGAAGTACCTCTGGGTACGGTTCCCAGACCTTCCTTCCGAGGTACCTCTGAATACAGTCACCAGGCGTTTCTTCCGAGGTACTTTTGGGTACAGTCGCCAGGCCTTGCTTCCGAGGTATCTCTGGGTACAGTCACCAGGCCTTTCTTACGAGGTACCTCTGGGTAGAGTCACCATCGCTTCCTTCCGAGGTAACTCTGGGTAGAGTCACCAGGCCTTCCTTCTGAGGTACCTCTGGGTACAGTCACCAGGCCTTCCTTCCGAGGTACCTCTGAATACAGTCACCATGCCTTACTTCCCAGGTACCTTTGGCTACGGTCACCAAGCCTTCCTTCCGAGGCACCTCTGGGTACAGCCACCGGGCCTTCTTCCGAAGTACCTCTGGGTACAGTTCCCAGACCTTCCTTCCGAGGTACCTCTGAGTACAGTCACCAGGCGTTTCTTCCGAGGTACTTTTGGGTACAGTCACCAGGCCTTGCTTCCGAGGTACCTCTGGGTACAGTCACCAGGCCTTTCTTACGAGGTACCTCTGGGTACACTCACCAGGCCTATTCTTTCGAGGTACCTCTGGGTACACTCACCACGCCTTCTTTTCGAGGTACCTCTGGGTATAGTCACCATCGCTTTCTTCCGAGGTAACTCTGGGTACAGTCACCAGGCCTTCCTTCCGAGGGACCTCTGGGTACAGTCACCAGGCCTTCCTTCCGAGGCATCTCTGGTTACAGTCACCAGGCATTTCTTACGAGGTACCTCTGGGTACATTCACCAGGCTTTCCTTCTGAGGTACCTTGAGTACTCTCACCAGGCATTCCTTCCGAGGTAACTCTGGGTACAGTCAACAGACCTTCCTTCTGAGGTAACCCTGGGTGCAGTCACGAGAATTTTCTTCCGGAGTACCTGTGGGTACAGTCAGCAGGCCTTCATTCCGAAGTACCTCTGGGTACAGTCACCGGGCCTATTCTTTCGAGGTACCCCTGGGCACACTTACCAGGCCTTCTTTTCGAGGTATCTCTGGGTAGAGTCACCACCACTTCCTTCCGAGGTACCTCTGGGTAGAGTCACCAGGCCTTCCTTCCGAGGTACTTCTGGGTACAATCACCAGGCCTTCCTTCCGAGGTACTTCTGGGAACTCACCGAGCCTTCCTTCCGAGGTACCTCTCGGTACAGTCTCCAGGCCTTCCTTCCGAGGTTCTTCTGGGTACAGTCACCAGGCCTTCTTCCGAGGTAACTCTGGGTACAGTCACCAGGCCTTCTTCCGAGGTAACTCTGGGTACAGTCACCCGGCCTTGTTTCTGAGGTCCCTCTTGGTACAGTCACCAGGCCTTTCTTCCGAGATAACTCTGGGTACAGTCACCAGGCCTTTCTGACGAGGTACCTCTAGGTACAGTCACGAGGCCTTCCTTCCATGGTTCCTCTGAGTTCAGTCACCTGGCCTTTCTTCTTAGGTACGCCTGGGTACAGTCACCAGGCCTTCCTTCTGCGGTACTTCTGGGTACAGTAACCAGGCCTTCCTTCCTAGGTACCTCTGGGTACAGTCACCAGGCCTTCGTTCCGATGTACCTCTGGGTACAGTCACCAGGCTTTTCTTAAGAGGTACCTCTGGGTACAGTCACGAGGCTTTCCTTCTGAGTTAGCTCTGGGTACAGTCACCAGGCCTTCCTTCCGAACTACCTCTGGTTAGAGTCAAAAGGCCTTTCTTCCGAGGTTCCTCTGGGTACAGCCACTAGGCGTTTCTTCCGGAGTACTTCAGGGTGCAGTCCCCAGGCCTTCCTTCCGATGTACCTCTGGGTACAATCACCAGGCTTTCCGTCTGAGATACCTCTGGGTACAGACACGAGGTCTTTCTTCCGAGGTACCTCTGGGTACAGTCACTAGGCCTTTCTTCCCAGGTACCTTTGGCTACGGTCACCAAGCCTTCCTTCCGAGGCAGCTCTGGGTACAGCCACCGGGCCTTCCTTCCGAAGTACCTCTGGGTACGGTTCCCAGACCTTCCTTCCGAGGTACCTCTGAGTACAGTCACCAGGCGTTCCTTCCGAGGTACTTTTGGGTACAGTCACCAGGCCTTGCTTCCGAGGTACTTCTGGGTACAGTCACCAGGCCTTTCTTACGAGGTACCTCTGGGTAGAGTCACCATCGCTTCCTTCCGAGGTAACTCTGGGTAGAGTCACCAGGCCTTCCTTCTGAGGTACCTCTGGGTACAGTCACCAGGCCTTGCTTCCGGGGTACCTTGAGTACTGTCACCACACTTTCCTTCCGAGTTACCTCTGGACAGAGTCACCACGCCTTCCTTCTGAGGTAACTCTGGGTACAGTCACCAGAATTTTCTTCCGAGGTACCTCTGGGTGCAGTCACCAGGCCTTTCTTTCGAGGTACCTCTGGGTACAGTCAACAGGCCTTCCTTCAGACGTATCTCTGGGCACAGTCACCAGGCCTGACTTCCAATGTACATCTGGGTACGGTCACCAGGCTTTCCTTCCGAGGTACCTCTGGGTACAGTCACCAGGCCTTTCTTCCGAGATAACTCTGGGTACAGTCACCAGGCCTTTCTGACGAGGTACCTCTAGGTACAGTCACGAGGCCTTCCTTCTGAGTTAGCTCTGGGTACAGTCACCAAGTTTTCCTTCCGAGGGACCTCTGGGTACAGTCAGCAGGCCTTCCTCCGAGGCACTAATGTGTACAGTCACCAGGCCTTCCTTCTGAGGTACCTCTGGGTACAAGCACGAGGTCTTTCTTCTGAGGTACCTCTGAGTACAGTCACCAGGCCTTTCTTCCGAGGTATGTCTGGGTACTCACCAGGCATTCCTTCCGAGGTACCTCTGGGTACAGTCACCAGGCCTTCCTTCCATGGTTCCTCTGAGTTCAGTCACCTGGCCTTTCTTCGGGGGTACGCCTGGGTAGAGTCACCAGGCCTTCCTTCTGAGGTACTTCTGGGTACAGTCACCAGGCCTTCCTTCCGAGGTACCTCTGAATACAGGCACCATGTCTTACTTTCCAGGTACCTTTGGCTACGGTCACCAAGCCTTCCTTCCGAGGCACCTCTGGGTACAGCCACCAGGCATTTCTGAGGAGGTACCTCTGGGTTTAGTCACAAGGTCTTCCTTCTGAGTTAGCTGTGAGTACAGTCACCAGGCCTTTCTTCCGAGGTACGTCTGAGCAGTAACCAGGCCTTCCTTCCGACCTTCATCGAGGTACAGTCACCAGGCCTTGCTTCCTAGATGCCTCTGGGTACAGTCACCAGACCTTCACTCCGAGGTACCTCTGGGTACAGTCACCAGGCCTTCTTTCCGATGTACCTCTGGGTACAGTGACCAGGCTTTTCTTAAGAGGTACCTCTGGGTAGAGTCAGCAGGCCTTCCTTCTGAGGTACCTCTGCGTACAGGCAGCGCGTCTTCCTTTTGAGGTAACTCTGGGTACACTCACCAGGTCTTCCTTTCCACGTACCTCTGGTTACAGTCACCAAGCCTTTCTTCCGAGGTATCTCTGGGTAAAGTCACGAGGCATTTCTTACGAGGTACCTCTGGGTACAGTCACCAGGCCTTCCTTCCGAGGTACCTCTGGGTACAGCCACCGGGCCTTCCTTCCGAAGTACCTCTGGGTACAGTTCCCAGACCTTCCTTCCGAGGTACCTCTGAGTACAGTCACCAGGCGTTTCTTCCGAGGTACTTTTGGGTACAGTCACCAGGCCTTGCTTCCGAGGTACCTCTGGGTACAGTCACCAGGCCTTTCTTACGAGGTACCTCTGGGTACAGTCACCAGGCCTTCTTTTCGAGGTACCTCTGGGTATAGTCACCATCGCTTTCTCCCGAGGTAACTCTGGGTAGAGTCACCAGGCCTTCCTTCCGAGGGACATTTGGGTACAGTCACCAGGCCTTCCTTCCGTGGTACCTCTGAGTACACTCACCTGGCCTTTCTTCGGAGGTACGCCTGGGTACAGTCACCAGGCCTTCCTTCCGAGGTACCTTTGGGTACAGCCACCGGGCCTTCCTTCCGAAGTACCTCTGGGTACAGTTCCCAGACCTTCCTTCCGAGGTACCTCTGAGTACAGTCACTAGGCGTTTCTTCCGAGGTACTTTTGGGTACAGTCACCAGGCCTTGCTTCTGAGGAACCTCTGGGTACAGTCACCAGGCCTTTCTTACGAGGTACCTCTGGGTACAGTCACCATCGCTTCCTTCCGAGGTAACTCTGGGTAGAGTCACCAGACCCTCCTTCTGAGGTACCTCTGGGTACTCACCGAGCCTTCCTTCCAAGGTACCTCTTGGTACATTCTCCATTCCTTCCGAGGTACTTCTGGGTACATTCTCCAGGCCTTCCTTCGAGGTACTTCTGGGTACAGTCACCAGGCCTTTCTTTCGGGGTACTTCTGGGTACTCACCGAGCCTTCCTTCCAAGGTACGTCTTGGTACATTCTCCAGGCCTTCCTTCCGAGGTACTTCTGGGTACAGTCACCAGGCCTTCTTCCGAGGTAACTCTGGGTACAGTCACCAGGCCTCCTTCTGAGGTACCTCTGGGTACAGTCACCCGGCCTTGTTTCTGAGGTTCCTCTGGGTACAGTCACCAGGCCTTTCTACCGAGATAACTCTGGGTACAGTCACCAGGCCTTTCTTACGAGGTACCTCTAGGTACAGTCACGAGGCTCTCCTTCTGATTTAGCTCTGGGTACAGTCACCAAGTTTTCCTTTCGAGGGACCTCTGGGTACAGTAAGCAGGCCTTCCTCCGAGGCACTAAAGTGTACAGTCACCAGGCCTTCCTTCCGTGGTACCTCTGAGTTCAGTCACCTGGCCTTTTTTCGGAGGTACGCCTGGGTACAGTCACCAGGCCTTCCTTCTGAGGTACTTCTGGGTACAGTAACCAGGCCTTCCTTCCTAGGTACCTCTGGGTACAGTCACCAGGCCTTCGTTCCGATGTACCTCTGGGTACAGTCACCAGGCTTTTCTTAAGAGGTACCTCTGGGTACACTCACGAGGCTTTCCTTCTGAGTTAGCTCTGGGTACAGTCACCAGGCCTTCCTTCCGAACTACCTCTGGTTAGAGTCAAAAGGCCTTTCTTCCGAGGTTCCTCTGGGTACAGCCACTAGGCGTTTCTTCCGGAGTACTTCGGGGTGCAGTCCCCAGGCCTTCCTTCCGATGTACCTCTGGGTACAATCACCAGGCTTTCCGTCTGAGATACCTCTGGGTACAGACACGAGGTCTTTCTTCCGAGGTACCTCTGGGTACAGTCACTAGGCCTTTCTTCCCAGGTACCTTTGGCTACGGTCACCAAGCCTTCCTTCCGAGGCAGCTCTGGGTACAGCCACCGGGCCTTCCTTCCGAAGTACCTCTGGGTATGGTTCCCAGACCTTCCTTCCGAGGTACCTCTGAGTACAGTCACCAGGCGTTCCTTCCGAGGTACTTTTGGGTACAGTCACCAGGCCTTGCTTCCGAGGTACCTCTGGGTACAGTCACCAGGCCTTTCTTACGAGGTACCTCTGGGTAGAGTCACCATCGCTTCCTTCCGAGGTAACTCTGGGTAGAGTCACCAGGCCTTCCTTCTGAGGTACCTCTGGGTACAGTCACCAGGCCTTGCTTCCGGGGTACCTTGAGTACTGTCACCACGCTTTCCTTCCGAGTTACCTCTGGACAGAGTCACCACGCCTTCCTTCTGAGGTAACTCTGGATACAGTCACCAGAATTTTCTTCCGAGGTACCTCTGGGTGCAGTCACCAGGCCTTTCTTTCGACGTACCTCTGGGTACAGTCAACAGGCCTTCCTTCAGACGTATCTCTGGGCACAGTCACCAGGCCTGACTTCCAATGTACATCTGGGTACGGTCACCAGGCTTTCCTTCCGAGGTACCTCTGGGTACAGTCACCAGGCCTTTCTGACGAGGTACCTCTAGGTACAGTCACGAGGCCTTCCTTCTGAGTTAGCTCTGGGTACAGTCACCAAGTTTTCCTTCCGAGGGACCTCTGGGTACAGTCAGCAGGCCTTCCTCCGAGGCACTAATGTGTACAGTCACCAGGCCTTCCTTCTGAGGTACCTCTGGGTACAAGCACGAGGTCTTTCTTCTGAGGTACCTCTGAGTACAGTCACCAGGCCTTTCTTCCGAGGTATGTCTGGGTACTCACCAGGCATTCCTTCCGAGGTACCTCTGGGTACAGTCACCAGGCCTTCCTTCCATGGTTCCTCTGAGTTCAGTCACCTGGCCTTTCTTCGGGGGTACGCCTGGGTAGAGTCACCAGGCCTTCCTTCTGAGGTACTTCTGGGTACAGTCACCAGGCCTTCCTTCCGAGGTACCTCTGAATACAGGCACCATGTCTTACTTCCCAGGTACCTTTGGCTACGGTCACCAAGCCTTCCTTCCGAGGCACCTCTGGGTACAGCCACCAGGCATTTCTGAGGAGGTACCTCTGGGTTTAGTCACAAGGTCTTCCTTCTGAGTTAGCTGTGAGTACAGTCACCAGGCCTTTCTTCCGAGGTACGTCTGAGCAGTAACCAGGCCTTCCTTCCGACCTTCATCGAGGTACAGTCACCAGGCCTTGCTTCCTAGATGCCTCTGGGTACAGTCACCAGACCTTCACTCCGAGGTACCTCTGGGTACAGTCACCAGGCCTTCTTTCCGATGTACCTCTGGGTACAGTGACCAGGCTTTTCTTAAGAGGTACCTCTGGGTACAGTCAGCAGGCCTTCCTTCTGAGGTACCTCTGCGTACAGGCAGCGCGTCTTCCTTTTGAGGTAACTCTGGGTACAGTCACCAGGTCTTCCTTCCCACGTACCTCTGGTTACAGTCACCAAGCCTTTCTTCCGAGGTATCTCTGGGTAAAGCCACCAGGCATTTCTTACGAGGTACCTCTGGGTAGAGTCCCCAGGCCTTCCTTCCGAAGTACCTCTGGGTACAGTCAACAGGCCTATTCTTTCGAGGTACCTCTGGGAACAGTCACCCGGCCTTGTTTCTGAGGTACCTCTGGGTACACTCACCAGGCCTTCCTTCCTTCACGAGGCTTTCCTTCTGAGTTAGCTCTGGGTACAGTCACCAGGCCTTCCTTCCGAGGTACCTCTGGGTAGAGTCAAAAGGCCTTTCTTCCGAGGTACCTCTGGGTACAGCCACTAGGCCTTTCTTCCGAGGTACTTCGGGGTGCAGTCCCCAGGCCTTCCTTCCGATGTACCTCTGGGTACAATCACCAGGCTTTCCGTCTGAGATACCTCTGGGTACAGACACGAGGTCTCTCTTCCGATGTACCTCTGGGTACAGTCACTAGGCCTTTCTTTTGACGTACTTCTGAGTACAGTCACCAGGCCTTCCTTCCGAGGTGCCTCTGGGTACAGTCACCAGGCCTTCCTCCCGTGGTACCTCTGAGTACACTCACCAGACCTTCCTTCTGAGGTACCTCTGGGTAGAGTCATCGGGCCTTCCTTCTGAGGTACCTCTGCGTACAGGCAGCGCGTCTTCCTTTTGAGGTAACTCTGGGTACAGTCACCAGGTCTTCCTTTCCACGTACCTCTGGGTACAGTCACCAGGCCTTCCTTCCGAGGTACCTCTGGGTACAGCCACCGGGCCTTCCTTCCGAAGTACCTCTGGGTACAGTTCCCAGACCTTCCTTCCGAGGTACCTCTGAGTACAGTCACCAGGCGTTTCTTCCGAGGTACTTTTGGGTACAGTCACCAGGCCTTGCTTCCGAGGTACCTCTGGGTACAGTCACCAGGCCTTTCTTACGAGGTACCTCTGGGTACAGTCACCAGGCCTATTCTTTCGAGGTACCTCTGGGTACACTCACCAGGCCTTCTTTTCGAGGTACCTCTGGGTATAGTCACCATCGCTTTCTTCCGACGTAACTCTGGGTAGAGTCACCAGGCCTTCCTTCCGAGGGACATTTGGGTACAGTCACCAGGCCTTCCTTCCGTGGTACCTCTGAGTACACTCACCTGGCCTTTCTTCGGAGGTACGCCTGGGTACAGTCACCAGGCCTTCCTTCCGAGGTACCTTTGGGTACAGCCACCGGGCCTTCCTTCCGAAGTACCTCTGGGTACAGTTCCCAGACCTTCCTTCCGAGGTACCTCTGAGTACAGTCACTAGGCGTTTCTTCCGAGGTACTTTTGGGTACAGTCACCAGGCCTTGCTTCTGAGGAACCTCTGGGTACAGTCACCAGGCCTTTCTTACGAGGTACCTCTGGGTACAGTCACCATCGCTTCCTTCCGAGGTAACTCTGGGTAGAGTCACCAGACCCTCCTTCTGAGGTACCTCTGGGTACTCACCGAGCCTTCCTTCCAAGGTACCTCTTGGTACATTCTCCATTCCTTCCGAGGTACTTCTGGGTACATTCTCCAGGCCTTCCTTCGAGGTACTTCTGGGTACAGTCACCAGGCCTTTCTTTCGGGGTACTTCTGGGTACTCACCGAGCCTTCCTTCCAAGGTACGTCTTGGTACATTCTCCAGGCCTTCCTTCCGAGGTACTTCTGGGTACAGTCACCAGGCCTTCTTCCGAGGTAACTCTGGGTACAGTCACCAGGCCTCCTTCTGAGGTACCTCTGGGTACAGTCACCCGGCCTTGTTTCTGAGGTTCCTCTGGGTACAGTCACCAGGCCTTTCTACCGAGATAACTCTGGGTACAGTCACCAGGCCTTTCTTACGAGGTACCTCTAGGTACAGTCACGAGGCCTTCCTTCTGATTTAGCTCTGGGTACAGTCACCAAGTTTTCCTTTCGAGGGACCTCTGAGTACAGTAAGCAGGCCTTCCTCCGAGGCACTAAAGTGTACAGTCACCAGGCCTTCCTTCCGTGGTACCTCTGAGTTCAGTCACCTGGCCTTTTTTCGGAGGTACGCCTGGGTACAGTCACCAGGCCTTCCTTCTGAGGTACTTCTGGGTACAGTAACCAGGCCTTCCTTCCTAGGTACCTCTGGGTACAGTCACCAGGCTTTTCTTAAGAGGTACCTCTGGGTACAGTCACGAGGCTTTCCTTCTGAGTTAGCTCTGGGTACAGTCACCAGGCCTTCCTTCCGAACTACCTCTGGTTAGAGTCAAAAGGCCTTTCTTCCGAGGTTCCTCTGGGTACAGCCACTAGGCGTTTCTTCCGGAGTACTTCGGGGTGCAGTCCCCAGGCCTTCCTTCCGATGTACCTCTGGGTACAATCACCAGGCTTTCCGTCTGAGATACCTCTGGGTACAGACACGAGGTCTTTCTTCCGAGGTACCTCTGGGTACAGTCACTAGGCCTTTCTTCCGACGTACTTCTGAGTACAGTCACCAGGCCTTCCTTCCGAGGTACCTCTGGGTACAGTCACCAGGCCTTCCTTCCGAGGGACCTCTGGGTACAGTCACCAGGCCTTCCTTCCGTGGTACCTCTGAGTACAGTCACCTGGCCTTTCTTCGGAGGTACGCCTCGGTACAGTCTCCAGGCCTTCCTTCCGAGGAACCGCTGGGTACAATCACCAGGCCTTCCTTCTCAGGTACCTTTGGGCACAGTGACGAGGTCTTTTTTCTGAAGTACCTCTGAGTACAGTCACCAGGCCTTTCTTCCGAGGTACTTCCAGGTAGTCACCATGCCTTCCTTCCAAGGTACCTCTCGGTACAGTCTCCCGGCCTTCCTTCCGAGGTACCTCTGGGTACAGTCACCAGGCCTTCCTTCTCAGGTAACTCTGGGTACAGTCACCAGGCCTTTCTTTCGCGGTATCTCTGTGTACAGTCTGAAGGACTTCCTTGTCACTTACCTCTGGGTACAGTCACGAGGCCTTTGTTACGAGGCACCTCTGGGTACAGTCATCGGCCCTCCTTCTGAGGTACCTCTGCGTACAGTCACCCGTCCTTCTTTCAGAGGTCCCTCTGGGTACAGTCACCAGGCCTTTCTTCGAGCTACCTCTGGGTACAGTCATCAGGCCTTCCTTCTGAGGTACCTCTGGGTACAGTCACCAGGCCTTCCTTCTGAGGTACTTCTGGGTACAGTCAGCAGGCCTTGCTTCTGAGTTTCCTCTGGGTACAGTCACCAGGCCTTCGTTTCGAGGTACCTCTGGGTACAGTCACCAGGCCTTCCTTCCGAGGCATCTCTGGGTACAGTCACCAGGCATTTCTTACGAGGTACCTCTGGGTACATTCACCAGGCATTCCTTCCGAGGTACCTCTGGGTACAGTCACCAGGCCTTCCTTCTGAGGTAACCCTGGGTGGAGTCACCAGAATTTTCTTCCGGGGTACCTCTGGGTACAGTCAGCAGGCCTTCCTTCCGAAGTACCTCTGGGTACAGCCACCGGGCCTATTCTTTCGAGGTACCCCTGGGCACACTCACCAGGCCTTCTTTTCGAGGTACCTCTGGATACAGTCACCATCGCTTCCTTTCGAGGTACCTCTGGGTAGTGTCACCAGGCCTTCCTTCGGATGTACCTCTGGGTGCAATCACCAGGCCTTCCTTCTGTGCTACCACTGGGTACAGTGACGAGGTCTTTCTTCCGAGGTACCTCTGAGTACAGCCACCAGGCCTTTCTTCCGAGGTACTTCTGGGTACTCACCGAGCCTTCCTTCCGAGGTACCTCTCGGTACAGTCTCCATTCCTTCCTTCCGAGGTACTTCTGGGTACAGTTACCAGGCCTTCTTCCGAGGTATCTCTGGGTACAGTCACCAGGCCTCCTTCCGAGGTACCTCTGGGTACAGTCACCCGGCCTTGTTTCTGAGGTCCCTCTGGGTACAGTTACCAGGACTTTCTTACGAGGTACCTCTAGGTACAGTCACGAGGCCTTCCTTCTGAGTTAGCTCTGGGTACACTCACCAAGTTTTCCTTCCGAGGGACCTCTCGGTACACTCACCAGGCCTTCCTTCCGAGGTACATCTGGTTACAGTCACCAGGCCTTCCTTTCGAGGTACTTCTGGGTAGAATCACCAGGCCTTCCTTCCGAGGTACATCTGGTTACAGTCACCAGGCCTTCCTTCCGAGGTACTTCTGGGTACAATCACCAGGCCTTCCTTCTGAACTACCTCTGGGTACAGTGACGAGGTCTTTCTTCTGAGGTACCTCGGAATACAGTCACCAGGCCTTTCTTCCGAGGTATTTCTGGGTACTCACCGAGCCTACCTTCCGAGGTACCTCTCGGTACATTCTCCAGGCCTTCCTTCCGAGGTAACTTTGAGTACAGTCACCAGGCCTTTCTTCCGAGGTACCTCTGGGTACAGTCACCAGGCCTTCCTTCCGTGGTACCTCTGAGTACAGTCACCTGGCCTTTCTTCGGAGGTACCTCTGAGTACAGTCACCAGGCGTTTCTTCCGAGGTACTTTTGGGTACAGTCACCAGGCCTTGCTTCCGAGGTACCTCTGGGTACAGTCACCAGGCCTTTCTTACGAGGTTCCTCTGGGTACAGTGACCATCGCTTCCTTCCGAGGTAACTCTGGGTAGAGTCACCAGGCCTTCCTTCTGAGGTACCTCTGGGTACAGTCACCAGGCCTTGCTTCCGGGGTACCTTGAGTACTGTCACCACGCTTTCCTTCCGAGTTACCTCTGGACAGAGTCACCACGCCTTCCTTCTGAGGTAACTCTGGGTACAGTCACCAGAATTTTCTTCCGAGGTACCTCTGGGTGCAGTCACCAGGCCTTTCTTTCGAGGTACTTCTGGGTACAGTCAACAGGCCTTCCTTCAGACGTATCTCTGGGCACAGTCACCAGGCCTGACTTCCAATGTACATCTGGGTACGGTCACCAGGCTTTCCTTCCGAGGTACCTCTGGGTACAGTCACCAGGCCTTTCTTCCGAGATAACTCTGGGTACAGTCACCAGGCCTTTCTGACGAGGTACCTCTAGGTACAGTCACGAGGCCTTCCTTCTGAGTTAGCTCTGGGTACAGTCACCAAGTTTTCCTTCCGAGGGAACTCTGGGTACAGTCAGCAGGCCTTCCTCCGAGGCACTAATGTGTACAGTCACCAGGCCTTCCTTCTGAGGTACCTCTGGGTACAAGCACGAGGTCTTTCTTCTGAGGTACCTCTGAGTACAGTCACCAGGCCTTTCTTCCGAGGTATGTCTGGGTACTCACCAGGCATTCCTTCCGAGGTACCTCTGGGTACACCCCCCAGGCCTTCCTTCTGAGGTACCTCTGTGTACAGGCAGCGCGTCTTCCTTTTGAGGTAACTCTGGGTACAGTCACCAGGTCTTCCTTCCCACGTACCTCTGGTTACAGTCACCAAGCCTTTCTTCCGAGGTAACTCTGGGTACAGTCACCAGGCCTTCTTCCGAGGTAACTCTGGGTACAGTCACCAGGCCTCCTTCCGTGTTACCTCTGGGTACAGTCATCCGGCCTTGTTTCTGAGGTCCCTCTTGGTACAGTCACCAGGCCTTTCTTCCGAGATAACTCTGGGTACAGTCACCAGGCCTTTCTGACGAGGTACCTCTAGGTACAGTCACGAGGCCTTCCTTCCATGGTTCCTCTGAGTTCAGTCACCTGGCCTTTCTTCTTAGGTACGCCTGGGTACAGTCACCAGGCCTTCCTTCCGAGGTACCTCTGAATACAGTCACCATGCCTTACTTCCCAGGTACCTTTGGCTACGGTCACCAAGCCTTCCTTCCGAGGCACCTCTGGGTACAGCCACCGGGCCTTCCTTCCGAAGTACCTCTGGGTACAGTTCCCAGACCTTCCTTCCGAGGTACCTGGGAGTACAGTCACCAGGCGTTTCTTATGAGGTACCTCTGGATACAGTCACCAGGCCTTTCTTACGAGGTACCTCTGCGTACAGTCACCATCGCTTCCTTCCGAGGTAGCTCTGGGTAGAGTCACCAGGCCTTCCTTCCAAGGTGCCTCTGGGTACAGTCACCAGGCCTTCATTCCGATGTACCTCTGGGTACAGTCACCAGGCTTTTCTTAAGAGGTACCTCTGGGTACTGTCACGAGGTTTGCCTTCTGAGATAGGTCTGGGTACTGTCACCAGGCCTTCCTTCCGAGGTACCTCTGGGTAGAGTCAAAAGGCCTTTCTTCCGAAGTACCTCTGGGTACAGCCACTAGGCATTTCTTCCGAGGTACTTCTGGGTAGTCACCATGCCTTCCTTCCAAGGTACCTCTCGGTACAGTCTTCAGGCCTTCCTTCCGAGGTAACTCTGGGTACAGTCACCAGGCTTCCTTCGGAGGTACCTCTAGGTACAGTCACGAGGCCTTCCTTCTGAGTTAGCTCTGGGTACAGTCACCAAGTTTTCCTTCCGAGGGACCTCTAGGTACAGTCACCAGGCCTTCCTTTCGTGGTACCTCTGAGTACAGTCACCTGGCCTTTCTTCGGAGGTACGCCTGGGTACTCTCACCAGGGCTTCCTTCTGAGGTTCTTCTGGGTACAGTCACCAGGCCTTCCCTCCGCGGTACCTCGGAATACAGTCACCATGCCTTACTTCCCAGGTACCTTTGGCTACGGTCACCAAGCCTTCCTTCCGAGGCACCTCTGGGTACAGCCACCGGGCCTTCCTTCCGAAGTACCTCTGGGTACAGTTCCCAGACCTTCCTTCCAAGGTATCTCTGGGTACAGTCACCAGGCCTTGCTTCCGAGGTACCTTGAGTAGTGTCACCACGCTTTCCTTCCGAGTTACCTCTGGACAGAATCACCACGCCTTCCTTCTGAGGTAACTCTGGGTACAGTCACCAGAATTTTCTTCCGAGGTACCTCTGGGTGCAGTCACCAGGCCTTTCTTTCGAGGTACCTCTGGGTACAGTCAACAGGCCTTCCTTCTGAGGTACCTCTGGGCACAGTCACCAGGCCTAACTTCTAATGTACATCTGGGTACGGACACCAGGCTTTCCTTCCGAGGTACCTCTGGGTACAGTCACCAGGCATTTCTGATGAGGTACCTCTGGTTCAGTCACCAGGCCTTCCTTCTGAGTTAGCTCTGAGTACAGTCACCAGGCCTTTCTTCCGAGGTACATCTAGGTACAGTCACCAGACCTTCCTTCCTAGGTGCCTCTGGGTACAGTCACCAGGCCTTCATTCCGAGGTACCTCTGGGTACAGTCACCAGACCTTCATTCCGAGGTACCTCTGGGTACAGTCACCAGGCCTGACTTCTAATGTACATCTGGGTACGGTCACCAGGCTTTCCTTTCGAGGCTCTTCGGGGTACAGCCACCAGGCCTTCCTTCCGAGGTACACCTGGGTACAGTCACCAGGCCTTTCTTCCGAGGTACCTCTGGGTACAGTCACCAGGCATTTCTGACGAGGTACTTCTGGGTCCAGTCACCAGGCCTTCCTTCTGAGTTAGCTCTGAGTACAGTCACCAGGCCCTTCTTCCGAGGTACGTCTGGGTAGTAACCAGGCCTTCCTTCCGAGGTATATCTAGGTACAGTCACCAGGCCTTCCTTCCTAGGTGCCTCTGGGTACAGTCACCAGGCCTTCCTTCTGAGGTACCTCTGCGTACAGGCAGCGCGTCTTCCTTTTGAGGTAACTCTGGGTACAGTCACCAGGTCTTCCTTCCCACGTACCTCTGGTTACAGTCACCAAGCCTTTCTTCCGAGGTATCTCTGGGTAAAGCCACCAGGCATTTCTTACGAGATACCTCTGGGTACACTCACCACGCATTCCTTCCGAGGTACTTCTGGGTAGAGTCACCAGGCCTTCCTTCCGAAGTACCTCTGGGTACAGTCACCAGGCCTATTCTTTCGAGGTACCTCTGGGTACACTCACCAGGCCTTCTTTTTGCGGTACCTCCGGGTACAGTCACCATCGCGTCCTTCCGAGGTAACTCTGGGTAGAGTCACCAGGCCTTCCTTCGGAGGTACCTCTGGGTACAGTCACCAGGCCTTCCTTCCGAGGTACCTCTGGGTACAGTCACCAGGCCTTCCTTCCGTGGTACCTCTGAGTACAGTCACCTGGCCTTTCTTCGGAGGTATGCCTGGGTACAGTCACCAGGCCTTCCTTCCGAGGTAACTCTGGGTAGAGTCACCAGGTTTCCTTCAGAGGTACCTCTGGGCACAGTCACCAGGCCTAACTTCTAATGTACATCTGGGTACGGTCACCAGGCTTTCCTTCCGAGGTACCCCTGGGTACAGTCACCAGGAATTTCTGACGAGGTACGTCTGGGTAGTAACCAGGCCTTCCTTCCTAGGTACATCTAGGTACAGTCACCAGGCCTTCCTTCCTAGGTGCCTCTGGGTACAGTCACCGGGCCTTCATTCCGAGGTACCTCTGGGTACAGTCACCAGGCCTTCGTTCCGATGTACCTCTGGGTACAGTCACCAGGCTTTTCTTAAGAGGTACCTCTGGATACAGTCACGAGGCTTTCCTTCTGAGTTAGCTCTGGGTACAGTCACCAGGCCTTCCTTCCGAGGTACCTCTGGGTAGAGTCAAAAGGCCTTTCTTCCGAGGTACCTCTGTGTACAGCCACTAGGCCTTTCTTCCGAGGTACTTCGGGGTGCAGTCTCCACGCCTTCCTTCCGATGTACCTCTGAGTACAATCACCAGGCTTTCCGTCTGAGGTACCTCTGGGTACAGACACGAGGTCTTTCTTCCGAGGTACCTCTGGGTACAGTCACTTGGCCTTTCTTCCGAGGTACTTCTGAGTAGAGTCACCAGGCCTTCCTTCCGAGGTGCCTCTGGGTACAGTCACCGGCCTTCCTTCTGAGGTACCTCTGGGTACAGTCACCCTTCATTCTTTCTGAGGTCCCTCTGGGTACAGTCACCACGCCTTTCTTTCGAGCTACGTCTGGGTAGAGTCATCAGTCCTTCCGTCTGAGGTACCCCTCGGTACAGTCACCAGGCCTTCCTTCTGAGGTACTTCTGGGTACAGTCAGCAGACCTTCCTTCTGAGATACCTCTGGGTACAGTCACCAGGCCTTCCTTTCGAGGTACCTCTGGGTACAGTCACCAGGCCTTCCTTCCGAGGCATCTCTGGGTACAGTCACCAGGCATTTCTTACGAGGTACCTCTTTGTACATTCACCAGGCTTTCCTTCTGAGGTACCTTGAGTACTGTCACCAGGCATTCCTTCTGAGGTACCTCTGGGTACAGTCACCAGGCTTTCCTTCTGAGGTAACCCTGGGGGCAGTCACCAGAATTTTCTTCCGGGGTACCTATGGGTACAGTCACCAGGCCTTCCTTCCGAAGTACCTCTGGGTACAGTCAGGGGCCTATTCTTTCGAGGTACCCCTGGGCACACTCACCAGGCCTTCTTTTCGAGGTAACGCTGGGTACAGTCACCATTGCTTCCTTCCGAGGTACCTCTGGGTAGAGTCCCCAGGCCTTCCTTCCAAGGGAACTCTGGGTACAGTCACCAGGCCTTCCTTCCGTGGTACCTCTGAGTACACTCACCTGGCCTTTCTTCGGAGGTACGCCTGGGTACAGTCACCAGGCCTTCCTTCCGAGGTACTTCTGAGTACAATCACCAGGCCTTCCTTCTGAGCTACCTCTAGGTACAGTGACGAGGTCTTTCTTCTGAGGTACCTTTGAGTACAGTCACCAGGCCTTTCTTCCGAGGTACTTCTGGGTACTCTCCGAGCCTTCCTTCCAAGGTAACTCTCGGTACACTCTCCAGGCCTTCCTTCCGAGGTACTTCTGGGTACAGTCACCAGGCCTTCTTCCGAGGTAACTCTGGGTACAGTCACCAGGCCTCCTTCCGAGGTACCTCTGGGTACAGTCACCAGGCATTTCTGACGAGGTACTTCTGGGTACAGTCACGAAGCCTTCCTTCTCAGTTAGCTCTGGGTACAGTCACCAAGTTTTCCTTCCGAGGGACCTCTGTGTACAGTCAGCAGGCCTTCCTCCGAGGCACTAATGTGTACAGTCACCAGGCCTTCCTTCCGTGGTACCTCTGAGTTCAGTCACCTGGCCTTTCTTCGGAAGTACGCCTGGGTACAGTCACCAGGCCTTCCTTCTGAGGTACTTCTGGGTACAGTCACCAGGCCTTCCTTCCGAGGTACCTCTGAATACAGTCACCATGCCTTACTTCCCAGGTACCTTTGGCTACGGTCACCAAGCCTTCCTTCCGAGGCACCTCTGGGTACAGCCACCGGGCCTTCCTTCCGAAGTACCTCTGGGTTCAGTTCCCAGACTCTCCTTCTGAGGTACCTCTGAGTAGAGTCACCAGGCGTTTCTTCCGAGGTACTTTTGGGTAGAGTCACCAGGCCTTGCTTCCGAGGTACCTCTGGGTACAGTCACCAGGCCTTCCTTCCGTGGTACCTCTGGGTACAGTCACAAGGCCTTCCTTCCGAGGAACCGCTGGGTACAATCACCAGGCCTTCCTTCTGAGGTACCTTTGGGTACAGTGACGAGGTCTTTTTTCTGAGGTACCTCTGAATACAGTCACCAGGCCTTTCTTCTGTTGTACCTCTGGGTACAGTCACCAGGCCTTCCTTCCGAGGTACCTCTGGGTAGAGTCACCAGGGCTTCCTTCTGAGTTAGCTGTGAGTACAGTCACCAGGCCTTTCTGCCAAGGTACGTCTGGGTAGTAACCAGGCCTTCCTTCCGAGGTACATCTAGGTACAGTCACCAGGCCTTCCTTCCTAGGTGCCTCTGGGTACAGTCACCGGGCCTTTATTCCGAGTTAACTCTGGGTATAGTCACCAGGCCTTCGTTCCGATGTACCTCTGGGTACAGTCACCAGGCTTTTCTTAAGAGGTACCTCTGGGTACAGTCACGAGGCTTTCCTTCTGAGTTATCTCTGGGTACAGTCACCAGGCCTTCCTTCCGAAGTACCTCTGGGTAGAGTCAAAAGGCCTTTCTTCCGAGGTACCTCTGGGTACAGCCACTAGGCCTTTCTTCCGAGGTACTTCGGGGTGCAGTCCCCAGGCCTTCCTTCGGATGTACCTCTGGGTACAATCACCAGGCATTCCGTCTGAGATACCTCTGGGTACAGACACGAGGTCTTTCTTCCGAGGTACCTCTGGGTACAGTCACTAGGCCTTTCTTCCGACGTACTTCTGAGTACAGTCACCAGGCCTTCCTTCCGAGGTACCTCTGGGTACAGTCACCAGGCCTTCCTTCCGTGGTACCTCTGGGTACAGTCACAAGGCCTTCCTTCCGAGGAACCGCTGGGTACAATCACCAGGCCTTCCTTCTGAGGTACCTTTGGGTACAGTGACGAGGTCTTTTTTCTGAGGTACCTCTGAGTACAGTCACCAGGCCTTTCTTCTGAGGTACTTCCGGATAGTCACCATGCCTTCCTTCCAAGGTACCTCTCGGTACAGTCTCCAGGACTTACTTCCGAGGTAACTCTGGGTAAAGTCACCAGGCTTCCTTCCGAGGTACCTCTGGGTACAGTCACCAGGCCTTCCTTCTCAGGTAACTCTGGGTACAGTCACCAGGCCTTTCTTTCGAGGTATCTCTGGGTACAGTCTGAAGGACTTCCTTGTCAGTTACCTCTGGGTACAGTCACGAGGCCTTTCTTACGAGGTACCTCTGGGTACAGTCATCGGCCCTCCTTCTGAGGTACCTCAGGGTACAGTCACCCGTCCTTCTTTCAGAGGTCCCTCTGGGTACAGTCACCAGGCCTTTCTTTCGAGCTACCTCTGGGAACAGTCATCAGGCCTTCCATCTGAGGTACCTCTGGGTACAGTCACCAGGCCTTCCTTCTGAGGTACTTCTGGGTACAGTCAGCAGACCTTGCTTCTGAGGTTCCTCTGGGTACAGTCACCAGGCCTTCCTTCTGAGTTAGCTCCGAGTACAGTCACCAGGCCTTTCTTCCGAGGTACTTCTGGGTAGTAACCAGGCCTTCCTTCCGAGGTACATCTAGGTACAGTCACCAGGCCTTCCTTCCTAGGTGCCTCTGGGTACAGTCACCAGGCCTTCCTTTCGAGGTACCTCTGGGTACAGTCACCAGGCCTTCCTTCCGAGGCATCTCTGGGTACAGTCACCAGGCATTTCTTACGAGGTACCTCTGGGTACATTCACCAAGTCTTCCTTCTGAGGTACCTTGAGTACTCTCACCAGGCATTCCTTCCGAGGTACCTCTGGGTACAGTCACCAGGCCTTCCTTCTGAGGTAACCCTGGGTGCAATCACCAGAATTTTCTTCCGGGGTACCTCTGGGTACAGTCAGCAGGCCTTCCTTCCGAAGTACCTCTGGGTACAGCCACCGGGCCTATTCTTTCGAGGTACCCTGGGCACACTCACCAGGCCTTCTTTTCGAGGTACCTCTGGTACAGTCACCATCGCTTCCTTCCGAAGTACCTCTGGGTAGAGTCACCAGGCCTTCCTTCCGATGTACCTCTGGGTACAATCACCAGGCCTTCCGTCTGTGCTACCTCTGGGTACAGTGAGGAGGTCTTTCTTCTGAGGTACCTCTGAATACAGTCAACAGGCCTTTCTTCCGAGGTACTTCTGGGTACTCACCGAGCCTTCCTTCCGAGGTACCTCTCGGTACAGTCTCCAGGCCTTCCTTCGGAGGTAATTCTGGGTACAGTCACCAGGCCTCCTTCCGAGGTACCTCTGGGTACACTCACCCGGCCTTCTTTCTGAGGTCCCTCTGGGTACAGTCACCAGGCCTTTCTTACGAGGTACCTCTAGGTACAGTCACGAGGCCTTCCTTCTGAGTTAGCTCTGGGTACAGTCTCCATGTTTTCCTTCCGAGGGACCTCTGGGTACGGTCACCAGGCCTTCCTTCCGTGGTACCTCTGAGTACAGTCACCTGGCCTTTCTTCGGAGGTACGCCTGTGTACAGTCACCAGGCCTTCCTTCCGAGGTACCTCTGAATACAGTCACCATGCCTTACTTCCCAGGTACCTTTGGCTACGGTCACCAAGCCTTCCTTCCGAGGCACCTCTGGGTACAGCCACCGGGCCTTCCTTCCGAAGTAACTCTGGCTGCAGTTCCCAGACCTTCCTTCCGAGGTACCTGGGAGTACAGTCACCAGGCGTTTCTTATGAGGTACCTCTGGATACAGTCACCAGGCCTTTCTTACGAGGTAACTCTGGGTACCGTCACCATCTCTTCCTTCCGAGGTAGCTCTGGGTAGAGTCACCAGGCCTTCCTTCCAAGGTGCCTCTGGGTACAGTCACCAGGCCTTCATTCCGATGTACCTCTGGGTACAGTCACCAGGCTTTTCTTAAGAGGTACCTCTGGGTACTGTCACGAGGTTTTCCTTCTGAGATAGGTCTGGGTACTGTCACCAGGCCTTCCTTCCGAGGTACCTCTGGGTAGAGTCAAAAGGCCTTTCTTCCGAAGTACCTCTGGGTACAGCCACTAGGCATTTCTTCCGAGGTACTTCTGGGTAGTCACCATGCCTTCCTTCCAAGGTACCTCTCGGTACAGTCTTCAGGCCTTCCTTCCGAGGTAACTCTGGGTACAGTCACCAGGCTTCCTTCGGAGGTACGCCTGGGTACACTCACCAGGCCTTCCTTCTGAGGTACCTCTAGGTACAGTCATGAGGCCTTCCTTCTGAGTTAGCTCTGGGTACAGTCACCAAGTTTTCCTTCCGGGGGACCTCTAGGTACAGTCACCAGGCCTTCCTTTCGTGGTACCTCTGAGTACAGTCACCTGGCCTTTCTTCGGAGGTACGCCTGGGTACTCTCACCAGGGCTTCCTTCTGAGGTTCTTCTGGGTACAGTCACCAGGCCTTCCTTCCGAGGTACCTCTGAATACAGTCACCATGCCTTACTTCCCAGGTACCTTTGGCTACGGTCACCAAGCCTTCCTTCCGAGGCACCTCTGGGTACAGCCACCGGGCCTTCCTTCCGAAGTACCTCTGGGTACAGTTCCCAGACCTTCCTTCCAAGGTATCTCTGGGTACAGTCACCAGGCCTTGCTTCCGAGGTACCTTGAGTAGTGTCACCACGCTTTCCTTCCGAGTTACCTCTGGACAGAATCACCACGCCTTCCTTCTGAGGTAACTCTGGGTACAGTCACCAGAATTTTCTTCCGAAGTACCTCTGGGTACAGTCAACAGGCCTTCCTTCTGAGGTACCTCTGGGCACAGTCACCAGGCCTAACTTCTAATGTACATCTGGGTACGGACACCAGGCTTTCCTTCCGAGGTACCTCTGGGTACAGTCACCAGGCATTTCTGATGAGGTACCTCTGGTTCAGTCACCAGGCCTTCCTTCTGAGTTAGCTCTGAGTACAGTCATCAGGCCTTTCTTCCGAGGTACATCTAGGTACAGTCACCAGACCTTCCTTCCTAGGTGACTCTGGGTACAGTCACCAGGCCTTCATTCCGAGGTACCTCTGGGTACAGTCACCAGGCCTTCATTCCGAGGTACCTCTGGGTACAGTCACCAGGCCTGACTTCTAATGTACATCTGGGTACGGTCACCAGGCTTTCCTTCCGAGGTACCTCTGGGTACAGTCACCAGGCCGTTCTTCCGAGGCTCTTCTGGGTACAGCCACCAGGCCTTCATTCCGAGGTACCTCTGGGTACAGTCACCAGGCCTGACTTCTAATGTACATCTGGGTACGGTCACCAGGCCTTTCTTCCGAGGTACCTCTGGGTACTGTCACCAGGCATTTCTGACGAGGTACCTCTGGGTTCAGTCACCAGGCCTTCCTTCTGAGTTAGCTCTGAGTACAGTCACCAGGCCCTTCTTCCGAGGTACGTCTGGGTAGTAACCAGGCCTTCCTTCCGAGGTATATCTAGGTACAGTCACCAGGCCTTCCTTCCTAGGTGTCTCTGGGTACAGTTACCAGGCCTTCCTTCTGAGGTACCTCTGCGTACAGGCAGCGCGTCTTCCTTTTGAGGTAACTCTGGGTACAGTCACCAGGTCTTCCTTCCCACGTACCTCTGGTTACAGTCACCAAGCCTTTCTTCCGAGGTATCTCTGGGTAAAGCCACCAGGCATTTCTTACGAGGTACCTCTGGGTACACTCACCAGGCATTCCTTCCGAGGTACTTCTGGGTAGAGTCACCAGGCCTTCCTTCCGAAGTACCTCTGGGTACAGTCACCAGGCCTATTCTTTCGAGGTACGTCTGGGTACACTCACCAGGCCTTCTTTTTGAGGTACCTCCGGGTACAGTCACCATCGCGTCCTTCCGAGGTAACTCTGGGTAGAGTCACCAGGCCTTCCTTCCGAGGTACCTCTGGGTACAGTCACCAGGCCTTCCTTCCGTGGTACCTCTGAGTACTGTCACCTGGCCTTTCTTCGGAGGTATGCCTGGGTACAGTCACCAGGCCTTCCTTCTGAGGTACCTTTGGGTATAGTGATGAGGTCTTTTTTCTTAGGTACCTCTGAGTACATTCACCAGGCCTTCCTTCCGAGGTACTTCTGGGTAGTCACCATGCCTTCCTTCCAAGGTACCTCTCGGTACAGTCTCCAGGCCTTCCTTCCGAGGTAACTCTGGGTAGAGTCACCAGGTTTCCTTCAGAGGTACCTCTGGGCACAGTCACCAGGCCTAACTTCTAATGTACATCTGGGTACGGTCACCAGGCTTTCCTTCCGAGGTACCCCTGGGTACAGTCACCAGGAATTTCTGACGAGGTACCCCTGGGTTCAGTCACCAGGCCTTCCTTCCGAGTTAGCTCTGAGTACAGTCACCAGGCCTTTCTTCCGAGGTACGTCTGGGTAGTAACCAGGCCTTCCTTCCGAGGTACATCTAGGTACAGTCACCAGGCCTTCCTTCCTAGGTGCCTCTGGGTACAGTCACCGGGCCTTCATTCCGAGGTACCTCTGGGTACAGTCACCAGGCCTTCGTTCCGATGTACCTCTGGGTACAGTCACCAGGCTTTTCTTAAGAGGTACCTCTGGGTATAGTCACGAGGCTTTCCTTCTGACTTAGCTCTGGGTACAGTCACCAGGCCTTCCTTCCGAGGTACCTCTGGGTAGAGTCAAAAGGCCTTTCTTCCGAGGTACCTCTGGGTACAGCCACTAGGCCTTTCTTCCGAGGTACTGCGGGGTGCAGTCTCCACGCCTTCCTTCCGATGTACCTCTGAGTACAATCACCAGGCTTTCCGTCTGAGGTACCTCTGGGTACAGACACGAGGTCTTTCTTCCGAGGTAACTCTGGGTACAGTCACTTGGCCTTTCTTCCGAGGTACTTCTGAGTAGAGACACCAGGCCTTCCTTCCGAGGTGCCTCTGGGTACAGTCACCGGCCTTCCTTCTGAGGTACCTCTGGGTACAGTCACCCTTCATTCTTTCTGAGGTCCCTCTGGGTACAGTCACCACGCCTTTCTTTCGAGCTACGTCTGGGTAGAGTCATCAGTCCTTCCGTCTGAGGTACCCCTCGGTACAGTCACCAGGCCTTCCTTCTGAGGTACTTCTGGGTACAGTCAGCAGGCCTTGCTCCTGAGGTTCCTCTGGGTACAGTCACCAGGCCTTCCTTTCGAGGTACCTCTGGGTACAGTCACCAGGCCTTCCTTCCGAGGCATCTCTGGGTACAGTCACCAGGCATTTCTTACGAGGTACCTCTGGGTACATTCACCAGGCTTTCCTTCTGAGGTACCTTGAGTACTGTCACCAGGCACTCCTTCTGAGGTACCTCTGGGTACAGTCACCAGGCCTTCCTTCTGAGGTAACCCTGGGGGCAGTCACCAGAATTTTCTTCCGGGGTACCTATGGGTAC
This sequence comes from Loxodonta africana, assembly GCF_030014295.1. Taxonomy (NCBI): domain Eukaryota; kingdom Metazoa; phylum Chordata; class Mammalia; order Proboscidea; family Elephantidae; genus Loxodonta; species Loxodonta africana. Next base: position 1,315,655 of record NW_026975175.1, on the reverse strand, counting down.
AGTCACCAGGCCTTCCTTCCGAAGTACCTCTGAGTACAGTCAGGGGGCCTATTCTTTCGAGGTACCCCTGGGCACACTCACCAGGCCTTCTTTTCGAGGTACCTCTGGGTACAGTCACCATTTCTTCCTGCCGAGGTACCTCTGGGTAGAGTCCCCAGGCCTTCCTTCCGAAGTACTTCTGGGTACAATCACCAGGCCTTCCTTCCGAGGTACCTCTGGGTACAGTCACCAGGCCTTCCTTCTGAGCTAACTCTGGGTACAGTGACGAGGTCTTTCAACTGAGGTACCTCTGAGTACAGTCACCAGGCCTTTCTTCCGAGGTACTTCTGGGTACTCACCGAGCCTTCCTTCCAATGTAACTCTCGGTACACTCTCCAGGCCTTCCTTCCGAGGTACTTCTGGGTACAGTCACCAGGCCTTCTTCCGAGGTAACTCTGTGTACAGTCACCAGGCCTTCTTCCGAGGTACCTCTGGGTACAGTCACCCGGCCTTGATTCTGAGGTCCCTCTGGGTACAGTCACCAGGCCTTTCTACCGAGATAACTCTGGGTACAGTCACCAGGCCTTTCTTCCGAAGTACCTCCAGGTACAGTCACGAAGCCTTCCTTCTGAGTTAGCTCTGGGTACAGTCACCAAGTTTTCCTTCCGAGGGACCTCTGGGTACAGTCAGCAGGCCTTCCTCCGAGGCACTAATGTGTACAGTCACCAGGCCTTCCTTCCGAGGCATCTCTGGGTACAGTCACCAGGCATTTCTTACGAGGTACCTCTTTGTACATTCACCAGGCTTTCCTTCTGAGGTACCTTGAGTACTGTCACCAGGCATTCCTTCTGAGGTACCTCTGGGTACAGTCACCAGGCTTTCCTTCTGAGGTAACCCTGGGGGCAGTCACCAGAATTTTCTTCCGGGGTACCTATGGGTACAGTCACCAGGCCTTCCTTCCGAAGTACCTCTGGGTACAGTCAGGGGCCTATTCTTTCGAGGTACCCCTGGGCACACTCACCAGGCCTTCTTTTCGAGGTAACGCTGGGTACAGTCACCATTGCTTCCTTCCGAGGTACCTCTGGGTAGAGTCCCCAGGCCTTCCTTCCAAGGGAACTCTGGGTACAGTCACCAGGCCTTCCTTCCGTGGTACCTCTGAGTACACTCACCTGGCCTTTCTTCGGAGGTACGCCTGGGTACAGTCACCAGGCCTTCCTTCCGAGGTACTTCTGAGTACAATCACCAGGCCTTCCTTCTGAGCTACCTCTAGGTACAGTGACGAGGTCTTTCTTCTGAGGTACCTTTGAGTACAGTCACCAGGCCTTTCTTCCGAGGTACTTCTGGGTACTCTCCGAGCCTTCCTTCCAAGGTAACTCTCGGTACACTCTCCAGGCCTTCCTTCCGAGGTACTTCTGGGTACAGTCACCAGGCCTTCTTCCGAGGTAACTCTGGGTACAGTCACCAGGCCTCCTTCCGAGGTACCTCTGGGTACAGTCACCAGGCATTTCTGACGAGGTACTTCTGGGTACAGTCACGAAGCCTTCCTTCTCAGTTAGCTCTGGGTACAGTCACCAAGTTTTCCTTCCGAGGGACCTCTGTGTACAGTCAGCAGGCCTTCCTCCGAGGCACTAATGTGTACAGTCACCAGGCCTTCCTTCCGTGGTACCTCTGAGTTCAGTCACCTGGCCTTTCTTCGGAAGTACGCCTGGGTACAGTCACCAGGCCTTCCTTCTGAGGTACTTCTGGGTACAGTCACCAGGCCTTCCTTCCGAGGTACCTCTGAATACAGTCACCATGCCTTACTTCCCAGGTACCTTTGGCTACGGTCACCAAGCCTTCCTTCCGAGGCACCTCTGGGTACAGCCACCGGGCCTTCCTTCCGAAGTACCTCTGGGTTCAGTTCCCAGACTCTCCTTCTGAGGTACCTCTGAGTAGAGTCACCAGGCGTTTCTTCCGAGGTACTTTTGGGTAGAGTCACCAGGCCTTGCTTCCGAGGTACCTCTGGGTACAGTCACCAGGCCTTCCTTCCGTGGTACCTCTGGGTACAGTCACAAGGCCTTCCTTCCGAGGAACCGCTGGGTACAATCACCAGGCCTTCCTTCTGAGGTACCTTTGGGTACAGTGACGAGGTCTTTTTTCTGAGGTACCTCTGAATACAGTCACCAGGCCTTTCTTCTGTTGTACCTCTGGGTACAGTCACCAGGCCTTCCTTCCGAGGTACCTCTGGGTAGAGTCACCAGGGCTTCCTTCTGAGTTAGCTGTGAGTACAGTCACCAGGCCTTTCTGCCAAGGTACGTCTGGGTAGTAACCAGGCCTTCCTTCCGAGGTACATCTAGGTACAGTCACCAGGCCTTCCTTCCTAGGTGCCTCTGGGTACAGTCACCGGGCCTTTATTCCGAGTTAACTCTGGGTATAGTCACCAGGCCTTCGTTCCGATGTACCTCTGGGTACAGTCACCAGGCTTTTCTTAAGAGGTACCTCTGGGTACAGTCACGAGGCTTTCCTTCTGAGTTATCTCTGGGTACAGTCACCAGGCCTTCCTTCCGAAGTACCTCTGGGTAGAGTCAAAAGGCCTTTCTTCCGAGGTACCTCTGGGTACAGCCACTAGGCCTTTCTTCCGAGGTACTTCGGGGTGCAGTCCCCAGGCCTTCCTTCGGATGTACCTCTGGGTACAATCACCAGGCATTCCGTCTGAGATACCTCTGGGTACAGACACGAGGTCTTTCTTCCGAGGTACCTCTGGGTACAGTCACTAGGCCTTTCTTCCGACGTACTTCTGAGTACAGTCACCAGGCCTTCCTTCCGAGGTACCTCTGGGTACAGTCACCAGGCCTTCCTTCCGTGGTACCTCTGGGTACAGTCACAAGGCCTTCCTTCCGAGGAACCGCTGGGTACAATCACCAGGCCTTCCTTCTGAGGTACCTTTGGGTACAGTGACGAGGTCTTTTTTCTGAGGTACCTCTGAGTACAGTCACCAGGCCTTTCTTCTGAGGTACTTCCGGATAGTCACCATGCCTTCCTTCCAAGGTACCTCTCGGTACAGTCTCCAGGACTTACTTCCGAGGTAACTCTGGGTAAAGTCACCAGGCTTCCTTCCGAGGTACCTCTGGGTACAGTCACCAGGCCTTCCTTCTCAGGTAACTCTGGGTACAGTCACCAGGCCTTTCTTTCGAGGTATCTCTGGGTACAGTCTGAAGGACTTCCTTGTCAGTTACCTCTGGGTACAGTCACGAGGCCTTTCTTACGAGGTACCTCTGGGTACAGTCATCGGCCCTCCTTCTGAGGTACCTCAGGGTACAGTCACCCGTCCTTCTTTCAGAGGTCCCTCTGGGTACAGTCACCAGGCCTTTCTTTCGAGCTACCTCTGGGAACAGTCATCAGGCCTTCCATCTGAGGTACCTCTGGGTACAGTCACCAGGCCTTCCTTCTGAGGTACTTCTGGGTACAGTCAGCAGACCTTGCTTCTGAGGTTCCTCTGGGTACAGTCACCAGGCCTTCCTTCTGAGTTAGCTCCGAGTACAGTCACCAGGCCTTTCTTCCGAGGTACTTCTGGGTAGTAACCAGGCCTTCCTTCCGAGGTACATCTAGGTACAGTCACCAGGCCTTCCTTCCTAGGTGCCTCTGGGTACAGTCACCAGGCCTTCCTTTCGAGGTACCTCTGGGTACAGTCACCAGGCCTTCCTTCCGAGGCATCTCTGGGTACAGTCACCAGGCATTTCTTACGAGGTACCTCTGGGTACATTCACCAAGTCTTCCTTCTGAGGTACCTTGAGTACTCTCACCAGGCATTCCTTCCGAGGTACCTCTGGGTACAGTCACCAGGCCTTCCTTCTGAGGTAACCCTGGGTGCAATCACCAGAATTTTCTTCCGGGGTACCTCTGGGTACAGTCAGCAGGCCTTCCTTCCGAAGTACCTCTGGGTACAGCCACCGGGCCTATTCTTTCGAGGTACCCTGGGCACACTCACCAGGCCTTCTTTTCGAGGTACCTCTGGTACAGTCACCATCGCTTCCTTCCGAAGTACCTCTGGGTAGAGTCACCAGGCCTTCCTTCCGATGTACCTCTGGGTACAATCACCAGGCCTTCCGTCTGTGCTACCTCTGGGTACAGTGAGGAGGTCTTTCTTCTGAGGTACCTCTGAATACAGTCAACAGGCCTTTCTTCCGAGGTACTTCTGGGTACTCACCGAGCCTTCCTTCCGAGGTACCTCTCGGTACAGTCTCCAGGCCTTCCTTCGGAGGTAATTCTGGGTACAGTCACCAGGCCTCCTTCCGAGGTACCTCTGGGTACACTCACCCGGCCTTCTTTCTGAGGTCCCTCTGGGTACAGTCACCAGGCCTTTCTTACGAGGTACCTCTAGGTACAGTCACGAGGCCTTCCTTCTGAGTTAGCTCTGGGTACAGTCTCCATGTTTTCCTTCCGAGGGACCTCTGGGTACGGTCACCAGGCCTTCCTTCCGTGGTACCTCTGAGTACAGTCACCTGGCCTTTCTTCGGAGGTACGCCTGTGTACAGTCACCAGGCCTTCCTTCCGAGGTACCTCTGAATACAGTCACCATGCCTTACTTCCCAGGTACCTTTGGCTACGGTCACCAAGCCTTCCTTCCGAGGCACCTCTGGGTACAGCCACCGGGCCTTCCTTCCGAAGTAACTCTGGCTGCAGTTCCCAGACCTTCCTTCCGAGGTACCTGGGAGTACAGTCACCAGGCGTTTCTTATGAGGTACCTCTGGATACAGTCACCAGGCCTTTCTTACGAGGTAACTCTGGGTACCGTCACCATCTCTTCCTTCCGAGGTAGCTCTGGGTAGAGTCACCAGGCCTTCCTTCCAAGGTGCCTCTGGGTACAGTCACCAGGCCTTCATTCCGATGTACCTCTGGGTACAGTCACCAGGCTTTTCTTAAGAGGTACCTCTGGGTACTGTCACGAGGTTTTCCTTCTGAGATAGGTCTGGGTACTGTCACCAGGCCTTCCTTCCGAGGTACCTCTGGGTAGAGTCAAAAGGCCTTTCTTCCGAAGTACCTCTGGGTACAGCCACTAGGCATTTCTTCCGAGGTACTTCTGGGTAGTCACCATGCCTTCCTTCCAAGGTACCTCTCGGTACAGTCTTCAGGCCTTCCTTCCGAGGTAACTCTGGGTACAGTCACCAGGCTTCCTTCGGAGGTACGCCTGGGTACACTCACCAGGCCTTCCTTCTGAGGTACCTCTAGGTACAGTCATGAGGCCTTCCTTCTGAGTTAGCTCTGGGTACAGTCACCAAGTTTTCCTTCCGGGGGACCTCTAGGTACAGTCACCAGGCCTTCCTTTCGTGGTACCTCTGAGTACAGTCACCTGGCCTTTCTTCGGAGGTACGCCTGGGTACTCTCACCAGGGCTTCCTTCTGAGGTTCTTCTGGGTACAGTCACCAGGCCTTCCTTCCGAGGTACCTCTGAATACAGTCACCATGCCTTACTTCCCAGGTACCTTTGGCTACGGTCACCAAGCCTTCCTTCCGAGGCACCTCTGGGTACAGCCACCGGGCCTTCCTTCCGAAGTACCTCTGGGTACAGTTCCCAGACCTTCCTTCCAAGGTATCTCTGGGTACAGTCACCAGGCCTTGCTTCCGAGGTACCTTGAGTAGTGTCACCACGCTTTCCTTCCGAGTTACCTCTGGACAGAATCACCACGCCTTCCTTCTGAGGTAACTCTGGGTACAGTCACCAGAATTTTCTTCCGAAGTACCTCTGGGTACAGTCAACAGGCCTTCCTTCTGAGGTACCTCTGGGCACAGTCACCAGGCCTAACTTCTAATGTACATCTGGGTACGGACACCAGGCTTTCCTTCCGAGGTACCTCTGGGTACAGTCACCAGGCATTTCTGATGAGGTACCTCTGGTTCAGTCACCAGGCCTTCCTTCTGAGTTAGCTCTGAGTACAGTCATCAGGCCTTTCTTCCGAGGTACATCTAGGTACAGTCACCAGACCTTCCTTCCTAGGTGACTCTGGGTACAGTCACCAGGCCTTCATTCCGAGGTACCTCTGGGTACAGTCACCAGGCCTTCATTCCGAGGTACCTCTGGGTACAGTCACCAGGCCTGACTTCTAATGTACATCTGGGTACGGTCACCAGGCTTTCCTTCCGAGGTACCTCTGGGTACAGTCACCAGGCCGTTCTTCCGAGGCTCTTCTGGGTACAGCCACCAGGCCTTCATTCCGAGGTACCTCTGGGTACAGTCACCAGGCCTGACTTCTAATGTACATCTGGGTACGGTCACCAGGCCTTTCTTCCGAGGTACCTCTGGGTACTGTCACCAGGCATTTCTGACGAGGTACCTCTGGGTTCAGTCACCAGGCCTTCCTTCTGAGTTAGCTCTGAGTACAGTCACCAGGCCCTTCTTCCGAGGTACGTCTGGGTAGTAACCAGGCCTTCCTTCCGAGGTATATCTAGGTACAGTCACCAGGCCTTCCTTCCTAGGTGTCTCTGGGTACAGTTACCAGGCCTTCCTTCTGAGGTACCTCTGCGTACAGGCAGCGCGTCTTCCTTTTGAGGTAACTCTGGGTACAGTCACCAGGTCTTCCTTCCCACGTACCTCTGGTTACAGTCACCAAGCCTTTCTTCCGAGGTATCTCTGGGTAAAGCCACCAGGCATTTCTTACGAGGTACCTCTGGGTACACTCACCAGGCATTCCTTCCGAGGTACTTCTGGGTAGAGTCACCAGGCCTTCCTTCCGAAGTACCTCTGGGTACAGTCACCAGGCCTATTCTTTCGAGGTACGTCTGGGTACACTCACCAGGCCTTCTTTTTGAGGTACCTCCGGGTACAGTCACCATCGCGTCCTTCCGAGGTAACTCTGGGTAGAGTCACCAGGCCTTCCTTCCGAGGTACCTCTGGGTACAGTCACCAGGCCTTCCTTCCGTGGTACCTCTGAGTACTGTCACCTGGCCTTTCTTCGGAGGTATGCCTGGGTACAGTCACCAGGCCTTCCTTCTGAGGTACCTTTGGGTATAGTGATGAGGTCTTTTTTCTTAGGTACCTCTGAGTACATTCACCAGGCCTTCCTTCCGAGGTACTTCTGGGTAGTCACCATGCCTTCCTTCCAAGGTACCTCTCGGTACAGTCTCCAGGCCTTCCTTCCGAGGTAACTCTGGGTAGAGTCACCAGGTTTCCTTCAGAGGTACCTCTGGGCACAGTCACCAGGCCTAACTTCTAATGTACATCTGGGTACGGTCACCAGGCTTTCCTTCCGAGGTACCCCTGGGTACAGTCACCAGGAATTTCTGACGAGGTACCCCTGGGTTCAGTCACCAGGCCTTCCTTCCGAGTTAGCTCTGAGTACAGTCACCAGGCCTTTCTTCCGAGGTACGTCTGGGTAGTAACCAGGCCTTCCTTCCGAGGTACATCTAGGTACAGTCACCAGGCCTTCCTTCCTAGGTGCCTCTGGGTACAGTCACCGGGCCTTCATTCCGAGGTACCTCTGGGTACAGTCACCAGGCCTTCGTTCCGATGTACCTCTGGGTACAGTCACCAGGCTTTTCTTAAGAGGTACCTCTGGGTATAGTCACGAGGCTTTCCTTCTGACTTAGCTCTGGGTACAGTCACCAGGCCTTCCTTCCGAGGTACCTCTGGGTAGAGTCAAAAGGCCTTTCTTCCGAGGTACCTCTGGGTACAGCCACTAGGCCTTTCTTCCGAGGTACTGCGGGGTGCAGTCTCCACGCCTTCCTTCCGATGTACCTCTGAGTACAATCACCAGGCTTTCCGTCTGAGGTACCTCTGGGTACAGACACGAGGTCTTTCTTCCGAGGTAACTCTGGGTACAGTCACTTGGCCTTTCTTCCGAGGTACTTCTGAGTAGAGACACCAGGCCTTCCTTCCGAGGTGCCTCTGGGTACAGTCACCGGCCTTCCTTCTGAGGTACCTCTGGGTACAGTCACCCTTCATTCTTTCTGAGGTCCCTCTGGGTACAGTCACCACGCCTTTCTTTCGAGCTACGTCTGGGTAGAGTCATCAGTCCTTCCGTCTGAGGTACCCCTCGGTACAGTCACCAGGCCTTCCTTCTGAGGTACTTCTGGGTACAGTCAGCAGGCCTTGCTCCTGAGGTTCCTCTGGGTACAGTCACCAGGCCTTCCTTTCGAGGTACCTCTGGGTACAGTCACCAGGCCTTCCTTCCGAGGCATCTCTGGGTACAGTCACCAGGCATTTCTTACGAGGTACCTCTGGGTACATTCACCAGGCTTTCCTTCTGAGGTACCTTGAGTACTGTCACCAGGCACTCCTTCTGAGGTACCTCTGGGTACAGTCACCAGGCCTTCCTTCTGAGGTAACCCTGGGGGCAGTCACCAGAATTTTCTTCCGGGGTACCTATGGGTACAGTCACCAGGCCTTCCTTCCGAAGTACCTCTGAGTACAGTCAGGGGGCCTATTCTTTCGAGGTACCCCTGGGCACACTCACCAGGCCTTCTTTTCGAGGTACCTCTGGGTACAGTCACCATTTCTTCCTGCCGAGGTACCTCTGGGTAGAGTCCCCAGGCCTTCCTTCCGAAGTACTTCTGGGTACAATCACCAGGCCTTCCTTCCGAGGTACCTCTGGGTACAGTCACCAGGCCTTCCTTCCGAGGTACTTCTGGGTACAATCACCAGGCCTTCCTTCTGAGCTAACTCTGGGTACAGTGACGAGGTCTTTCAACTGAGGTACCTCTGAGTACAGTCACCAGGCCTTTCTTCCGAGGTACTTCTGGGTACTCACCGAGCCTTCCTTCCAATGTAACTCTCGGTACACTCTCCAGGCCTTCCTTCCGAGGTACTTCTGGGTACAGTCACCAGGCCTTCTTCCGAGGTAACTCTGTGTACAGTCACCAGGCCTTCTTCCGAGGTACCTCTGGGTACAGTCACCCGGCCTTGATTCTGAGGTCCCTCTGGGTACAGTCACCAGGCCTTTCTACCGAGATAACTCTGGGTACAGTCACCAGGCCTTTCTTCCGAAGTACCTCCAGGTACAGTCACGAAGCCTTCCTTCTGAGTTAGCTCTGGGTACAGTCACCAAGTTTTCCTTCCGAGGGACCTCTGGGTACAGTCAGCAGGCCTTCCTCCGAGGCACTAATGTGTACAGTCACCAGGCCTTCCTTCCGTGGTACCTCTGAGTTCAGTCACCTGGCCTTTCTTCGGAGGTACGCCTGGGTACAGTCACCAGGCCTTCCTTCTGAGGTACTTCTGGGTACAGTCACCAGGCCTTCCTTCCGAGGTACCTCTGAATACAGTCACCATGCCTTACTTCCCAGGTACCTTTGGCTACGGTCACCAAGCCTTCCTTCCGAGGCACCTCTGGGTACAGCCACCGGGCCTTCCCTCCGAAGTACCTCTGGGTACAGTTCCCAGGCCCTCCTTCTGAGGTACCTCTGAGTAGAGTCACAAGGCCTTTCTTCCGAGGTACTTTTGGGTAGAGTCACCAGGCCTTGCTTCCGAGGTACCTCTGAGTACAGTCACCAGGCTTATCTTCCGAGGTACCTCTGGGTACAGTCACCATCGCTTCGTTCCTAGGTAACTCTGGGTAGAGTCACCAAGCCTTCCTTCTGAGGTACCTCTGGGTACAGTCACCAGGCCTTGCTTCCGAGGTACCTTGAGTACTGTCACCACGCTTTACTTCCGAGGTACCTCTGGACAGAGTCACCACGCCTTCCTTCTGAGGTAACTCTGGGTACAGTCACCAGAATTTTCTTCCGAGGTACCTCTGGGTGCAGTCACCAGGCCTTCCTTCCGAGGTACCTCTGGGTAGAGTCACCAGGCCTTCCTTCTGAGGTACCTCTGGGCACAGTCGCCAGGCCTGACTTCTAATGTACATCTGGGTACGGTCACCAGGCTTTCCTTCCGAGGTACCTCTGCGTACAGTCACCAGGCCGTTCTTCCGAGGTACCTCTGGGTGCAGTCACCAGGCCTTCCTTCCGAGGTACCTCTGGGTAGAGTCACCAGGCCTTCCTTCTGAGATACCTCTGGGCACAGTCACCAGGCCTGACTTCTAATGTACATCTGGGTACGGTCACCAAGCTTTCCTTCCGAGGTACCTCTGGGTACAGTCACCAGACCGTTCTTCCGAGGCACTTCTGGGTACAGCCACCAGGTCTTCCTTCCGAGGTACACCTGGGTACAGTCACCAGGCCTTTCTTCCGAGGTACCTCTGGGTACAGTCACCAGGCATTTCTGATGAGGTACCTCTGGGTTTAGTCACCAGGCCTTCCTTCTGAGTTAGCTGTGAGTACAGTCACCAGGCCTTTCTTCCGAGGTACGTCTGGGTAGTAACCAGGCCTTCCTTCCGAGGTACATTTGGGTACAGTCACCAGGCCTTCCTTCCTAGGTGCCTCTGGGTACAGTCACCGGGCCTTTATTCCGAGTTAACTCTGGGTATAGTCACCAGGCCTTTGTTCCGATGTACCTCTGGGCACAGTCACGAGGTTTTTCTTAAGAGGTAACTCTGGGTACAGTCACGAGGCTTTCCTTCTGAGTTATCTCTGGGTACAGTCACCAGGCCTTCCTTCCGAAGTACCTCTGGGTAGAGTCAAAAGGCCTTTCTTCCGAGGTACCTCTGGGTACAGCCACTAGGCCTTTCTTCCGAGGTACTTCGGGGTGCAGTCCCCAGGCCTTCCTTCCGATGTACCTCTGGGTACAATCACCAGGCATTCGGTCTGAGATACCTCTGGGTACAGACACGAGGTCTCTCTTCCGAGGTACCTCTGGGTACAGTCACCAGGCCTTCCTTCCGAGGTACCTATGGGTACAGTCACCAGGCCTTCCTTCCGAGGTACCTCTGGGTACAGTCACCAGGCCTTCCTTCCGTGGTACCTCTCGGTACAGTCACCAGGCCTTCCTTCCGAGGAACCGCTGGGTACAATCACCAGGCCTTCCTTCTGAGGTACCTTTGGGTACAGTGACGAGGTCTTTTTTCTGAGGTACCTCTGAGTACAGTCACCAGGCCTTTCTTCCGAGGTACTTCCGGGTAGTCACCATGCCTTCCTTCCAAGGTACCTCTCGGTACAGTCTCCAGGACTTACTTCCGAGGTAGCTCTGGGTAAAGTCACCAGGCTTCCTTCCGAGGTACCTCTGGGTACAGTCACCAGGCCTTCCTTCTCAGGTAACTCTGGGTACAGTCACCAGGCCTTTCTTTCGAGGTATCTCTGGGTACAGTCTGAAGGACTTCCTTGTCAGTTACCTCTGGGTACAGTCACGAGGCCTTTCTTACGACGTACCTCTGGGTACAGTCATCGGCCCTCCTTCCGAGGTACCTCTGGGTACAGTCACCCGTCCTTCTTTCAGAGGTCCCTCTGGGTACAGTCACCAGGCCTTTCTTTCGAGGTATCTCTGGGTACAGTCTGAAGGACTTCCTTGTCAGTTACCTCTGGGTACAGTCACCAGGCCTTCCTTCCGTGGTACCTCCGAGTACACTCACCTGGCCTTTCTTTGGAGGTACGCCTGGGTACACTCACCAGGCCTTCCTTCTGGGGTACTTCTGGATACAGTCACCAGGCCTTCCTTCCGAGGTACCTCTGAATACAGTCACCATGCCTTACTTCCCAGGTACCTTTGGCTACGGTCACCAAGCCTTCCTTCCGAGGCACCTCTGGGTACAGCCACCGGGCCTTCTTCCGAAGTACCTCTGGGTACAGTTCCCAGACCTTCCTTCCGAGGTACCTCTGAGTACAGTCACTAGGAGTTTCTTCCGAGGTACTTTTGGGTACAGTTACCAGGCCTTGCTTCCGAGGTACCTCTGGGTACAGTCACCAGGCCTTTCTTACGAGGTACCTCTGGGTACAGTCACCATCGCTTCCTTCCGAGGTAACTCTGGGTAGAGTCACCAGACCTTCCTTCTGAGATACCTCTGTGTACTCACCGAGCCTTCCTTCCAAGCTACCTCTTGGTACATTCTCCATTCCTTCCGAGGTACTTCTGGGTACATTCTCCAGGCCTTCCTTCCGAGGTACTTCTGGGTACAGTCACCAGGCCTTTCTTTCGGGGTACTTCTGGGTACTCACCGAGCCTTCCTTCCAAGGTACCTCTCGGTACACTCTCCAGGCCTTCCTTCCGAGGTACTTCTGGGTACAGTCACCAGGCCTTCTTCCGAGGTAACTCTGGGTACAGTCACCAGGCCTCCTTCCGAGGTACCTCTGGGTACAGTCACCCGGCCTTGTTTCTGAGGTCCCTCTGGGTACAGTCACCAGGCCTTTCTACCGAGATAACTCTGGGTACAGTCACCAGGCCTTTCTTACGAGGTATCTCTAGGTACAGTCACGAAGCCTTCCTTCTGAGTTAGCTCTGGGTACAGTCACCAAGTTTTCCTTCCGAGGGACCTCTGGGTGCAGTCACCAGGCCTTCCTTCCGAGGTACCTCTGGGTAGAGTCACCAGTCCTTCCTTCTGAGGTACCTCTGGCACAGTCACCAGGCCTGACTTCTAATGTACATCTGGGTACGGTCACCAGGCTTTCCTTCCGAGGTACCTCTGGGTACAGTGACCAGGCCGCTCTTCCGAGGCACTTCTGGGTACAGCCACCAGACCTTTCTTCCGAGGTACCTCTGGGTACAGTGACCAGGCATTTCTGATGAGGTACCTCTGGGTTCAGTCACCAGGCATTTCCGACGAGGTACGTCTGGGTAGTAACCAGGCCTTCCTTCCGAGGTACATCTAGGTACAGTCACCAGGCCTTCCTTCCTAGGTACCTCTGGGTACAGTCACCAGGCCTTCATTCCGAGGTACCTCTGGGTACAGTCACCAGGCCTTCGTTCCGATGTACTTCTGGGTACAGTCACCAGGCTTTTCTTAAGAGGTACCTCTGGGTATAGTCACGAGGCTTTCCTTCTGAGTTAGTTCTGGGTACAGTCACCAGGCCTTCCTTCCGAAGTACCTCTGGGTAGAGTCAAAAGGCCTTTCTTCCGAGGTACCTCTGGGTACAGCCACTAGGCCTTTCTTCTGGGGTACTTCGGGGTGCAGTCCCCAGGCCTTCCTTCCGATGTACCTCTGGGTACAATCACCAGGCTTTCCGTCTGAGATACCTCTGGGTACAGACACGAGGTCTTTCTTCAGAGGTACCTCTGGGTACAGTTACTAGGCCTTTCTTCCGACGTACTTCTGAGTACAGTCACCAGGCCTTCCTTCCGAGGTGCCTCTGGGTACAGTCAGCAGGCCTTCCTCCCGTGGTACCTCTGAGTACAGTCACCAGACCTTCCTTCTGAGGTACCTCTGGGTAGAGTTAGCAGGCCTTCCTTCTGAGGTACCTCTGCGTACAGGCAGCGCGTCTTCCTTTTGAGGTAACTCTGGGTACAGTCACCAGGCCTTCCTTCCCAGGGACCTCTGGTTACAGTCACCAGGCCTTCCTTCCGTGGTACCTCTGAGTACACTCACCTGGCCTTTCTTCGGAGGTACGCCTGGGTACAGTCACCAGGCCTTCCTTCCGAGGAACCGCTGGGTACAATCACCAGGCCTTCCTTCTGAGGTACCTTTGGGTACAGTCACGACGTCTTTTTTCTGAGGTACCTCTGAGTACAGTCACCAGGCCTTTCTTCCGAGGTACTTCTGGGTAGTCACCATGCGTTCCTTCCAAGGTACCTCTCGGTACAGTCTCCAGGCCTTCCTTCCAAGGTAACTCTGTGTACAGTCGCCAGGCTTCCTTCCGAGGTACCTCTGGGTACAGTCACCAGGCCTTCCTTCCTAGGTGCCTCTGGGTACAGTCACCAGGCCTTCATTCCGAGGTACCTCTGGGTACAGTCACCAGGCCTTCGTTCCGATGTTCTTCTGGGTACAGTCACCAGGCTTTTCTTAAGAGGTACCTCTGGGTACAGTCACGAGGCTTTCCTTCTGAGTTAGCTCTGGGTACAGTCACCAGGCCTTCCTTCCGAGGTACCTCTGGGTAGAGTCAAAAGGCCTTTCTTCCGAGGTACCTCTGGGTACAGCCACTAGGCCTTTCTTCCGAGGTACTTCGGGGTGCAGTCCCCAGGCCTTCCTTCGGATGTACCTCTGGGTACAATCACCAGGCTTTCCGTCTGAGATACCTCTGGGTACAGACACGAGGTCTCTCTTCCGAGGTACCTCTGGGTACAGTCACTAGGCCTTTCTTTTGACGTACTTCTGAGTACAGTCACCCGGCCTTTCTTCCGAGGTGCCTCTGGGTACAGTCAGCAGGCCTTCCTCCCGTGGTACCTCTGAGTACAGTCACCAGACCTTCCTTCTGAGGTACCTCTGCGTACAGGCAGCGCGTCTTCCTTTTGAGGTAACTCTCGGTACAGTCACCAGGTCTTCCTTCCCACGTACCTCTGGTTACAGTCACCAAGCCTTTCTTCCGAGGTATCTCTGGGTAAAGTCACCAGGCATTTCTTACGAGGTACCTCCGGGTACAGTCACCAGGCCTTCCTTCCGAGGTACCTCTGGGTAGACTCACCAGGCCTTCCTTCCGAAGTACCTCTGGGTACTGTCATCAGGCCTATTCTTTCGAGGTACCTCTGGGTACACTCACCAGGCCTTCTTTTCGAGGTACCTCTGGGTACAGTCACCATCGCTTCCTTCCGAGGTACCTCTGGGTACAGTCACCAGGCCTTCCTTCCGAGGTACCTCTGGGTACAGTCACCAGGCCTTCCTTCCGTGGTACCTCTGAGTACACTCACCTGGCCTTTCTTCGGAGGTACGCCTGGGTACAGTCACCAGGCCTTTCTTCCGGGGTACCGTACGCCTGGGTACAGTCACCAGGCCTTCCTTCCGAGGTACCTTTGGGTACAGTGACGAGGTCTTTTTTCTGAGGTACCTCTGAGTACAGTCACCAGGCCTTTCTTCCGAGGTACTAATGGGTAGTCACCATGCCTTCCTTCCAAGGTACCTCTCGGTACAGTCTCCAGGCCTTCCTTCCGAGGTAACTCTGGGTACAGTCGCCAGGCTTCCTTCCGAGGTACCTCTGGGTACAGTCACCAGGCCTTCCTTCTCAGGTAACTCTGTGTACAGTCTCAGGCCTTTCTTTCAAGGTATCTCTGGGTACAGTCAGAAGGACTTCCTTGTCAGTTACCTCTGGGTACAGTCACCAGGCCTTTCTTACGAGGTACCTCTGGGTACAGTCACCGGCCTTCCTTCTGAGGTACCTCTGGGTACAGTCACCGGCCTTCCTTCTGAGGTACCTCTGGGTACAGTCACCCGTTCTTCTTTCTGAGGTCGCTCTGGGTACAGTCATCAGGCCTTTCTTTCGAGCTACCTCTGGGTACAGTCATCAGGCCTTCCGTCTGAGGTACCTCTGGGTACAGTCACCAGGCCTTCCTTCTGAGGTACTTCTGGGTACAGTCAGCAGGCCTTGCTTCTGAGGTTCCTCTGGGTACAGTCACCAGGCCTTCCTTTCGAGGTACCTCTGGGTACAGTCACCAGGCCTTCCTTCCGAGGCATCTCTGGGTACAGTCACCAGGCATTTCTTACGAGGTACCTCTGGGTACATTCACCAGGCTTTCCTTCTGAGGTACCTTGAGTACTGTCACCAGGCATTCCTTCCGAGGTAACTCTGGGTACAGTCAACAGACCTTCCTTCTGAGGTAACCCTGGGTGCAGTCAGCAGAATTTTCTTCCAGGGTACCTGTGGGTACAGTCAGCAGGCCTTCCTTCCGAAGTACCTCTGGGTACAGTCACCGGGCCTATTCTTTCGAGGTACCCCTGGGCACACTTACCAGGCCTTCTTTTCGAGGTACCTCTGGGTAGAGTCACCACCACTTCCTTCCGAGGTACCTCTGGGTAGAGTCACCAGGCCTTCCTTCCGAGGAACTTCTGGGTACAGTCACCAGGCCTTCCTTCCGAGGTACCTCTGGGTACAGTCACCAGGCCTTTATTCCGATGTACCTCTCGGTACCGTCACCAGGCTTTTCTTAAGGGGTACCTTTGGGTACTGTCACGAGGTTTTCCTTCTGAGATAGGTCTGGGTACTGTCACCAGGCCTTCCTTCCGAGGTACCTCTGGGTAGAGTCAAAAGGCCTTTCTTCCGAAGTACCTCTGGGTACAGCCACTAGGCATTTCTTCCGAGGTACTTCTGGGTAGTCACCATGCCTTCCTTCCAAGGTACCTCTCGGTACAGTCTTCAGGCCTTCCTTCCGAGGTAACTCTGGGTACAGTCACAAGGCTTCCTTCGGAGGTACGCCTGGGTACACTCACCAGGCCTTCCTTCTGAGGTACCTCTAGGTACAGTCACGAGGCCTTCCTTCTGAGTTAGCTCTGGGTACAGTCACCAAGTTTTCCTTCCGAGGGCTCTCTGGGCACAGTCAATAGGCCTTCCTTCCGTGGTACCTCCGAGTACACTCACCTGGCCTTTCTTTGGAGATACGCCTGGGTACACTCACCAGGCCTTCCTTCTGGGGTACTTCTGGATACAGTCACCAGGCCTTCCTTCCGAGGTACCTCTGAATACAGTCACCATGCCTTACTTCCCAGGTACCTTTGGCTACGGTCACCAAGCCTTCCTTCCGAGGCACCTCTGGGTACAGCCACCGGGCCTTCCTTCCGAAGTACCTCTGGGTACAGTTCCCAGACCTTCCTTCCGAGGTACCTCTGAGTACAGTCACTAGGCGTTTCTTCCGAGGTACTTTTGGGTACAGTCACCAGGCCTTGCTTCCGAGGTACCTCTGGGTACAGTCACCAGGCCTTTCTTACGAGGTACCTCTGGGTACAGTCACCATCGCTTCCTTCCGAGGTAACTCTGGGTAGAGTCACCAGACCTTCCTTCTGAGATACCTCTGGGTACTCACCGAGCCTTCCTTCCAAGGTACCTCTTGGTACATTCTCCATTCCTTCCGAGGTACTTCTGGGTACATTCTCCAGGCCTTCCTTCCGAGGTACTTCTGGGTACAGTCACCAGGTCTTTCTTTCGGGGTACTTCTGGGTACTCATCGAGCCTTCCTTCCAAGGTACCTCTCGGTACACTCTCCAGGCCTTCCTTCCGAGGTACTTCTGGGTACAGTCACCAGGCCTTCTTCCGAGGTAACTCTGGGTACAGTCACCAGGCCTTCTTCCGAGGTAACTCTGGGTACAGTCACCAGGCCTCCTTCCGCGGTACCTCCGGATACAGTCACCCGGCCTTGTTTCTGAGGTCCCTCTGGGTACAGTCACCAGGCCTTTCTACCCAGATAACTCTGGGTACAGTCACCAGGCCTTTCTTACGAGGTATCTCTAGGTACAGTCACGAAGCCTTCCTTCTGAGTTAGCTCTGGGTACAGTCACCAAGTTTTCCTTCCGAGGGACCTCTGGGTGCAGTCACCAGGCCTTCCTTCCGAGGTACCTCTGGGTAGAGTCACCAGGCCTTCCTTCTGAGGTACCTCTGGCACAGTCACCAGGCCTGACTTCTAATGTCCTTCTGGGTACGGTCACCAGGCTTTCCTTCCGAGGTACCTCTGGGTACAGTCACCAGGCCGTTCTTCCGAGGCACTTCTGGGTACAGCCACCAGGCCTTTCTTCCGAGGTACCTCTGGGTACAGTGACCAGGCATTTCTGATGAGGTTCCTCTGGGTTCAGTCACCCGGCATTTCCGACGAGGTACGTCTGGGTAGTAACCAGGCCTTCCTTCCGAGGTACATCTAGGTACAGTCACCAGGCCTTCTTTCCTAGGTACCTCTGGGTACAGTCACCGGGCCTTCATTCCGAGGTACCTCTGGGTACAGTCACCAGGCCTTCGTTCCGATGTACCTCTGGGTACAGTCACCAGGCTTTTCTTAAGAGGTACCTCTGGGGACAGTCACGAGGCTTTCCTTCTGAGTTAGCTCTGGGTACAGTCACCAGGCCTTCCTTCCGAAGTACCTCTGGGTAGAGTCAAAAGTCCTTTCTTCCGAGGTACCTCTGGGTACAGGCACTAGGCGTTTCTTCCGGGGTACTTCGGGGTGCAGTCCCCAGGCCTTCCTTCCAAGGTACCTCTGGTTACACTCACCAGGCCTTCCTTCCGTGGTACCTCTGAGTTCAATCACCTGGCCTTTCTTCAGAGGTACGCCTGGGTACAGTCACCAGGCCTTCCTTCTGATGTACTTCTGGGTACAGTCACCAGGCCTTCCTTCCGAGGTACCTCTGAATACAGTCACCATGCCTTACTTCCCAGGTACCTTTGGCTACGGTCACCAAGCCTTCCTTCCGAGGCACCTCTGGGTACAGCCACCGGGCCTTCCTTCCGAAGTACCTCTGGGTACAGTTCCCAGACCTTCCTTCCGAGGTACCTCTGAGTACAGTCACCAGGCGTTTTTTCCGAGGTACTTTTGGGTAGAGTCACCAGGCCTGGCTTCCGAAGTACCTCTGGGTACAGTCACCAGGCCTTTCTTACGAGGTTCCTCTGGGTACAGTCACCATCGCTTCCTTCCGAGGTAACTCTGGGTAGAGTCACCAGGCCTTCCTTCTAAGGTACCTCTGGGTACAGTCCCCAGGCCTTGCTTCCGAGGTACCTTGAGTACTGTCACCACGCTTTCCTTCCTAGTTACCTCTGGACAGATTCACCATGCCTTGCTTCTGAGGTAACTCTGGGTACAGTCACTAGAATTTTCTTCCGAGGTACCTCTGGGTGCACTCACCAGGCCTTTCTTTCGAGGTACCTCTGGGTACAGTCACCAGGCCTTCCTTCCGAGGTACCTCTGAATACAGTCACCATGCCTTACTTCCCAGGTACCTTTGGCTACGGTCACCAAGCCTTCCTTCCGAGGCACCTCTGGGTACAGCCACCGGGCCTTCCTTCCGAAGTACCTCTGGGTACAGTTCCCAGACCTTCCTTCCGAGGTACCTCTGAGTACAGTCACTAGGCGTTTCTTCCGAGGTACTTTTGGGTACAGTCACCAGGCCTTGCTTCCGAGGAACCTCTGGGTACAGTCACCAGGCCTTTCTTACGAGGTACCTCTGGGTACAGTCACCATCGCTTCCTTCCGAGGTAACTCTGGGTAGAGTCACCAGACCCTCCTTCTGAGGTACCTCTGGGTACTCACCGAGCCTTTCTTCCAAGGTACCTCTTGGTACATTCTCCATTCCTTCCGAGGTACTTCTGGGTACATTCTCCAGGCCTTCCTTCGAGGTACTTCTGGGTACAGTCACCAGGCCTTTCTTTCGGGGTACTTCTGGGTACTCACCGAGCCTTCCTTCCAAGGTACGTCTTGGTACATTCTCCACGCCTTCCTTCCGAGGTACTTCTGGGTACAGTCACCAGGCCTTCTTCCGAGGTAACTCTGGGTACAGTCACCAGGCCTCCTTCTGAGGTACCTCTGGGTACAGTCACCCGGCCTTGTTTCTGAGGTTCCTCTGGGTACAGTCACCAGGCCTTTCTACCGAGATAACTCTGGGTACAGTCACCAGGCCTTTCTTACGAGGTACCTCTAGGTACAGTCACGAGGCCTTCCTTCTGATTTAGCTCTGGGTACAGTCACCAAGTTTTCCTTTCGAGGGACCTCTGGGTACAGTAAGCAGGCCTTCCTCCGAGGCACTAAAGTGTACAGTCACCAGGCCTTCCTTCCGTGGTACCTCTGAGTTCAGTCACCTGGCCTTTTTTCGGAGGTACGCCTGGGTACAGTCACGAGGCTTTCCTTCTGAGTTAGCTCTGGGTACAGTCACCAGGCCTTCCTTCCGAACTACCTCTGGTTAGAGTCAAAAGGCCTTTCTTCCGAGGTACCTCTGGGTACAGCCACTAGGCGTTTCTTCCGGAGTACTTCGGGGTGCAGTCCCCAGGCCTTCCTTCCTAGGTACCTCTGGGTACAGTCACCGGGCATTCATTCCGAGGTAACTCTGGGTACAGTCACCAGGCCTTCCTTCCTAGGTACCTCTGGGTACAGTCACCAGGCTTTTCTTAAGAGGTACCTCTGGGTACAGTCACGAGGCTTTCCTTCTGAGTTAGCTCTGGGTACAGTCACCAGGCCTTCCTTCCGAACTACCTCTGGTTAGAGTCAAAAGGCCTTTCTTCCGAGGTACCTCTGGGTACAGCCACTAGGCGTTTCTTCCGGAGTACTTCGGGGTGCAGTCCCCAGGCCTTCCTTCCGATGTACCTCTGGGTACAATCACCAGGCTTTCCGTCTGAGATACCTCTGGGTACAGACACGAGGTCTTTCTTCCGAGGTACCTCTGGGTACAGTCACTAGGCCTTTCTTCCGACGTACTTCTGAGTACAGTCACCAGGCCTTCCTTCCGAGGTACCTCTGGGTACAGTCACCAGGCCTTCCTTCCGAGGGACCTCTGGGTACAGTCACCAGGCCTTCCTTCCGTGGTACCTCTGAGTACAGTCACCTGGCCTTTCTTCGGAGGTACGCCTCGGTACAGTCTCCAGGCCTTCCTTCCGAGGAACCGCTGGGTACAATCACCAGGCCTTCCTTCTCAGGTACCTTTGGGCACAGTGACGAGGTCTTTTTTCTGAAGTACCTCTGAGTACAGTCACCAGGCCTTTCTTCCGAGGTACTTCCAGGTAGTCACCATGCCTTCCTTCCAAGGTACCTCTCGGTACAGTCTCCCGGCCTTCCTTCCGAGGTACCTCTGGGTACAGTCACCAGGCCTTCCTTCTCAGGTAACTCTGGGTACAGTCACCAGGCCTTTCTTTCGCGGTATCTCTGTGTACAGTCTGAAGGACTTCCTTGTCACTTACCTCTGGGTACAGTCACGAGGCCTTTGTTACGAGGCACCTCTGGGTACAGTCATCGGCCCTCCTTCTGAGGTACCTCTGCGTACAGTCACCCGTCCTTCTTTCAGAGGTCCCTCTGGGTACAGTCACCAGGCCTTTCTTCGAGCTACCTCTGGGTACAGTCATCAGGCCTTCCTTCTGAGGTACCTCTGGGTACAGTCACCAGGCCTTCCTTCTGAGGTACTTCTGGGTACAGTCAGCAGGCCTTGCTTCTGAGTTTCCTCTGGGTACAGTCACCAGGCCTTCGTTTCGAGGTACCTCTGGGTACAGTCACCAGGCCTTCCTTCCGAGGCATCTCTGGGTACAGTCACCAGGCATTTCTTACGAGGTACCTCTGGGTACATTCACCAGGCATTCCTTCCGAGGTACCTCTGGGTACAGTCACCAGGCCTTCCTTCTGAGGTAACCCTGGGTGGAGTCACCAGAATTTTCTTCCGGGGTACCTCTGGGTACAGTCAGCAGGCCTTCCTTCCGAAGTACCTCTGGGTACAGCCACCGGGCCTATTCTTTCGAGGTACCCCTGGGCACACTCACCAGGCCTTCTTTTCGAGGTACCTCTGGATACAGTCACCATCGCTTCCTTTCGAGGTACCTCTGGGTAGTGTCACCAGGCCTTCCTTCCGATGTACCTCTGGGTACAATCACCAGGCCTTCCTTCTGTGCTACCACTGGGTACAGTGACGAGGTCTTTCTTCCGAGGTACCTCTGAGTACAGCCACCAGGCCTTTCTTCCGAGGTACTTCTGGGTACTCACCGAGCCTTCCTTCCGAGGTACCTCTCGGTACAGTCTCCATTCCTTCCTTCCGAGGTACTTCTGGGTACAGTTACCAGGCCTTCTTCCGAGGTATCTCTGGGTACAGTCACCAGGCCTCCTTCCGAGGTACCTGTGGGTACAGTCACCCGGCCTTGTTTCTGAGGTCCCTCTGGGTACAGTTACCAGGACTTTCTTACGAGGTACCTCTAGGTACAGTCACGAGGCCTTCCTTCTGAGTTAGCTCTGGGTACACTCACCAAGTTTTCCTTCCGAGGGACCTCTCGGTACACTCACCAGGCCTTCCTTCCGAGGTACATCTGGTTACAGTCACCAGGCCTTCCTTTCGAGGTACTTCTGGGTACAATCACCAGGCCTTCCTTCCGAGGTACATCTTGTTACAGTCACCAGGCCTTCCTTCCGAGGCACTTCTGGGTACAATCACCAGGCCTTCCTTCTGAGCTACCTCTGGGTACAGTGACGAGGTCTTTCTTCTGAGGTACCTCGGAATACAGTCACCAGGCCTTTCTTCCGAGGTACTTCTGGGTACTCACCGAGCCTACCTTCCGAGGTACCTCTCGGTACATTCTCCAGGCCTTCCTTCCGAGGTACCTCTGGGTACAGTCACACGGCCTTGTTTCTGAGGTCCCCCTGGGTACAGTTACCAGGCCTTTCTTCCGAGATAACTCTGGGTACAGTCACCAGGCCTTTTTTACGAGGTACCTCTAGGTACAGTCATGAGGCCGTCCTTCCATCGTTCCTCTGAGTTCAGTCACCTGGCCTTTCTTCTTAGGTACGCCTGGGTACAGTCACCAGGCCTTCTTCCGAGGTAACTCTGGGTACAGTCACCAGGCCTCCTTCCGAGGTACCTCTGGGTACAGTCACCCGGCCTTGTTTCTGAGGTGCCTCTGGGTACAGTCACCTGGCCTTTCTTCGGAGGTACGCCTGGGTACTCTCACCAGGGCTTCCTTCTGAGATTCTTCTGGGTACAGTCACCAGGCTTTCCTTCCGAGGTACCTCTGAATACAGTCACCATGCCTTACTTCCCAGGTACCTTTGGCTACGGTCACCAAGCCTTCCTTCCGAGGCACCTCTGGGTACAGCCACCGGGTCTTCCTTCCGAAGTACCTCTGGGTACAGTTCCCAGACCTTCCTTCCGAGGTACCTCTGAGTACAGTCACCAGGCGTTTTTTCCGAGGTACTTTTGGGTAGAGTCACCAGGCCTGGCTTCCGAAGTACCTCTGGGTACAGTCACCAGGCCTTTCTTACGAGGTTCCTCTGGGTACAGTCACCATCGCTTCCTTCCGAGGTAACTCTGGGTAGAGTCACCAGGCCTTCCTTCTGAGGTACCTCTGGGTACAGTCCCCAGGCCTTGCTTCCGAGGTACCTTGAGTACTGTCACCACGCTTTCCTTCATAGTTACCTCTGGACAGATTCACCATGCCTTCCTTCTGAGGTAACTCTGGGTACAGTCACTAGAATTTTCTTCCGAGGTACCTCTGGGTGCACTCACCAGGCCTTTCTTTCGAGGTACCTCTGGGTACAGTCACCAGGCCTTCCTTCCGAGGTACCTCTGAATACAGTCACCATGCCTTACTTCCCAGGTACCTTTGGCTACGGTCACCAAGCCTTCCTTCCGAGGCACCTCTGGGTACAGCCACCGGGCCTTCCTTCCGAAGTACCTCTGGGTACAGTTCCCAGACCTTCCTTCCGAGGTACCTCTGAGTACAGTCACTAGGCGTTTCTTCCGAGGTACTTTTGGGTACAGTCACCAGGCCTTGCTTCCGAGGTACCTCTGTGTACAGTCACCAGGCGTTTCTTACGAGGTACCTCTGGGTACAGTCACCATCGCTTCCTTCCGAGGTAACTCTGGGTAGAGTCACCAGACCCTCCTTCTGAGGTACCTCTGGGTACTCACCGAGCCTTCCTTCCAAGGTACCTCTTGGTACATTCTCCATTCCTACCGAGGTACTTCTGGGTACATTCTCCAGGCCTTCCTTCCGAGGTACTTCTGGGTACAGTCACCAGGCCTTTCTTTCGGGGTACTTCTGGGTACTCACCGAGCCTTCCTTCCAAGGTACGTCTTGGTACATTCTCCAGGCCTTCCTTCCGAGGTACTTATTGGTACAGTCACCAGGCCTTCTTCCGAGGTAACTCTGGGTACAGTCACCAGGCCTCCTTCTGAGGTACCTCTGGGTACAGTCACCCGGCCTTGTTTCTGAGGTCCCTCTGGGTACAGTCACCAGGCCTTTCTACCGAGATAACTCTGGGTACAGTCACCAGGCCTTTCTTACGAGGTACCTCTAGGTACAGTCACGAGGCCTTCCTTCTGATTTAGCTCTGGGTACAGTCACCAAGTTTTCCTTTCGAGGGACCTCTGGGTGCAGTCACCAGGCCTTCCTTCCGAGGTACCTCTGGGTAGAGTCACCAGTCCTTCCTTCTGAGGTACCTCTGGCACAGTCACCAGGCCTGACTTCTAATGTACATCTGGGTACGATCACCAGGCTTTCCTTCCGAGGTGCCTCTGGGTACAGTCACCAGGCCGTTCTTCCGAGGCACTTCTGGGTACAGCCACCAGGCCTTCCTTCCGAGGTACACCTGGTACAGTCACCAGGCCTTCTTCCTAGGTAAGTCTGGGTACAGTCATCAGGCCTCCTTCCGAGGTACCTCTGGGTACAGTCACTCGGCCTTGTTTCTGAGTTGCCTCTGCATACAGTCACCTGGCCTTTCTTCCGAGATAACTCTGGGTACAGTCACCAGGCCTTTCTGACGAGGTACCTCTAGGTACAGTCACGAGGCCTTCCTTCTGAGTGAGCTCTGGGTACAGTCACCAAGTTTTCCTCCAAGGGACCTCTGGGTACAAGCACGAGGTCTTTCTTCTCAGGTACATCTGAGTACAGTCACCAGGCATTCCTTCCGAGGTACCTCTGGGTACAGTCACCAGGCCTTCCTTCCGAGGTACCTCTGAATACAGTCACCATGCCTTACTTCCTAGGTACCTTTGGCTACGGTCACCAAGCCTTCCTTCCGAGGCACCTCTGGGTACAGCCACCGGGCCTTCCTTCCGAAGTACCTCTGGGTACAGTTCCCAGACCTTCCTTCCGAGGTACCTCTGAGTACAGTCACTAGGCGTTTCTTCCGAGGTACTTTTGGGTACAGTCACCAGGCCTTGCTTCCGAGGAACCTCTGTGTACAGTCACCAGGCGTTTCTTACGAGGTACCTCTGGGTACAGTCACCATCGCTTCCTTCCGAGGTAACTCTGGGTAGAGTCACCAGACCCTCCTTCTGAGGTACCTCTGGGTACTCACCGAGCCTTCCTTCCAAGGTACCTCTTGGTACATTCTCCATTCCTACCGAGGTACTTCTGGGTACATTCTCCAGGCCTTCCTTCCGAGGTACTTCTGGGTACAGTCACCAGGCCTTTCTTTCGGGGTACTTCTGGGTACTCACCGAGCCTTCCTTCCAAGGTACGTCTTGGTACATTCTCCAGGCCTTCCTTCCGAGGTACTTATTGGTACAGTCACCAGGCCTTCTTCCGAGGTAACTCTGGGTACAGTCACCAGGCCTCCTTCTGAGGTACCTCTGGGTACAGTCACCCGGCCTTGTTTCTGAGGTCCCTCTGGGTACAGTCACCAGGCCTTTCTACCGAGATAACTCTGGGTACAGTCACCAGGCCTTTCTTACGAGGTACCTCTAGGTACAGTCACGAGGCCTTCCTTCTGATTTAGCTCTGGGTACAGTCACCAAGTTTTCCTTTCGAGGGACCTCTGGGTACAGTAAGCAGGCCTTCCTCCGAGGCACTAATGTGTACAGTCACCAGGCCTTCCTTCCGTGGTACCTCTGAGTTCAGTCACCTGGCCTTTCTTCGGAGGTACGCCTGGGTACAGTCACCAGGCCTTCCTTCTGAGGTACTTCTGGGTACAGTCACTAGGCCTTCCTTTCGAAGTACCTCTGAATACAGTCACCATGCCTTACTTCCCAGGTACCTTTGGCTACGGTCACCAAGCCTTCCTTCCGAGGCACCTCTGGGTACAGCCACCGGGCCTTCCTTCCGAAGTACCTCTGGGTACAGTTCCCAGACCTTCCTTCTGAGGTACCTCTGAGTACAGTCACCAGGCCTTGCTTCCGAGGTACCTCTGGGTACAGTCACCAGGCCTTTCTTACGAGGTACCTTTGGGTACAGTCACCATCGCTTCCTTCCGAGGTAACTCTGGGTAAAGTCTCCAGGCCTTCCTTCTGAGGTACCTCTGGGTACAGTCACCAGGCGTTGCTTCCGAGGTACCTTGAGTACTGTCACCACGCTTTCCTTCCGAGGTACCTCTGGACAGAGTCACCACGCCTTCCTTCTGAGGTAACTCTGGGTACAGTCACCAGAATTTTCTTCCGAGGTACCTCTGGGTGCAGTCACCAGGACTTTCTTTCGAGGTACCTCTGGGTACAATCAACAGGCTTTCCTTCTGAGGTACCTCTGGGCACAGTCACCAGGCCTGACTTCTAATGTACATCTGGGTACCGTCACCAGGCTTTCCTTCCGAGGTACCTCTGGGTACAGTCACCCGGCCGTTCTTCCGAGGCACTTCTGGGTACAGCCACCAGGCCTTCCTTCCGAGGTACACCTGGGTACAGTCACCAGGCCTTTCTTCCGAGGTACCTCTGGGTACAGTCACCAGGCATTTCTGACGAGGTACCTCTGGGTTCAGTCACCAGGCCTTCCTTCTGAGTTAGCTGTGAGTACAGTCACCAGGCCTGTCTTCCGAGGTACGTCTGGGTAGTAACCAGGCCTTCCTTCCGTGGTACATCTAGGTACAGTCACCAGGCCTTCCTTCCTAGGTGCCTCTGGGTACAGTCACCGGGCCTTCATTCCGAGGTACCTCTGGGTACAGTCACCAGGGCTTCGATCCGATGTACCTCTGGGTACAATCACCAGGCTTTTCTTAAGAGGTACCTCTGGGGACAGTCACGAGGCTTTCCTTCTGAGTTATCTCTGGGTACAGTCACCAGGCCTTCCTTCCGAGGTACCTCTGGGTAGAGTCAAAAGGCCTTTCTTCCGAGGTACCTCTGGGTACAGCCACTAGGTCTTTCTTCCGAGGTACTTCAGGGTGCAGTCCCCAGGGCTTCCTTCCGAGGTGCCTCTGGGTACAGTCAGCAGGCCTTCCTCCCGTGGTACCTCTGAGTACAGTCACCAGACCTTCCTTCTGAGGTACCTCTGGGTACAGTCAACAGGACTTCCTTCTGAGGTACCTCTCCATACAGGCAGCGCGTGTTCCTTTTGAGGTAACTCTGGGTACACTCACCAGGTCTTCCTTCCCACGTACCTCTGGTTACACTCACCAAGCCTTTCTTCCGAGGTATCTCTGGGTAAAGCCACCAGGCATTTCTTACGAGGTACCTCTGGGTAGAGTCCCCAGGCCTTCCTTCCGAAGTACCTCTGGGTACAGTCACCAGGCTTATTCTTTCGGGGTACCTCTGGGTACACTCACCAGGCCTTCTTTTCGAGGTACCTCTGGGTACAGTCACCATCGCTTCCTTCCGAGGTAACTCTGGGTACAGTCACCAGGCCTTCCTTCTGAGGTAACTCTGGGTACAGTCACCAGGCCTTCCTTCCGTGGTACCTCTGAGTACACTCACCTGGCCTTTCTTCGGAGGTACGCCTGGGTACAGTCCCCAGGCCTTCCTTCCGAGGAACCGCTGGGTACAATCACCAGGCCTTCCTTCTCAGGTACCTTTGGGTACAGTGACGAGGTCTTTTTTCTGAGGTACCTCTGAGTACAGTCACCAGGCTTTTCTTCCGAGGTACTTCCGGGTAGTCACCATGCCTTCCTTCCAAGGTACCTCTCGGTACAGTCTCCATTCCTTCCTTCCGAGGTACTTCTGGGTACAGTCACCAGGCCTTCTTCCGAGGTAACTCTGGGTACAGTCACCAGGCCTCCTAACGAGGTACCTCTGGGTACAGTCACCCGGCCTTGTTTCTGAGGTCCCTCTGGGTACAGTCACCAGGCCTTTCTTACGAGGTACCTCTAGGTACAGTCACGAGGCCTTCCTTCTGAGTTAGCTCTGGGTACACTCACCAAGTTTTCCTTCCGAGGGACCTTTCGGTACACTCACCAGGCCTTCCTTCCGAGGTACATCTGGTTACAGTCACCAGGCCTTCCTTTCGAGGTACTTCTGGGTAGAATCACCAGGCCTTCCTTCCGAGGTACATCTGGTTACAGTCACCAGGCCTTCCTTCCGAGGTACTTCTGGGTACAATCACCAGGCCTTCCTTCTGAGCTACCTCTGGGTACAGTGACGAGGTCTTTCTTCTGAGGTACCTCTGAGTACAGTCACCAGGCCTTTCTTCCGAGGTACTTCTGGGTACTCACCGAGCCTACCTTCCGAGGTACCTCTCGGTACATTCTCCAGGCCTTCCTTCCGAGGTACCTCTGGGTACAGTCACCCGGCCTTGTTTCTGAGGTCCCTCTGGGTACAGTCACCAGGCCTTTCTTCCGAGATAACTCTGGGTACAGTCACCAGGCCTTTCTTACGAGGTAACTCTAGGTACAGTCACGAGGCCTTCCTTCTGAGTTAGCTCTGGGTACAGTCACCAAGTTTTCCTTCCGAGGGACCTCTGGGTACAGTCAGCAGACCTTCCTCCGAGGCACTAATGTGTACAGTCACCAGGCCTTCCTTCCGAGGTACCTGTGGGTACAAGCACGAGGTCTTTCTTCTGAGGTACCTCCGAGTACAGTGACCAGGCCTTTCTTCCGAGGTATGTCTGGGTACTCACCAGGCATTCCTTCCGAGGTACCTCTGAATACAGTCACCATGCCTTACTTCCCAGGTACCTTTGGCTACGGTCACCAAGCCTTCCTTTCGAGGCACCTCTGGGTACAACCACCGGGCCTTCCTTCCGAAGTACCTCTGGGTACAGTTCCCAGACCTTCCTTCCGAGGTACCTCTGAGTACAGTCACCAGGCGTTTCTTCCGAGGTACTTTTGGGTAGAGTCACCAGGCCTGGCTTCCGAGGTACCTCTGGGTAGAGTCACCAGGCCTTTCTTACGAGGTACCTCTGGGTACAGTCACCATCGCTTCCTTCCGAGGTAACTCTGGGTAGAGTCACCAGGCCTTGCTTCCGAGGTACCTTGAGTACTGTCACCACGCTTTCCTTCCGAGTTACCTCTGGAGAGATTCACCATGCCTTCCTTCTGAGGTAACTCTGGGTACAGTCACCAGATTTTTCTTCCAAGGTACCTCTGGGTGCACTCACCAGGCCTTTCTTTCGAGGTACCTCTGGGTACAGTCACCAGGCCTTCCTTCTGAGGTACTTCTGCGTACAGTCAGCAGACCTTGCTTCTGAGGTTCCTCTGGGTACTCACCGAGCCTTCCTTCCAAGGTACCTCTTGGTACATTCTGCATTCCTTCCGAGGTACTTCTGGGTACATTCTCCAGGCCTTCCTTCCGAGGTACTTCTGGGTACAGTCACCAGGCCTTTCTTTCGGGGTACTTCTGGGTACTCACCGAGCCTTCCTTCCAAGGTACCTCTTGGTACATTCTCCAGGCCTTCCTTCTGAGGTACTTCTGGGTACAGTCACCAGGGCTTCTTCCGAGGTAACTCTGGGTACAGTCACCAGGCCTCCTTCCGAGGTACCTCTGGGTACAGTCACCCGGCCTTGTTTCTGAGGTACCTCTGGGTAGAGTCACCAGGCCTTTCTACCGAGATAACTCTGAGTACAGTCACCAGGCCTTTCTTACGAGGTACCTCTAGGTACAGTCACGAGGCCTTCCTTCTGAGTTAGCTCTGGGTACAGTCACCAAGTTTTCCTTTCGAGGGACTCTGGGTACAGTCACCAGGCCTTCCTTCCGTGGTACCTCTGAGTTCAGTCACCTGGCCTTTCTTCGGAGGTACGCCTGGGTACAGTCACCAGGCCTTCCTTCTGAGGTACTTCTGGGTACAGTCACCAGGCCTTCCTTCCGAGGTACCTCTGAATACAGTCACCATCGCTTCCTTCCGAGGTAACTCTGGGTACAGTCACCAGGCCTTGCTTCCGAGGTACCTTGAGTACTGTCACCACGCTTTCTTTCCGAGGTACCTCTGGACAGAGTCACCACGCCTTCCTTCTGAGGTAACTCTGGGTACAGTCACCAGAATTTTCTTCCGAAGTACCTCTGGGTGCAGTCACCAGGCCTTTCTTTCGAGGTACCTCTGGGTACAATCAACAGGCCTTCCTTATGAGGTACCTCTGGGCACAGTCACCAGGCCTGACATCTAATGTACATCTGGGTACGGTCACCAGGCTTTCCTTCCGAGGTACCTCTGGGTACAGTCACCAGGCCGTTCTTCCGAGGCACTTCTGGGTACAGCCACCAGGCCTTCCTTCCGAGGTACACCTGGGTACAGTCACCAGGCCTTTCTTCCGAGGTTCCTCTGGGTACAGTCACCAGGCATTTCTGACGAGGTACCTATGGGTACAGTCACTAGGCCTTTCTTCCGACGTACTTCTGAGTACAGTCACCAGGCCTTCCTTCCGAGGTGCCTCTGGGTACAGTCAGCAGGCCTTCCTCCTGAGGTACCTCTGGGTACAGTCAGCAGGCCTTCCTTCTGAGGTACCTCTGCGTACAGGCAGCGCGTCTTCCTTTTGAGGTAACTCTGGGTACAGTCACCAGGTCTTCCTTCCCACGTACCTCTGGTTACAGTCACCAAGCCTTTCTTCCGAGGTATCTCTGGGTAAAGCCACCAGGCATTTCTTACGAGGTACCTCTGGGTAGAGTCCCCAGGCCTTCCTTCCGAAGTACCTCTGGGTACAGTCACCAGGCCTATTCTTTCGAGGTACCTCTCGGTACACTCACCAGGCTTTCTTTTCGAGGTACCTCTGGGTACAGTCACCATCGCTTCCTTCCGAGGTAACTCTGGGTAGAGTCACCAACTTCCTTCCGAGGTACCTCTGGGTACAGTCCGCAGGCCTTCCTTCCGTGGTACCTCTGAGTACAGTCACCTGGCCTTTCTTCGGAGGTACGCCTGGGTACAGTCACCAGGCCTTCCTTCCGAGGAACCGCTGGGTACAATCACCAGGCCTTCCTTCTGAGGTACCTTTGGGCACAGTGACGAGGTCTTTTTTCTGAGGTACCTCTGAGTACAGTCACCAGGCCTTTCTTCCGAGGTACTTCCGGGTAGTCACCATGCCTTCCTTCCAAGGTACCTCTCGGTACAGTCTCCCGGCCTTCCTTCCGAGGTAACTCTGGGTACTGTCACCAGGCTTCCTTCCGAGGTACCTGTGGGTACAGTCACCAGGCCTTCCTTCTCAAGTAACTCTGGGTACAGTCACCAGGCCTTTCTTTCGCGGTATCTCTGGGCACAGTCTGAAGGACTTCCTTGTCAGTTACCTCTGGGTACAGTCACCGGCCTTCCTTCTGAGGTACCTCTGGGTACAGTCATCGGCCCTCCTTCTGAGGTACCTCTGGGTACAGTCACCCGTCCTTCTTTCAGAGGTCCCTCTGGGTACAGTCACCAGGCCTTTCTTTCGAGCTACCTCTGGGTACAGTCATCAGGCCTTCCGTCTGAGGTACCTCTGGGTACAGTCACCAGGCCTTCCTTCTGAGGTACTTCTGGGTACAGTCAGCAGACCTTGCTTCTGAGGTTCCTCTCGGTACAATCACCAGGCCTTCCTTTCCAGGTACCTCTGGGTACAGTCACCAGGCCTTCCTTCCGAGGCATCTCTGGGTACAGTCACCAGGCATTTCTTACGAGGTACCTCTGGGTACATTCACCAGGCTTTCCTTCTGAGGTACCTTGAGTACTGTCACCAGGCATTCCTTCCGAGGTAACTCTGGGTACAGTCACCAGGCCGTTCTTCCGAGGCACTTCTGGGTACAGCCACCAGGCCTTCCTTCCGAGGTACACCTGGGTACAGTCACCAGGCCTTTCTTCCGAGGTTCCTCTGGGTACAGTCACCAGGCATTTCTGACGAGGTACCTATGGGTACAGTCACTAGGCCTTTCTTCCGACGTACTTCTGAGTACAGTCACCAGGCCTTCCTTCCGAGGTGCCTCTGGGTACAGTCAGCAGGCCTTCCTCCCGTGGTACCTCTGAGTACAGTCACCAGACCTTCCTTCTGAGGTACCTCTGGGTACAGTCAGCAGGCCTTCCTTCTGAGGTACCTCTGCGTACAGGCAGCGCGTCTTCCTTTTGAGGTAACTCTGGGTACAGTCACCAGGTCTTCCTTCCCACGTACCTCTGGTTACAGTCACCAAGCCTTTCTTCCGAGGTATCTCTGGGTAAAGCCACCAGGCATTTCTTACGAGGTACCTCTGGGTAGAGTCCCCAGGCCTTCCTTCCGAAGTACCTCTGGGTACAGTCACCAGGCCTATTCTTTCGAGGTACCTCTCGGTACACTCACCAGGCTTTCTTTTCGAGGTACCTCTGGGTACAGTCACCATCGCTTCCTTCCGAGGTAACTCTGGGTAGAGTCACCAACTTCCTTCCGAGGTACCTCTGGGTACAGTCCGCAGGCCTTCCTTCCGTGGTACCTCTGAGTACAGTCACCTGGCCTTTCTTCGGAGGTACGCCTGGGTACAGTCACCAGGCCTTCCTTCCGAGGAACCGCTGGGTACAATCACCAGGCCTTCCTTCTGAGGTACCTTTGGGCACAGTGACGAGGTCTTTTTTCTGAGGTACCTCTGAGTACAGTCACCAGGCCTTTCTTCCGAGGTACTTCCGGGTAGTCACCATGCCTTCCTTCCAAGGTACCTCTCGGTACAGTCTCCCGGCCTTCCTTCCGAGGTAACTCTGGGTACTGTCACCAGGCTTCCTTCCGAGGTACCTGTGGGTACAGTCACCAGGCCTTCCTTCTCAAGTAACTCTGGGTACAGTCACCAGGCCTTTCTTTCGCGGTATCTCTGGGCACAGTCTGAAGGACTTCCTTGTCAGTTACCTCTGGGTACAGTCACCAGGCCTTTCTTACGAGGTACCTCTGGGTACAGTCACCGGCCTTCCTTCTGAGGTACCTCTGGGTACAGTCATCGGCCCTCCTTCTGAGGTACCTCTGGGTACAGTCACCCGTCCTTCTTTCAGAGGTCCCTCTGGGTACAGTCACCAGGCCTTTCTTTCGAGCTACCTCTGGGTACAGTCATCAGGCCTTCCGTCTGAGGTACCTCTGGGTACAGTCACCAGGCCTTCCTTCTGAGGTACTTCTGGGTACAGTCAGCAGACCTTCCTTCTGAGGTTCCTCTCGGTACAATCACCAGGCCTTCCTTTCCAGGTAACTCTGGGTACAGTCACCAGGCCTTCCTTCCGAGGCATCTCTGGGTACAGTCACCAGGCATTTCTTACGAGGTACCTCTGGGTACATTCACCAGGCTTTCCTTCTGAGGTACCTTGAGTACTCTCACCAGGCATTCCTTCCGAGGTACCTCTGGGTACAGTCACCAGGCCTTGTTTCTGAGGTGCCTCTGGGTACAGTCACCAGGCCATTCTTACGAGGTGCCTCTAGGTACAGTCACGAGGCCTTCCTTCTGAGTTAGCTCTGGGTACAGTCACCAAGTTTTCCTTCCGAGGGAACTCTCGGTACAGTCAGCAGGCCTTCCTCCGAGGCACTAACGTGTACAGTCACCAGGCCTTCCTTCCTAGGTACCTGTGGGTACAAGCACGAGGTCTTTCCTCTGAGGTACCTCCGAGTACAGTGACCAGGCCTTTCTTCCGAGGTATGTCTGGGTACTCACCAGACATTCCTTCCTAGGTACCTCTGGGTACAGTCACCAGGCCTTCCTTCCGTGGTACCTCTGAGTTCAATCACCTGGCCTTTCTTCGGAGGTACGCCTGGGTACAGTCACCAGGCCTTCCTTCTGAGGTACTTATGGGTACAGTCACAAGGCCTTCCTTCCGAGGTACTTCTGGGTACAGTCACCAGGCCTTTCTTTCGGGGTACTTCTGGGTACTCACCGAGCCTTCCTTCCAAGGTACGTCTTGGTACATTCTCCAGGCCTTCCTTCCGAGGTACTTATTGGTACAGTCACCAGGCCTTCTTCCGAGGTAACTCTGGGTACAGTCACCAGGCCTCCTTCTGAGGTACCTCTGGGTACAGTCACCCGGCCTTGTTTCTGAGGTCCCTCTGGGTACAGTCACCAGGCCTTTCTACCGAGATAACTCTGGGTACAGTCACCAGGCCTTTCTTACGAGGTACCTCTAGGTACAGTCACGAGGCCTTCCTTCTGATTTAGCTCTGGGTACAGTCACCAAGTTTTCCTTTCGAGGGACCTCTGGGTGCAGTCACCAGGCCTTCCTTCCGAGGTACCTCTGGGTAGAGTCACCAGTCCTTCCTTCTGAGGTACCTCTGGCACAGTCACCAGGCCTGACTTCTAATGTACATCTGGGTACGATCACCAGGCTTTCCTTCCGAGGTGCCTCTGGGTACAGTCACCAGGCCGTTCTTCCGAGGCACTTCTGGGTACAGCCACCAGGCCTTCCTTCCGAGGTACACCTGGTACAGTCACCAGGCCTTCTTCCTAGGTAAGTCTGGGTACAGTCATCAGGCCTCCTTCCGAGGTACCTCTGGGTACAGTCACTCGGCCTTGTTTCTGAGTTGCCTCTGCATACAGTCACCTGGCCTTTCTTCCGAGATAACTCTGGGTACAGTCACCAGGCCTTTCTGACGAGGTACCTCTAGGTACAGTCACGAGGCCTTCCTTCTGAGTGAGCTCTGGGTACAGTCACCAAGTTTTCCTCCAAGGGACCTCTGGGTACAAGCACGAGGTCTTTCTTCTCAGGTACATCTGAGTACAGTCACCAGGCATTCCTTCCGAGGTACCTCTGGGTACAGTCACCAGGCCTTCCTTCCGAGGTACCTCTGAATACAGTCACCATGCCTTACTTCCTAGGTACCTTTGGCTACGGTCACCAAGCCTTCCTTCCGAGGCACCTCTGGGTACAGCCACCGGGCCTTCCTTCCGAAGTACCTCTGGGTACAGTTCCCAGACCTTCCTTCCGAGGTACCTCTGAGTACAGTCACTAGGCGTTTCTTCCGAGGTACTTTTGGGTACAGTCACCAGGCCTTGCTTCCGAGGAACCTCTGTGTACAGTCACCAGGCGTTTCTTACGAGGTACCTCTGGGTACAGTCACCATCGCTTCCTTCCGAGGTAACTCTGGGTAGAGTCACCAGACCCTCCTTCTGAGGTACCTCTGGGTACTCACCGAGCCTTCCTTCCAAGGTACCTCTTGGTACATTCTCCATTCCTACCGAGGTACTTCTGGGTACATTCTCCAGGCCTTCCTTCCGAGGTACTTCTGGGTACAGTCACCAGGCCTTTCTTTCGGGGTACTTCTGGGTACTCACCGAGCCTTCCTTCCAAGGTACGTCTTGGTACATTCTCCAGGCCTTCCTTCCGAGGTACTTATTGGTACAGTCACCAGGCCTTCTTCCGAGGTAACTCTGGGTACAGTCACCAGGCCTCCTTCTGAGGTACCTCTGGGTACAGTCACCCGGCCTTGTTTCTGAGGTCCCTCTGGGTACAGTCACCAGGCCTTTCTACCGAGATAACTCTGGGTACAGTCACCAGGCCTTTCTTACGAGGTACCTCTAGGTACAGTCACGAGGCCTTCCTTCTGATTTAGCTCTGGGTACAGTCACCAAGTTTTCCTTTCGAGGGACCTCTGGGTACAGTAAGCAGGCCTTCCTCCGAGGCACTAATGTGTACAGTCACCAGGCCTTCCTTCCGTGGTACCTCTGAGTTCAGTCACCTGGCCTTTCTTCGGAGGTACGCCTGGGTACAGTCACCAGGCCTTCCTTCTGAGGTACTTCTGGGTACAGTCACTAGGCCTTCCTTTCGAAGTACCTCTGAATACAGTCACCATGCCTTACTTCCCAGGTACCTTTGGCTACGGTCACCAAGCCTTCCTTCCGAGGCACCTCTGGGTACAGCCACCGGGCCTTCCTTCCGAAGTACCTCTGGGTACAGTTCCCAGACCTTCCTTCTGAGGTACCTCTGAGTACAGTCACCAGGCCTTGCTTCCGAGGTACCTCTGGGTACAGTCACCAGGCCTTTCTTACGAGGTACCTTTGGGTACAGTCACCATCGCTTCCTTCCGAGGTAACTCTGGGTAAAGTCTCCAGGCCTTCCTTCTGAGGTACCTCTGGGTACAGTCACCAGGCGTTGCTTCCGAGGTACCTTGAGTACTGTCACCACGCTTTCCTTCCGAGGTACCTCTGGACAGAGTCACCACGCCTTCCTTCTGAGGTAACTCTGGGTACAGTCACCAGAATTTTCTTCCGAGGTACCTCTGGGTGCAGTCACCAGGACTTTCTTTCGAGGTACCTCTGGGTACAATCAACAGGCTTTCCTTCTGAGGTACCTCTGGGCACAGTCACCAGGCCTGACTTCTAATGTACATCTGGGTACCGTCACCAGGCTTTCCTTCCGAGGTACCTCTGGGTACAGTCACCAGGCATTTCTGACGAGGTACCTCTGGGTTCAGTCACCAGGCCTTCCTTCTGAGTTAGCTGTGAGTACAGTCACCAGGCCTGTCTTCCGAGGTACGTCTGGGTAGTAACCAGGCCTTCCTTCCGTGGTACATCTAGGTACAGTCACCAGGCCTTCCTTCCTAGGTGCCTCTGGGTACAGTCACCGGGCCTTCATTCCGAGGTACCTCTGGGTACAGTCACCAGGGCTTCGATCCGATGTACCTCTGGGTACAATCACCAGGCTTTTCTTAAGAGGTACCTCTGGGGACAGTCACGAGGCTTTCCTTCTGAGTTATCTCTGGGTACAGTCACCAGGCCTTCCTTCCGAGGTACCTCTGGGTAGAGTCAAAAGGCCTTTCTTCCGAGGTACCTCTGGGTACAGCCACTAGGTCTTTCTTCCGAGGTACTTCAGGGTGCAGTCCCCAGGGCTTCCTTCCGAGGTGCCTCTGGGTACAGTCAGCAGGCCTTCCTCCCGTGGTACCTCTGAGTACAGTCACCAGACCTTCCTTCTGAGGTACCTCTGGGTACAGTCAACAGGACTTCCTTCTGAGGTACCTCTCCATACAGGCAGCGCGTGTTCCTTTTGAGGTAACTCTGGGTACACTCACCAGGTCTTCCTTCCCACGTACCTCTGGTTACACTCACCAAGCCTTTCTTCCGAGGTATCTCTGGGTAAAGCCACCAGGCATTTCTTACGAGGTACCTCTGGGTAGAGTCCCCAGGCCTTCCTTCCGAAGTACCTCTGGGTACAGTCACCAGGCTTATTCTTTCGGGGTACCTCTGGGTACACTCACCAGGCCTTCTTTTCGAGGTACCTCTGGGTACAGTCACCATCGCTTCCTTCCGAGGTAACTCTGGGTACAGTCACCAGGCCTTCCTTCTGAGGTAACTCTGGGTACAGTCACCAGGCCTTCCTTCCGTGGTACCTCTGAGTACACTCACCTGGCCTTTCTTCGGAGGTACGCCTGGGTACAGTCCCCAGGCCTTCCTTCCGAGGAACCGCTGGGTACAATCACCAGGCCTTCCTTCTCAGGTACCTTTGGGTACAGTGACGAGGTCTTTTTTCTGAGGTACCTCTGAGTACAGTCACCAGGCTTTTCTTCCGAGGTACTTCCGGGTAGTCACCATGCCTTCCTTCCAAGGTACCTCTCGGTACAGTCTCCATTCCTTCCTTCCGAGGTACTTCTGGGTACAGTCACCAGGCCTTCTTCCGAGGTAACTCTGGGTACAGTCACCAGGCCTCCTAACGAGGTACCTCTGGGTACAGTCACCCGGCCTTGTTTCTGAGGTCCCTCTGGGTACAGTCACCAGGCCTTTCTTACGAGGTACCTCTAGGTACAGTCACGAGGCCTTCCTTCTGAGTTAGCTCTGGGTACACTCACCAAGTTTTCCTTCCGAGGGACCTTTCGGTACACTCACCAGGCCTTCCTTCCGAGGTACATCTGGTTACAGTCACCAGGCCTTCCTTTCGAGGTACTTCTGGGTAGAATCACCAGGCCTTCCTTCCGAGGTACATCTGGTTACAGTCACCAGGCCTTCCTTCCGAGGTACTTCTGGGTACAATCACCAGGCCTTCCTTCTGAGCTACCTCTGGGTACAGTGACGAGGTCTTTCTTCTGAGGTACCTCTGAGTACAGTCACCAGGCCTTTCTTCCGAGGTACTTCTGGGTACTCACCGAGCCTACCTTCCGAGGTACCTCTCGGTACATTCTCCAGGCCTTCCTTCCGAGGTACCTCTGGGTACAGTCACCCGGCCTTGTTTCTGAGGTCCCTCTGGGTACAGTCACCAGGCCTTTCTTCCGAGATAACTCTGGGTACAGTCACCAGGCCTTTCTTACGAGGTAACTCTAGGTACAGTCACGAGGCCTTCCTTCTGAGTTAGCTCTGGGTACAGTCACCAAGTTTTCCTTCCGAGGGACCTCTGGGTACAGTCAGCAGACCTTCCTCCGAGGCACTAATGTGTACAGTCACCAGGCCTTCCTTCCGAGGTACCTGTGGGTACAAGCACGAGGTCTTTCTTCTGAGGTACCTCCGAGTACAGTGACCAGGCCTTTCTTCCGAGGTATGTCTGGGTACTCACCAGGCATTCCTTCCGAGGTACCTCTGAATACAGTCACCATGCCTTACTTCCCAGGTACCTTTGGCTACGGTCACCAAGCCTTCCTTTCGAGGCACCTCTGGGTACAACCACCGGGCCTTCCTTCCGAAGTACCTCTGGGTACAGTTCCCAGACCTTCCTTCCGAGGTACCTCTGAGTACAGTCACCAGGCGTTTCTTCCGAGGTACTTTTGGGTAGAGTCACCAGGCCTGGCTTCCGAGGTACCTCTGGGTAGAGTCACCAGGCCTTTCTTACGAGGTACCTCTGGGTACAGTCACCATCGCTTCCTTCCGAGGTAACTCTGGGTAGAGTCACCAGGCCTTGCTTCCGAGGTACCTTGAGTACTGTCACCACGCTTTCCTTCCGAGTTACCTCTGGAGAGATTCACCATGCCTTCCTTCTGAGGTAACTCTGGGTACAGTCACCAGATTTTTCTTCCAAGGTACCTCTGGGTGCACTCACCAGGCCTTTCTTTCGAGGTACCTCTGGGTACAGTCACCAGGCCTTCCTTCTGAGGTACTTCTGCGTACAGTCAGCAGACCTTGCTTCTGAGGTTCCTCTGGGTACTCACCGAGCCTTCCTTCCAAGGTACCTCTTGGTACATTCTGCATTCCTTCCGAGGTACTTCTGGGTACATTCTCCAGGCCTTCCTTCCGAGGTACTTCTGGGTACAGTCACCAGGCCTTTCTTTCGGGGTACTTCTGGGTACTCACCGAGCCTTCCTTCCAAGGTACCTCTTGGTACATTCTCCAGGCCTTCCTTCTGAGGTACTTCTGGGTACAGTCACCAGGGCTTCTTCCGAGGTAACTCTGGGTACAGTCACCAGGCCTCCTTCCGAGGTACCTCTGGGTACAGTCACCCGGCCTTGTTTCTGAGGTACCTCTGGGTAGAGTCACCAGGCCTTTCTACCGAGATAACTCTGAGTACAGTCACCAGGCCTTTCTTACGAGGTACCTCTAGGTACAGTCACGAGGCCTTCCTTCTGAGTTAGCTCTGGGTACAGTCACCAAGTTTTCCTTTCGAGGGACTCTGGGTACAGTCACCAGGCCTTCCTTCCGTGGTACCTCTGAGTTCAGTCACCTGGCCTTTCTTCGGAGGTACGCCTGGGTACAGTCACCAGGCCTTCCTTCTGAGGTACTTCTGGGTACAGTCACCAGGCCTTCCTTCCGAGGTACCTCTGAATACAGTCACCATCGCTTCCTTCCGAGGTAACTCTGGGTACAGTCACCAGGCCTTGCTTCCGAGGTACCTTGAGTACTGTCACCACGCTTTCTTTCCGAGGTACCTCTGGACAGAGTCACCACGCCTTCCTTCTGAGGTAACTCTGGGTACAGTCACCAGAATTTTCTTCCGAAGTACCTCTGGGTGCAGTCACCAGGCCTTTCTTTCGAGGTACCTCTGGGTACAATCAACAGGCCTTCCTTATGAGGTACCTCTGGGCACAGTCACCAGGCCTGACATCTAATGTACATCTGGGTACGGTCACCAGGCTTTCCTTCCGAGGTACCTCTGGGTACAGTCACCAGGCCGTTCTTCCGAGGCACTTCTGGGTACAGCCACCAGGCCTTCCTTCCGAGGTACACCTGGGTACAGTCACCAGGCCTTTCTTCCGAGGTTCCTCTGGGTACAGTCACCAGGCATTTCTGACGAGGTACCTATGGGTACAGTCACTAGGCCTTTCTTCCGACGTACTTCTGAGTACAGTCACCAGGCCTTCCTTCCGAGGTGCCTCTGGGTACAGTCAGCAGGCCTTCCTTCTGAGGTACCTCTGGGTACAGTCAGCAGGCCTTCCTTCTGAGGTACCTCTGCGTACAGGCAGCGCGTCTTCCTTTTGAGGTAACTCTGGGTACAGTCACCAGGTCTTCCTTCCCACGTACCTCTGGTTACAGTCACCAAGCCTTTCTTCCGAGGTATCTCTGGGTAAAGCCACCAGGCATTTCTTACGAGGTACCTCTGGGTAGAGTCCCCAGGCCTTCCTTCCGAAGTACCTCTGGGTACAGTCACCAGGCCTATTCTTTCGAGGTACCTCTCGGTACACTCACCAGGCTTTCTTTTCGAGGTACCTCTGGGTACAGTCACCATCGCTTCCTTCCGAGGTAACTCTGGGTAGAGTCACCAACTTCCTTCCGAGGTACCTCTGGGTACAGTCCGCAGGCCTTCCTTCCGTGGTACCTCTGAGTACAGTCACCTGGCCTTTCTTCGGAGGTACGCCTGGGTACAGTCACCAGGCCTTCCTTCCGAGGAACCGCTGGGTACAATCACCAGGCCTTCCTTCTGAGGTACCTTTGGGCACAGTGACGAGGTCTTTTTTCTGAGGTACCTCTGAGTACAGTCACCAGGCCTTTCTTCCGAGGTACTTCCGGGTAGTCACCATGCCTTCCTTCCAAGGTACCTCTCGGTACAGTCTCCCGGCCTTCCTTCCGAGGTAACTCTGGGTACTGTCACCAGGCTTCCTTCCGAGGTACCTGTGGGTACAGTCACCAGGCCTTCCTTCTCAAGTAACTCTGGGTACAGTCACCAGGCCTTTCTTTCGCGGTATCTCTGGGCACAGTCTGAAGGACTTCCTTGTCAGTTACCTCTGGGTACAGTCACCGGCCTTCCTTCTGAGGTACCTCTGGGTACAGTCATCGGCCCTCCTTCTGAGGTACCTCTGGGTACAGTCACCCGTCCTTCTTTCAGAGGTCCCTCTGGGTACAGTCACCAGGCCTTTCTTTCGAGCTACCTCTGGGTACAGTCATCAGGCCTTCCGTCTGAGGTACCTCTGGGTACAGTCACCAGGCCTTCCTTCTGAGGTACTTCTGGGTACAGTCAGCAGACCTTGCTTCTGAGGTTCCTCTCGGTACAATCACCAGGCCTTCCTTTCCAGGTACCTCTGGGTACAGTCACCAGGCCTTCCTTCCGAGGCATCTCTGGGTACAGTCACCAGGCATTTCTTACGAGGTACCTCTGGGTACATTCACCAGGCTTTCCTTCTGAGGTACCTTGAGTACTGTCACCAGGCATTCCTTCCGAGGTAACTCTG
The DNA here is from genome assembly GCF_030014295.1 of Loxodonta africana. Taxonomy (NCBI): domain Eukaryota; kingdom Metazoa; phylum Chordata; class Mammalia; order Proboscidea; family Elephantidae; genus Loxodonta; species Loxodonta africana. The sequence goes on along the minus strand of NW_026975175.1, from coordinate 1,274,777 downwards.
GGTACAGTCACCAGGCCGTTCTTCCGAGGCACTTCTGGGTACAGCCACCAGGCCTTCCTTCCGAGGTACACCTGGGTACAGTCACCAGGCCTTTCTTCCGAGGTTCCTCTGGGTACAGTCACCAGGCATTTCTGACGAGGTACCTATGGGTACAGTCACTAGGCCTTTCTTCCGACGTACTTCTGAGTACAGTCACCAGGCCTTCCTTCCGAGGTGCCTCTGGGTACAGTCAGCAGGCCTTCCTCCCGTGGTACCTCTGAGTACAGTCACCAGACCTTCCTTCTGAGGTACCTCTGGGTACAGTCAGCAGGCCTTCCTTCTGAGGTACCTCTGGTTACAGTCACCAAGCCTTTCTTCCGAGGTATCTCTGGGTAAAGCCACCAGGCATTTCTTACGAGGTACCTCTGGGTAGAGTCCCCAGGCCTTCCTTCCGAAGTACCTCTGGGTACAGTCACCAGGCCTATTCTTTCGAGGTACCTCTCGGTACACTCACCAGGCTTTCTTTTCGAGGTACCTCTGGGTACAGTCACCATCGCTTCCTTCCGAGGTAACTCTGGGTAGAGTCACCAACTTCCTTCCGAGGTACCTCTGGGTACAGTCCGCAGGCCTTCCTTCCGTGGTACCTCTGAGTACAGTCACCTGGCCTTTCTTCGGAGGTACGCCTGGGTACAGTCACCAGGCCTTCCTTCCGAGGAACCGCTGGGTACAATCACCAGGCCTTCCTTCTGAGGTACCTTTGGGCACAGTGACGAGGTCTTTTTTCTGAGGTACCTCTGAGTACAGTCACCAGGCCTTTCTTCCGAGGTACTTCCGGGTAGTCACCATGCCTTCCTTCCAAGGTACCTCTCGGTACAGTCTCCCGGCCTTCCTTCCGAGGTAACTCTGGGTACTGTCACCAGGCTTCCTTCCGAGGTACCTGTGGGTACAGTCACCAGGCCTTCCTTCTCAAGTAACTCTGGGTACAGTCACTAGGCCTTTCTTTCGCGGTATCTCTGGGCACAGTCTGAAGGACTTCCTTGTCAGTTACCTCTGGGTACAGTCACCAGGCCTTTCTTACGAGGTACCTCTGGGTACAGTCACCGGCCTTCCTTCTGAGGTACCTCTGGGTACAGTCATCGGCCCTCCTTCTGAGGTACCTCTGGGTACAGTCACCCGTCCTTCTTTCAGAGGTCCCTCTGGGTACAGTCACCAGGCCTTTCTTTCGAGCTACCTCTGGGTACAGTCATCAGGCCTTCCGTCTGAGGTACCTCTGGGTACAGTCACTAGGCCTTCCTTCTGAGGTACTTCTGGGTACAGTCAGCAGACCTTCCTTCTGAGGTTCCTCTCGGTACAATCACCAGGCCTTCCTTTCCAGGTAACTCTGGGTACAGTCACCAGGCCTTCCTTCCGAGGCATCTCTGGGTACAGTCACCAGGCATTTCTTACGAGGTACCTCTGGGTACATTCACCAGGCTTTCCTTCTGAGGTACCTTGAGTACTCTCACCAGGCATTCCTTCCGAGGTACCTCTGGGTACAGTCACCAGGCCTTGTTTCTGAGGTGCCTCTGGGTACAGTCACCAGGCCATTCTTACGAGGTGCCTCTAGGTACAGTCACGAGGCCTTCCTTCTGAGTTAGCTCTGGGTACAGTCACCAAGTTTTCCTTCCGAGGGAACTCTCGGTACAGTCAGCAGGCCTTCCTCCGAGGCACTAACGTGTACAGTCACCAGGCCTTCCTTCCTAGGTACCTGTGGGTACAAGCACGAGGTCTTTCCTCTGAGGTACCTCCGAGTACAGTGACCAGGCCTTTCTTCCGAGGTATGTCTGGGTACTCACCAGACATTCCTTCCTAGGTACCTCTGGGTACAGTCACCAGGCCTTCCTTCCGTGGTACCTCTGAGTTCAATCACCTGGCCTTTCTTCGGAGGTACGCCTGGGTACAGTCACCAGGCCTTCCTTCTGAGGTACTTATGGGTACAGTCACAAGGCCTTCCTTCCGAGGTACTTCTGGGTACAGTCACCAGGCCTTCCTTCCGAGGTACCTCTGGGTACGCTCACCAGGCCTTCCTTCCGAGGTAATTTTGGGTACAGTCATCAGGCCTTGCTTCCGAGGTACCTCTGGGTACAGTCACCAGGCCTTTCTTACGAGGTACCTATGGGTACAGTCACCATCGCTTCCTTCCGAGGTAACTCTGGGTAGAGTCACCAGGCCTTGCTTCTGAGGTACCTTGAGTACTGTCACCACGCTTTCCTTCCGAGGTACCTCTGGACAGATTCACCACGCCTTCCTTCTGAGGTAACTCTGGGTACAGTCACCAGAATTTTCTTCCGAGGTATCTCTGGGTGCAGTCACCAGGCCTTTCTTTCGAGGTACCTCTGGGTACAATCAACAGGCCTTCCTTATGAGGTACCTCTGGGTACAGTCACCACGCCGGACTTCTAATGTACATCTGGGTACGGTCACCAGGCTTCCCTTCCGAGGTACCTCTGGGTACAGTCACCCGGCCGTTCTTCCGAGGCACTTCTGGGTACAGCCACCAGGCCTTCCTTCCGAGGTACCCCTGGGTACAGTCACCAGGCCTTTCTTCCGAGGTACCTCTGGGTACAGTCACCAGGCATTTCTGACGAGGTACCTCTGGGTTCAGTCACCAGGCCTTCCTTCTGAGTTAGCTGTGAGTACAGTCACCAGGCCTTTCTTCCGAGGTATGTCTGGGTAGTAACCAGGCCTTCCTTCCGATGTAGATCGAGGTACAGTCACCAGGCCTTCCTTCCTAGGTGCCTCTGGGTACAGTCACCGGGCCTTCATTCCGAGGTACCTCTGGGTACAGTCACCAGGCCTTTGTTCCGATGTACCTCTGGGTACAGTCACCAGGCTTTTCTTAAGAGGTACCTCTGGGGACAGTCACGAGGCTTTCCTTCTGAGTTAGCTCTGGGTACAGTCACCAGGCCTTCCTTCCGAGGTACCTCTGGGTAGAGTCAAAAGGCCTTTCTTCCGAGGTACCTCTGGGTACAGCCACTAGGCCTTTCTTCCGAGGTACTGCGGGTTGCAGTCCCCAGGCCTTCCTTCCGATGTACCTCTGGGTACAATCACCAGGCTTTCCGTCTGAGATACCTCTGGGTACAGACACGAGGTCTTTCTTCCGAGGTACCTATGGATACAGTCACTAGGCCTTTCTTCCGACGTACTTCTGAGTACAGTCACCAGGCCTTCCTTCCCAGGTGCCTCTGGGTACAGTCAGCAGGCCTTCCTCCCGTGGTACCTCTGAGTACAGTCACCAGACCTTCCTTCTGAGGTACCTCTGGGTAGAGTCATCAGGCCTTCCTTCTGAGGTACCTCTGCGTACAGGCAGCGCGTCTTCCTTTTGAGGTAACTCTGGGTACAGTCACCAGGTCTTCCTTCCCACGTACCTCTGGTTACAGTCACCAAGCCTTTCTTCCGAGGTATCTCTGGGTAAAGCCACCAGGCAATTCTTACGAGGTACCTCTGGGTAGAGTCCCCAGGCCTTCCTTCCGAAGTACCTCTGGGTACAGTCACCAGGCCTATTCTTTCGAGGTACCTCTCGGTACACTCACCAGGCCTTCTTTTCGAGGTACCTCTGGGTACAGTCACCATCGCTTCCTTCCGAGGTACCTCTGAGTACAGTCACCTGGCCTTTCTTCGGAGGTACGCCTGGGTACAGTCACCAGGCCTTCTTTCCGAGGAACCGCTGGGTCCAATCACCAGGCCTTCCTTCTGAGGTACCTTTGGGTACAGTGACGAGGTCTTTTATCTGAGGTACCTCTGAGTACAGTCACCAGGCCTTTCTTCCGAGGTACTTCCGGGTAGTCACCATGCCTTCCTTCCAAGGTACCTCTCGGTACTGTCTCCCGGCCTTCCTTCCGAGGTAACTCTGGGTGCTGTCACCAGGCTTCCTTCCGAGGTACCTCTGGGTACAGTCACCAGGCCTTCCTTCTCTGGTAACTCTGGGTACAGTCACCAGGCCTTTCTTTCGCGGTATCTCTGGGTACAGTCTGAAGGACTTCCTTGTCAGTTACCTCTGCGTACAGTCACGAGGCCTTTCTTACGAGGTACCTCTGGGTATAGTCATCGGCCCTCCTTCTGAGGTACCTCTGGGTGCAGTCACCCGTCCTTCTTTCAGAGGTCCCTCTGAGTACAGTCAACAGGCCTTTCTTTCGAGCTACCTCTGGGTACAGTCATCAGGCCTTCCTTCTGAGGTACCTCTGGGTACAGTCACCAGGCCTTCCTTCTCAGGTACTTCTGGGTACAGTCAGCAGGCCTTGCTTCTGAGGTTCCTCTGGGTACAGTCACCAGGCCTTCCTTTCCAGGTACCTCTGGGTACAGTCACCAGGCCTTCTTTCCGAGGCATCTCTGGGTACAGTCACCAGGCATTTCTTACGAGGTACCTCTGGGTACATTCACCAGGCTTTCCTTCTGAGGTACCTTGAGTACTCTCACCAGGCATTCCTTCCGAGGTACCTCTGGGTACAGTCACCAGGCCTTCCTTCTGAGGTAACCCTGGGTGCAAACACCAGAATTTTCTTCCGGGGTACCTCTGGGTACAGTCCGCAGGCCTTCCTTCCGAAGTACCTCTGGGTACAGCCACCGGGCGTATTCTTTCGAGGTACCCCTGGGCACACTAACCAGGCCTTCTTTTCGAGGTACCTCTGGGTACAGTCACCATCGCTTCCTTCCGAGGTACCTCTGGGTAGAGTCACCAGGCCTTCCTTCTGATGTACCTCTCGGTACAATCACCAGGCCTTCCTTCTGTGCTACCAGTGGGTACAGTGACGAGGTCTTTCTTCCGAGGTACCTCTGAGTACAGTCACCAGGCCTTTCTTCCGAGGTACTTCTGGGTACTCACCGAGCCTTCCTTCCGAGGTACCTCTCGGTACAGTCTCCATTCCTTCCTTCCGAGGTACTTCTGGGTACAGTCACCAGGCCTTCTTCCGAGGTAACTCTGGGTACAGTCACCAGGCCTCCTTCCGAGGTACCTCTGGGTACAGTCACCCGGGGTTGTTTCTGAGGTTCCTCTGGGTACAGTCACCAGGCCTTTCTTACGAGGTACCTGTAGGTACAGTCACGAGGCCTTCCTTCTGAGTTAGCTCTGGGTACACTCACCAAGTTTTCCTTCCGAGGGACCTCTCAGTACGCTCACCAGGCCTTCCTTCCGAGGTACATCTGGTTACAGTTACCAGGCCTTCCTTCCGAGGTACTTCTGGGTACAGTCACCAGGCCTTCCTTCCGTGGTACCTCTGAGTTCAATCACCTGGCCTTTCTCCAGAGGTATGTGGTACTCACCAAGCCTTCCTTCCGAGGCACCTCTGGGTACAGCCACCGGGTCTTCCTTCCGAAGTACCTCTGTGTACAGTTCCCGGACCTTCCTTCCGAGGTACCTCTGAGTACAGTCACCAGGCGTTTTTTCCGAGGTACTTTTGGGTAGAGTCACCAGGCCTGGCTTCCGAGGTACCTCTGGGTACAGTCATCAGGCTTTTCTTCCGAGGTACCTCTGGGTACAGTCACCATCGCTTCCTTCCGAGGTAACTGTGGGTAGAGTCACCAGGCCTTCCTTCTGAGGTACCTCTGGGTACAGTCACCAGGCCTTGTTTCCGAGGTACCTTGAGTACTGTCACCACGCTTTTCTTCATAGTTACCTCTGGACAGATTCACCATGCCTTCCTTCTGCGGTAACTCTGGGTACAGTCACCAGAATTGTCTTCCGAGGTACCTCTGGGTGCACTCACCAGGCTGTCTTTCGAGGTACCTCTGGGTACATTCACCAGGCCTTCCTTCTGAGGTACCTTGAGTACTCTCACCAGGCATTCCTTCCGAGGTACCTTTGGGTACAGTCACCAGGCCTTCCTTCTGAGGTAATCCTGGGTGCAGTCACCAGAATTTTCTTCCGGGGTACCTATGGGTACAGTCAGCAGGCCTTCCTCCGAGGCACTAATGTGTACAGTCTCCAGGCCTTCCTTCCGAGGTACCTCTGAATACAGTCACCGTGCCTTACTTCCCAGGTACCTTTGGCTACGGTCACCAAGCCTTCCTTCCGAGGCACCTCTGGGTACAGCCACCGGGCCTTCCTTCCGAAGTACCTCTGGGTACAGTTCCCAGACCTTCCTTCCGAGGTACCTCTGAGTACAGTCACCAGGCGTTTCTTCCGAGGTACTTTTGGGTACAGTCACCAGGCCTTGCTTCCGAGGTACCTCTGGCTACAGTCACCAGGCCTTTCTTACGAGGTTCTTCTGGGTACAGTCACCATCGTTTCCTTCCGAGGTAACTCTGGGTAGAGTCACCAGGCCTTCCTTCTGAGGTACCTCTGGGTACAGTCACCAGGCCTTGCTTCCGAGGTACCTTGAGTACTGTCCCCACGCTTTCCTTCCGAGGTACCTCTGGACAGAGTCACCACGCCTTCCTTCTGAGGTAACTCTGGGTACAGTCACCAGAATTTTCTTCCGACGTACCTATGGGTGCAGTCACCAGGCCTGACTTCTAATGTACATCTGGGTACAGTCACCAGGCATTCCTTTCGAGGTACCTGTGGGTACAGTCACCAGGCCTTTCTTCCGAGGCACTTCTGGGTACAGCCACCAGGCCTTCCTTCCGAGGTACACCTGGGTACAGTTACCAGGCCTTTCTTCCGAGGTACCTCTGGGTACAGTCACCAGGCATTTCCGACGAGGTACCTCTGGGTTCAGTCACCAGGCCTTCCTTCTGAGTTAGCTCTGAGTACAGTCACCAGGCCTTTCTTCCGAGGTACGTCTGGGTAGTAACCAGGCCTTCCTTCCGAGGTACATCTAGGTACAGTCACCAGGCCTTCCTTTCTAGGTGCCTCTGGGTACAGTCACCAGGCCTTCGTTCCGAGGTACCTATGGGTACAGTCACCAGGCCTTCGTTCCGATGTACCTCTGGGTACAGTCACCAGGCTTTTCTTAAGAGGTACCTCTGGTACAGTCACGAGGCTTTCCTTCTGAGTTAGCTCTGGGTACAGTCACCAGGCCTTCCTTCCGAGGTACTTCTGGGTACAGTCAGCAGACCTTCCTTCTGAGGTTCCTCTCGGTACAATCACCAGGCCTTCCTTTCCAGGTAACTCTGGGTACAGTCACCAGGCCTTCCTTCCGAGGCATCTCTGGGTACAGTCACCAGGCATTTCTTACGAGGTACCTCTGGGTACATTCACCAGGCTTTCCTTCTGAGGTACCTTGAGTACTCTCACCAGGCATTCCTTCCGAGGTACCTCTGGGTACAGTCACCAGGCCTTGTTTCTGAGGTGCCTCTGGGTACAGTCACCAGGCCATTCTTACGAGGTGCCTCTAGGTACAGTCACGAGGCCTTCCTTCTGAGTTAGCTCTGGGTACAGTCACCAAGTTTTCCTTCCGAGGGAACTCTCGGTACAGTCAGCAGGCCTTCCTCCGAGGCACTAACGTGTACAGTCACCAGGCCTTCCTTCCTAGGTACCTGTGGGTACAAGCACGAGGTCTTTCCTCTGAGGTACCTCCGAGTACAGTGACCAGGCCTTTCTTCCGAGGTATGTCTGGGTACTCACCAGACATTCCTTCCTAGGTACCTCTGGGTACAGTCACCAGGCCTTCCTTCCGTGGTACCTCTGAGTTCAATCACCTGGCCTTTCTTCGGAGGTACGCCTGGGTACAGTCACCAGGCCTTCCTTCTGAGGTACTTATGGGTACAGTCACAAGGCCTTCCTTCCGAGGTACTTCTGGGTACAGTCACCAGGCCTTTCTTTCGGGGTACTTCTGGGTACTCACCGAGCCTTCCTTCCAAGGTACGTCTTGGTACATTCTCCAGGCCTTCCTTCCGAGGTACTTATTGGTACAGTCACCAGGCCTTCTTCCGAGGTAACTCTGGGTACAGTCACCAGGCCTCCTTCTGAGGTACCTCTGGGTACAGTCACCCGGCCTTGTTTCTGAGGTCCCTCTGGGTACAGTCACCAGGCCTTTCTACCGAGATAACTCTGGGTACAGTCACCAGGCCTTTCTTACGAGGTACCTCTAGGTACAGTCACGAGGCCTTCCTTCTGATTTAGCTCTGGGTACAGTCACCAAGTTTTCCTTTCGAGGGACCTCTGGGTGCAGTCACCAGGCCTTCCTTCCGAGGTACCTCTGGGTAGAGTCACCAGTCCTTCCTTCTGAGGTACCTCTGGCACAGTCACCAGGCCTGACTTCTAATGTACATCTGGGTACGATCACCAGGCTTTCCTTCCGAGGTGCCTCTGGGTACAGTCACCAGGCCGTTCTTCCGAGGCACTTCTGGGTACAGCCACCAGGCCTTCCTTCCGAGGTACACCTGGTACAGTCACCAGGCCTTCTTCCTAGGTAAGTCTGGGTACAGTCATCAGGCCTCCTTCCGAGGTACCTCTGGGTACAGTCACTCGGCCTTGTTTCTGAGTTGCCTCTGCATACAGTCACCTGGCCTTTCTTCCGAGATAACTCTGGGTACAGTCACCAGGCCTTTCTGACGAGGTACCTCTAGGTACAGTCACGAGGCCTTCCTTCTGAGTGAGCTCTGGGTACAGTCACCAAGTTTTCCTCCAAGGGACCTCTGGGTACAAGCACGAGGTCTTTCTTCTCAGGTACATCTGAGTACAGTCACCAGGCATTCCTTCCGAGGTACCTCTGGGTACAGTCACCAGGCCTTCCTTCCGAGGTACCTCTGAATACAGTCACCATGCCTTACTTCCTAGGTACCTTTGGCTACGGTCACCAAGCCTTCCTTCCGAGGCACCTCTGGGTACAGCCACCGGGCCTTCCTTCCGAAGTACCTCTGGGTACAGTTCCCAGACCTTCCTTCCGAGGTACCTCTGAGTACAGTCACTAGGCGTTTCTTCCGAGGTACTTTTGGGTACAGTCACCAGGCCTTGCTTCCGAGGAACCTCTGTGTACAGTCACCAGGCGTTTCTTACGAGGTACCTCTGGGTACAGTCACCATCGCTTCCTTCCGAGGTAACTCTGGGTAGAGTCACCAGACCCTCCTTCTGAGGTACCTCTGGGTACTCACCGAGCCTTCCTTCCAAGGTACCTCTTGGTACATTCTCCATTCCTACCGAGGTACTTCTGGGTACATTCTCCAGGCCTTCCTTCCGAGGTACTTCTGGGTACAGTCACCAGGCCTTTCTTTCGGGGTACTTCTGGGTACTCACCGAGCCTTCCTTCCAAGGTACGTCTTGGTACATTCTCCAGGCCTTCCTTCCGAGGTACTTATTGGTACAGTCACCAGGCCTTCTTCCGAGGTAACTCTGGGTACAGTCACCAGGCCTCCTTCTGAGGTACCTCTGGGTACAGTCACCCGGCCTTGTTTCTGAGGTCCCTCTGGGTACAGTCACCAGGCCTTTCTACCGAGATAACTCTGGGTACAGTCACCAGGCCTTTCTTACGAGGTACCTCTAGGTACAGTCACGAGGCCTTCCTTCTGATTTAGCTCTGGGTACAGTCACCAAGTTTTCCTTTCGAGGGACCTCTGGGTACAGTAAGCAGGCCTTCCTCCGAGGCACTAATGTGTACAGTCACCAGGCCTTCCTTCCGTGGTACCTCTGAGTTCAGTCACCTGGCCTTTCTTCGGAGGTACGCCTGGGTACAGTCACCAGGCCTTCCTTCTGAGGTACTTCTGGGTACAGTCACTAGGCCTTCCTTTCGAAGTACCTCTGAATACAGTCACCATGCCTTACTTCCCAGGTACCTTTGGCTACGGTCACCAAGCCTTCCTTCCGAGGCACCTCTGGGTACAGCCACCGGGCCTTCCTTCCGAAGTACCTCTGGGTACAGTTCCCAGACCTTCCTTCTGAGGTACCTCTGAGTACAGTCACCAGGCCTTGCTTCCGAGGTACCTCTGGGTACAGTCACCAGGCCTTTCTTACGAGGTACCTTTGGGTACAGTCACCATCGCTTCCTTCCGAGGTAACTCTGGGTAAAGTCTCCAGGCCTTCCTTCTGAGGTACCTCTGGGTACAGTCACCAGGCGTTGCTTCCGAGGTACCTTGAGTACTGTCACCACGCTTTCCTTCCGAGGTACCTCTGGACAGAGTCACCACGCCTTCCTTCTGAGGTAACTCTGGGTACAGTCACCAGAATTTTCTTCCGAGGTACCTCTGGGTGCAGTCACCAGGACTTTCTTTCGAGGTACCTCTGGGTACAATCAACAGGCTTTCCTTCTGAGGTACCTCTGGGCACAGTCACCAGGCCTGACTTCTAATGTACATCTGGGTACCGTCACCAGGCTTTCCTTCCGAGGTACCTCTGGGTACAGTCACCAGGCATTTCTGACGAGGTACCTCTGGGTTCAGTCACCAGGCCTTCCTTCTGAGTTAGCTGTGAGTACAGTCACCAGGCCTGTCTTCCGAGGTACGTCTGGGTAGTAACCAGGCCTTCCTTCCGTGGTACATCTAGGTACAGTCACCAGGCCTTCCTTCCTAGGTGCCTCTGGGTACAGTCACCGGGCCTTCATTCCGAGGTACCTCTGGGTACAGTCACCAGGGCTTCGATCCGATGTACCTCTGGGTACAATCACCAGGCTTTTCTTAAGAGGTACCTCTGGGGACAGTCACGAGGCTTTCCTTCTGAGTTATCTCTGGGTACAGTCACCAGGCCTTCCTTCCGAGGTACCTCTGGGTAGAGTCAAAAGGCCTTTCTTCCGAGGTACCTCTGGGTACAGCCACTAGGTCTTTCTTCCGAGGTACTTCAGGGTGCAGTCCCCAGGGCTTCCTTCCGAGGTGCCTCTGGGTACAGTCAGCAGGCCTTCCTCCCGTGGTACCTCTGAGTACAGTCACCAGACCTTCCTTCTGAGGTACCTCTGGGTACAGTCAACAGGACTTCCTTCTGAGGTACCTCTCCATACAGGCAGCGCGTGTTCCTTTTGAGGTAACTCTGGGTACACTCACCAGGTCTTCCTTCCCACGTACCTCTGGTTACACTCACCAAGCCTTTCTTCCGAGGTATCTCTGGGTAAAGCCACCAGGCATTTCTTACGAGGTACCTCTGGGTAGAGTCCCCAGGCCTTCCTTCCGAAGTACCTCTGGGTACAGTCACCAGGCTTATTCTTTCGGGGTACCTCTGGGTACACTCACCAGGCCTTCTTTTCGAGGTACCTCTGGGTACAGTCACCATCGCTTCCTTCCGAGGTAACTCTGGGTACAGTCACCAGGCCTTCCTTCTGAGGTAACTCTGGGTACAGTCACCAGGCCTTCCTTCCGTGGTACCTCTGAGTACACTCACCTGGCCTTTCTTCGGAGGTACGCCTGGGTACAGTCCCCAGGCCTTCCTTCCGAGGAACCGCTGGGTACAATCACCAGGCCTTCCTTCTCAGGTACCTTTGGGTACAGTGACGAGGTCTTTTTTCTGAGGTACCTCTGAGTACAGTCACCAGGCTTTTCTTCCGAGGTACTTCCGGGTAGTCACCATGCCTTCCTTCCAAGGTACCTCTCGGTACAGTCTCCATTCCTTCCTTCCGAGGTACTTCTGGGTACAGTCACCAGGCCTTCTTCCGAGGTAACTCTGGGTACAGTCACCAGGCCTCCTAACGAGGTACCTCTGGGTACAGTCACCCGGCCTTGTTTCTGAGGTCCCTCTGGGTACAGTCACCAGGCCTTTCTTACGAGGTACCTCTAGGTACAGTCACGAGGCCTTCCTTCTGAGTTAGCTCTGGGTACACTCACCAAGTTTTCCTTCCGAGGGACCTTTCGGTACACTCACCAGGCCTTCCTTCCGAGGTACATCTGGTTACAGTCACCAGGCCTTCCTTTCGAGGTACTTCTGGGTAGAATCACCAGGCCTTCCTTCCGAGGTACATCTGGTTACAGTCACCAGGCCTTCCTTCCGAGGTACTTCTGGGTACAATCACCAGGCCTTCCTTCTGAGCTACCTCTGGGTACAGTGACGAGGTCTTTCTTCTGAGGTACCTCTGAGTACAGTCACCAGGCCTTTCTTCCGAGGTACTTCTGGGTACTCACCGAGCCTACCTTCCGAGGTACCTCTCGGTACATTCTCCAGGCCTTCCTTCCGAGGTACCTCTGGGTACAGTCACCCGGCCTTGTTTCTGAGGTCCCTCTGGGTACAGTCACCAGGCCTTTCTTCCGAGATAACTCTGGGTACAGTCACCAGGCCTTTCTTACGAGGTAACTCTAGGTACAGTCACGAGGCCTTCCTTCTGAGTTAGCTCTGGGTACAGTCACCAAGTTTTCCTTCCGAGGGACCTCTGGGTACAGTCAGCAGACCTTCCTCCGAGGCACTAATGTGTACAGTCACCAGGCCTTCCTTCCGAGGTACCTGTGGGTACAAGCACGAGGTCTTTCTTCTGAGGTACCTCCGAGTACAGTGACCAGGCCTTTCTTCCGAGGTATGTCTGGGTACTCACCAGGCATTCCTTCCGAGGTACCTCTGAATACAGTCACCATGCCTTACTTCCCAGGTACCTTTGGCTACGGTCACCAAGCCTTCCTTTCGAGGCACCTCTGGGTACAACCACCGGGCCTTCCTTCCGAAGTACCTCTGGGTACAGTTCCCAGACCTTCCTTCCGAGGTACCTCTGAGTACAGTCACCAGGCGTTTCTTCCGAGGTACTTTTGGGTAGAGTCACCAGGCCTGGCTTCCGAGGTACCTCTGGGTAGAGTCACCAGGCCTTTCTTACGAGGTACCTCTGGGTACAGTCACCATCGCTTCCTTCCGAGGTAACTCTGGGTAGAGTCACCAGGCCTTGCTTCCGAGGTACCTTGAGTACTGTCACCACGCTTTCCTTCCGAGTTACCTCTGGAGAGATTCACCATGCCTTCCTTCTGAGGTAACTCTGGGTACAGTCACCAGATTTTTCTTCCAAGGTACCTCTGGGTGCACTCACCAGGCCTTTCTTTCGAGGTACCTCTGGGTACAGTCACCAGGCCTTCCTTCTGAGGTACTTCTGCGTACAGTCAGCAGACCTTGCTTCTGAGGTTCCTCTGGGTACTCACCGAGCCTTCCTTCCAAGGTACCTCTTGGTACATTCTGCATTCCTTCCGAGGTACTTCTGGGTACATTCTCCAGGCCTTCCTTCCGAGGTACTTCTGGGTACAGTCACCAGGCCTTTCTTTCGGGGTACTTCTGGGTACTCACCGAGCCTTCCTTCCAAGGTACCTCTTGGTACATTCTCCAGGCCTTCCTTCTGAGGTACTTCTGGGTACAGTCACCAGGGCTTCTTCCGAGGTAACTCTGGGTACAGTCACCAGGCCTCCTTCCGAGGTACCTCTGGGTACAGTCACCCGGCCTTGTTTCTGAGGTACCTCTGGGTAGAGTCACCAGGCCTTTCTACCGAGATAACTCTGAGTACAGTCACCAGGCCTTTCTTACGAGGTACCTCTAGGTACAGTCACGAGGCCTTCCTTCTGAGTTAGCTCTGGGTACAGTCACCAAGTTTTCCTTTCGAGGGACTCTGGGTACAGTCACCAGGCCTTCCTTCCGTGGTACCTCTGAGTTCAGTCACCTGGCCTTTCTTCGGAGGTACGCCTGGGTACAGTCACCAGGCCTTCCTTCTGAGGTACTTCTGGGTACAGTCACCAGGCCTTCCTTCCGAGGTACCTCTGAATACAGTCACCATCGCTTCCTTCCGAGGTAACTCTGGGTACAGTCACCAGGCCTTGCTTCCGAGGTACCTTGAGTACTGTCACCACGCTTTCTTTCCGAGGTACCTCTGGACAGAGTCACCACGCCTTCCTTCTGAGGTAACTCTGGGTACAGTCACCAGAATTTTCTTCCGAAGTACCTCTGGGTGCAGTCACCAGGCCTTTCTTTCGAGGTACCTCTGGGTACAATCAACAGGCCTTCCTTATGAGGTACCTCTGGGCACAGTCACCAGGCCTGACATCTAATGTACATCTGGGTACGGTCACCAGGCTTTCCTTCCGAGGTACCTCTGGGTACAGTCACCAGGCCGTTCTTCCGAGGCACTTCTGGGTACAGCCACCAGGCCTTCCTTCCGAGGTACACCTGGGTACAGTCACCAGGCCTTTCTTCCGAGGTTCCTCTGGGTACAGTCACCAGGCATTTCTGACGAGGTACCTATGGGTACAGTCACTAGGCCTTTCTTCCGACGTACTTCTGAGTACAGTCACCAGGCCTTCCTTCCGAGGTGCCTCTGGGTACAGTCAGCAGGCCTTCCTTCTGAGGTACCTCTGGGTACAGTCAGCAGGCCTTCCTTCTGAGGTACCTCTGCGTACAGGCAGCGCGTCTTCCTTTTGAGGTAACTCTGGGTACAGTCACCAGGTCTTCCTTCCCACGTACCTCTGGTTACAGTCACCAAGCCTTTCTTCCGAGGTATCTCTGGGTAAAGCCACCAGGCATTTCTTACGAGGTACCTCTGGGTAGAGTCCCCAGGCCTTCCTTCCGAAGTACCTCTGGGTACAGTCACCAGGCCTATTCTTTCGAGGTACCTCTCGGTACACTCACCAGGCTTTCTTTTCGAGGTACCTCTGGGTACAGTCACCATCGCTTCCTTCCGAGGTAACTCTGGGTAGAGTCACCAACTTCCTTCCGAGGTACCTCTGGGTACAGTCCGCAGGCCTTCCTTCCGTGGTACCTCTGAGTACAGTCACCTGGCCTTTCTTCGGAGGTACGCCTGGGTACAGTCACCAGGCCTTCCTTCCGAGGAACCGCTGGGTACAATCACCAGGCCTTCCTTCTGAGGTACCTTTGGGCACAGTGACGAGGTCTTTTTTCTGAGGTACCTCTGAGTACAGTCACCAGGCCTTTCTTCCGAGGTACTTCCGGGTAGTCACCATGCCTTCCTTCCAAGGTACCTCTCGGTACAGTCTCCCGGCCTTCCTTCCGAGGTAACTCTGGGTACTGTCACCAGGCTTCCTTCCGAGGTACCTGTGGGTACAGTCACCAGGCCTTCCTTCTCAAGTAACTCTGGGTACAGTCACCAGGCCTTTCTTTCGCGGTATCTCTGGGCACAGTCTGAAGGACTTCCTTGTCAGTTACCTCTGGGTACAGTCACCGGCCTTCCTTCTGAGGTACCTCTGGGTACAGTCATCGGCCCTCCTTCTGAGGTACCTCTGGGTACAGTCACCCGTCCTTCTTTCAGAGGTCCCTCTGGGTACAGTCACCAGGCCTTTCTTTCGAGCTACCTCTGGGTACAGTCATCAGGCCTTCCGTCTGAGGTACCTCTGGGTACAGTCACCAGGCCTTCCTTCTGAGGTACTTCTGGGTACAGTCAGCAGACCTTGCTTCTGAGGTTCCTCTCGGTACAATCACCAGGCCTTCCTTTCCAGGTACCTCTGGGTACAGTCACCAGGCCTTCCTTCCGAGGCATCTCTGGGTACAGTCACCAGGCATTTCTTACGAGGTACCTCTGGGTACATTCACCAGGCTTTCCTTCTGAGGTACCTTGAGTACTGTCACCAGGCATTCCTTCCGAGGTAACTCTGGGTACAGTCACCAGGCCGTTCTTCCGAGGCACTTCTGGGTACAGCCACCAGGCCTTCCTTCCGAGGTACACCTGGGTACAGTCACCAGGCCTTTCTTCCGAGGTTCCTCTGGGTACAGTCACCAGGCATTTCTGACGAGGTACCTATGGGTACAGTCACTAGGCCTTTCTTCCGACGTACTTCTGAGTACAGTCACCAGGCCTTCCTTCCGAGGTGCCTCTGGGTACAGTCAGCAGGCCTTCCTCCCGTGGTACCTCTGAGTACAGTCACCAGACCTTCCTTCTGAGGTACCTCTGGGTACAGTCAGCAGGCCTTCCTTCTGAGGTACCTCTGCGTACAGGCAGCGCGTCTTCCTTTTGAGGTAACTCTGGGTACAGTCACCAGGTCTTCCTTCCCACGTACCTCTGGTTACAGTCACCAAGCCTTTCTTCCGAGGTATCTCTGGGTAAAGCCACCAGGCATTTCTTACGAGGTACCTCTGGGTAGAGTCCCCAGGCCTTCCTTCCGAAGTACCTCTGGGTACAGTCACCAGGCCTATTCTTTCGAGGTACCTCTCGGTACACTCACCAGGCTTTCTTTTCGAGGTACCTCTGGGTACAGTCACCATCGCTTCCTTCCGAGGTAACTCTGGGTAGAGTCACCAACTTCCTTCCGAGGTACCTCTGGGTACAGTCCGCAGGCCTTCCTTCCGTGGTACCTCTGAGTACAGTCACCTGGCCTTTCTTCGGAGGTACGCCTGGGTACAGTCACCAGGCCTTCCTTCCGAGGAACCGCTGGGTACAATCACCAGGCCTTCCTTCTGAGGTACCTTTGGGCACAGTGACGAGGTCTTTTTTCTGAGGTACCTCTGAGTACAGTCACCAGGCCTTTCTTCCGAGGTACTTCCGGGTAGTCACCATGCCTTCCTTCCAAGGTACCTCTCGGTACAGTCTCCCGGCCTTCCTTCCGAGGTAACTCTGGGTACTGTCACCAGGCTTCCTTCCGAGGTACCTGTGGGTACAGTCACCAGGCCTTCCTTCTCAAGTAACTCTGGGTACAGTCACCAGGCCTTTCTTTCGCGGTATCTCTGGGCACAGTCTGAAGGACTTCCTTGTCAGTTACCTCTGGGTACAGTCACCAGGCCTTTCTTACGAGGTACCTCTGGGTACAGTCACCGGCCTTCCTTCTGAGGTACCTCTGGGTACAGTCATCGGCCCTCCTTCTGAGGTACCTCTGGGTACAGTCACCCGTCCTTCTTTCAGAGGTCCCTCTGGGTACAGTCACCAGGCCTTTCTTTCGAGCTACCTCTGGGTACAGTCATCAGGCCTTCCGTCTGAGGTACCTCTGGGTACAGTCACCAGGCCTTCCTTCTGAGGTACTTCTGGGTACAGTCAGCAGACCTTCCTTCTGAGGTTCCTCTCGGTACAATCACCAGGCCTTCCTTTCCAGGTAACTCTGGGTACAGTCACCAGGCCTTCCTTCCGAGGCATCTCTGGGTACAGTCACCAGGCATTTCTTACGAGGTACCTCTGGGTACATTCACCAGGCTTTCCTTCTGAGGTACCTTGAGTACTCTCACCAGGCATTCCTTCCGAGGTACCTCTGGGTACAGTCACCAGGCCTTGTTTCTGAGGTGCCTCTGGGTACAGTCACCAGGCCATTCTTACGAGGTGCCTCTAGGTACAGTCACGAGGCCTTCCTTCTGAGTTAGCTCTGGGTACAGTCACCAAGTTTTCCTTCCGAGGGAACTCTCGGTACAGTCAGCAGGCCTTCCTCCGAGGCACTAACGTGTACAGTCACCAGGCCTTCCTTCCTAGGTACCTGTGGGTACAAGCACGAGGTCTTTCCTCTGAGGTACCTCCGAGTACAGTGACCAGGCCTTTCTTCCGAGGTATGTCTGGGTACTCACCAGACATTCCTTCCTAGGTACCTCTGGGTACAGTCACCAGGCCTTCCTTCCGTGGTACCTCTGAGTTCAATCACCTGGCCTTTCTTCGGAGGTACGCCTGGGTACAGTCACCAGGCCTTCCTTCTGAGGTACTTATGGGTACAGTCACAAGGCCTTCCTTCCGAGGTACTTCTGGGTACAGTCACCAGGCCTTCCTTCCGAGGTACCTCTGGGTACGCTCACCAGGCCTTCCTTCCGAGGTAATTTTGGGTACAGTCATCAGGCCTTGCTTCCGAGGTACCTCTGGGTACAGTCACCAGGCCTTTCTTACGAGGTACCTATGGGTACAGTCACCATCGCTTCCTTCCGAGGTAACTCTGGGTAGAGTCACCAGGCCTTGCTTCTGAGGTACCTTGAGTACTGTCACCACGCTTTCCTTCCGAGGTACCTCTGGACAGATTCACCACGCCTTCCTTCTGAGGTAACTCTGGGTACAGTCACCAGAATTTTCTTCCGAGGTATCTCTGGGTGCAGTCACCAGGCCTTTCTTTCGAGGTACCTCTGGGTACAATCAACAGGCCTTCCTTATGAGGTACCTCTGGGTACAGTCACCACGCCGGACTTCTAATGTACATCTGGGTACGGTCACCAGGCTTCCCTTCCGAGGTACCTCTGGGTACAGTCACCCGGCCGTTCTTCCGAGGCACTTCTGGGTACAGCCACCAGGCCTTCCTTCCGAGGTACCCCTGGGTACAGTCACCAGGCCTTTCTTCCGAGGTACCTCTGGGTACAGTCACCAGGCATTTCTGACGAGGTACCTCTGGGTTCAGTCACCAGGCCTTCCTTCTGAGTTAGCTGTGAGTACAGTCACCAGGCCTTTCTTCCGAGGTATGTCTGGGTAGTAACCAGGCCTTCCTTCCGATGTACATCGAGGTACAGTCACCAGGCCTTCCTTCCTAGGTGCCTCTGGGTACAGTCACCGGGCCTTCATTCCGAGGTACCTCTGGGTACAGTCACCAGGCCTTTGTTCCGATGTACCTCTGGGTACAGTCACCAGGCTTTTCTTAAGAGGTACCTCTGGGGACAGTCACGAGGCTTTCCTTCTGAGTTAGCTCTGGGTACAGTCACCAGGCCTTCCTTCCGAGGTACCTCTGGGTAGAGTCAAAAGGCCTTTCTTCCGAGGTACCTCTGGGTACAGCCACTAGGCCTTTCTTCCGAGGTACTGCGGGTTGCAGTCCCCAGGCCTTCCTTCCGATGTACCTCTGGGTACAATCACCAGGCTTTCCGTCTGAGATACCTCTGGGTACAGACACGAGGTCTTTCTTCCGAGGTACCTATGGATACAGTCACTAGGCCTTTCTTCCGACGTACTTCTGAGTACAGTCACCAGGCCTTCCTTCCCAGGTGCCTCTGGGTACAGTCAGCAGGCCTTCCTCCCGTGGTACCTCTGAGTACAGTCACCAGACCTTCCTTCTGAGGTACCTCTGGGTAGAGTCATCAGGCCTTCCTTCTGAGGTACCTCTGCGTACAGGCAGCGCGTCTTCCTTTTGAGGTAACTCTGGGTACAGTCACCAGGTCTTCCTTCCCACGTACCTCTGGTTACAGTCACCAAGCCTTTCTTCCGAGGTATCTCTGGGTAAAGCCACCAGGCAATTCTTACGAGGTACCTCTGGGTAGAGTCCCCAGGCCTTCCTTCCGAAGTACCTCTGGGTACAGTCACCAGGCCTATTCTTTCGAGGTACCTCTCGGTACACTCACCAGGCCTTCTTTTCGAGGTACCTCTGGGTAGTCACCATCGCTTCCTTCCGAGGTACCTCTGAGTACAGTCACCTGGCCTTTCTTCGGAGGTACGCCTGGGTACAGTCACCAGGCCTTCTTTCCGAGGAACCGCTGGGTCCAATCACCAGGCCTTCCTTCTGAGGTACCTTTGGGTACAGTGACGAGGTCTTTTATCTGAGGTACCTCTGAGTACAGTCACCAGGCCTTTCTTCCGAGGTACTTCCGGGTAGTCACCATGCCTTCCTTCCAAGGTACCTCTCGGTACTGTCTCCCGGCCTTCCTTCCGAGGTAACTCTGGGTGCTGTCACCAGGCTTCCTTCCGAGGTACCTCTGGGTACAGTCACCAGGCCTTCCTTCTCTGGTAACTCTGGGTACAGTCACCAGGCCTTTCTTTCGCGGTATCTCTGGGTACAGTCTGAAGGACTTCCTTGTCAGTTACCTCTGCGTACAGTCACGAGGCCTTTCTTACGAGGTACCTCTGGGTATAGTCATCGGCCCTCCTTCTGAGGTACCTCTGGGTGCAGTCACCCGTCCTTCTTTCAGAGGTCCCTCTGAGTACAGTCAACAGGCCTTTCTTTCGAGCTACCTCTGGGTACAGTCATCAGGCCTTCCTTCTGAGGTACCTCTGGGTACAGTCACCAGGCCTTCCTTCTCAGGTACTTCTGGGTACAGTCAGCAGGCCTTGCTTCTGAGGTTCCTCTGGGTACAGTCACCAGGCCTTCCTTTCCAGGTACCTCTGGGTACAGTCACCAGGCCTTCTTTCCGAGGCATCTCTGGGTACAGTCACCAGGCATTTCTTACGAGGTACCTCTGGGTACATTCACCAGGCTTTCCTTCTGAGGTACCTTGAGTACTCTCACCAGGCATTCCTTCCGAGGTACCTCTGGGTACAGTCACCAGGCCTTCCTTCTGAGGTAACCCTGGGTGCAAACACCAGAATTTTCTTCCGGGGTACCTCTGGGTACAGTCCGCAGGCCTTCCTTCCGAAGTACCTCTGGGTACAGCCACCGGGCGTATTCTTTCGAGGTACCCCTGGGCACACTAACCAGGCCTTCTTTTCGAGGTACCTCTGGGTACAGTCACCATCGCTTCCTTCCGAGGTACCTCTGGGTAGAGTCACCAGGCCTTCCTTCTGATGTACCTCTCGGTACAATCACCAGGCCTTCCTTCTGTGCTACCAGTGGGTACAGTGACGAGGTCTTTCTTCCGAGGTACCTCTGAGTACAGTCACCAGGCCTTTCTTCCGAGGTACTTCTGGGTACTCACCGAGCCTTCCTTCCGAGGTACCTCTCGGTACAGTCTCCATTCCTTCCTTCCGAGGTACTTCTGGGTACAGTCACCAGGCCTTCTTCCGAGGTAACTCTGGGTACAGTCACCAGGCCTCCTTCCGAGGTACCTCTGGGTACAGTCACCCGGGGTTGTTTCTGAGGTTCCTCTGGGTACAGTCACCAGGCCTTTCTTACGAGGTACCTGTAGGTACAGTCACGAGGCCTTCCTTCTGAGTTAGCTCTGGGTACACTCACCAAGTTTTCCTTCCGAGGGACCTCTCAGTACGCTCACCAGGCCTTCCTTCCGAGGTACATCTGGTTACAGTTACCAGGCCTTCCTTCCGAGGTACTTCTGGGTACAGTCACCAGGCCTTCCTTCCGTGGTACCTCTGAGTTCAATCACCTGGCCTTTCTCCAGAGGTATGTGGTACTCACCAAGCCTTCCTTCCGAGGCACCTCTGGGTACAGCCACCGGGTCTTCCTTCCGAAGTACCTCTGTGTACAGTTCCCGGACCTTCCTTCCGAGGTACCTCTGAGTACAGTCACCAGGCGTTTTTTCCGAGGTACTTTTGGGTAGAGTCACCAGGCCTGGCTTCCGAGGTACCTCTGGGTACAGTCATCAGGCTTTTCTTCCGAGGTACCTCTGGGTACAGTCACCATCGCTTCCTTCCGAGGTAACTGTGGGTAGAGTCACCAGGCCTTCCTTCTGAGGTACCTCTGGGTACAGTCACCAGGCCTTGTTTCCGAGGTACCTTGAGTACTGTCACCACGCTTTTCTTCATAGTTACCTCTGGACAGATTCACCATGCCTTCCTTCTGCGGTAACTCTGGGTACAGTCACCAGAATTGTCTTCCGAGGTACCTCTGGGTGCACTCACCAGGCTGTCTTTCGAGGTACCTCTGGGTACATTCACCAGGCCTTCCTTCTGAGGTACCTTGAGTACTCTCACCAGGCATTCCTTCCGAGGTACCTTTGGGTACAGTCACCAGGCCTTCCTTCTGAGGTAATCCTGGGTGCAGTCACCAGAATTTTCTTCCGGGGTACCTATGGGTACAGTCAGCAGGCCTTCCTCCGAGGCACTAATGTGTACAGTCTCCAGGCCTTCCTTCCGAGGTACCTCTGAATACAGTCACCGTGCCTTACTTCCCAGGTACCTTTGGCTACGGTCACCAAGCCTTCCTTCCGAGGCACCTCTGGGTACAGCCACCGGGCCTTCCTTCCGAAGTACCTCTGGGTACAGTTCCCAGACCTTCCTTCCGAGGTACCTCTGAGTACAGTCACCAGGCGTTTCTTCCGAGGTACTTTTGGGTACAGTCACCAGGCCTTGCTTCCGAGGTACCTCTGGCTACAGTCACCAGGCCTTTCTTACGAGGTTCTTCTGGGTACAGTCACCATCGTTTCCTTCCGAGGTAACTCTGGGTAGAGTCACCAGGCCTTCCTTCTGAGGTACCTCTGGGTACAGTCACGAGGCCTTGCTTCCGAGGTACCTTGAGTACTGTCCCCACGCTTTCCTTCCGAGGTACCTCTGGACAGAGTCACCACGCCTTCCTTCTGAGGTAACTCTGGGTACAGTCACCAGAATTTTCTTCCGACGTACCTATGGGTGCAGTCACCAGGCCTGACTTCTAATGTACATCTGGGTACAGTCACCAGGCTTTCCTTTCGAGGTACCTGTGGGTACAGTCACCAGGCCTTTCTTCCGAGGCACTTCTGGGTACAGCCACCAGGCCTTCCTTCCGAGGTACACCTGGGTACAGTTACCAGGCCTTTCTTCCGAGGTACCTCTGGGTACAGTCACCAGGCATTTCCGACGAGGTACCTCTGGGTTCAGTCACCAGGCCTTCCTTCTGAGTTAGCTCTGAGTACAGTCACCAGGCCTTTCTTCCGAGGTACGTCTGGGTAGTAACCAGGCCTTCCTTCCGAGGTACATCTAGGTACAGCCACCAGGCCTTCCTTTCTAGGTGCCTCTGGGTACAGTCACCAGGCCTTCGTTCCGAGGTACCTCTGGGTACAGTCACCAGGCCTTCGTTCCGATGTACCTCTGGGTACAGTCACCAGGCTTTTCTTAAGAGGTACCTCTGGTACAGTCACGAGGCTTTCCTTCTGAGTTAGCTCTGGGTACAGTCACCAGGCCTTCCTTCCGAGGTACCTCTG
Organism: Loxodonta africana; assembly: GCF_030014295.1. Lineage (NCBI taxonomy): Eukaryota > Metazoa > Chordata > Mammalia > Proboscidea > Elephantidae > Loxodonta > Loxodonta africana. Next base: position 1,252,330 of record NW_026975175.1, on the reverse strand, counting down.
GGTAGAGTCAAAAGGCCTTTCTTCCGAGGTACCTCTGGGTACAGCCACTACGCCTTTCTTCCGAGGTACTTCGGGGTGCAGTCCCCAGACCTTCCTTCCGATGTACCTCTGGGTACAATCACCAGGCTTTCCGTCTGAGATACCTCTGGGTACAGACACGAGGTCTTTCTTCCGAGGTACCTATGGGTACAGTCACTAGGCCTTTCTTCCGACGTACTTCTGAGTACAGTCACCAGGCCTTCCTTCCGAGGTGCCTCTGGGTACAGTCAGCAGGCCTTCCTCCCGTGGTACCTCTGAGTACAGTCACCAGACCTTCCTTCTGAGGTACCTCTGGGTAGAGTCATCAGGCCTTCCTTCTGAGGTACCTCTGCGTACAGGCAGCGCGTCTTCCTTTTGAGGTAACTCTGGGTACAGTCACCAGGTCTTCCTTCCCACGTACCTCTGGTTACAGTCACCAAGCTTTTCTTCCGAGGTATCTCTGGGTAAAGCCACCAGGCATCTCTTCCGAGGTACCTGTGGGTAGAGTCCCCAGGCCTTCCTTCCGAAGTACCTCTGGGTACACTCACCAGGCCTTCTTTTCGAGGTACCTCTGGGTACAGTCACCATCGCTTCCTTCCGAGGTAACTCTGGGTACAGTCACCAGGCCTTCCTTGCGAGGTACCTCTGGGTACAGTCACTAGGCAGTTCTTCCGACGTACTTCTGAGTACAGTCACCAGGCCTTCCTTCCGAGGTACCTCTGGGTACAGTCACCAGGCCTGCCTTCCGAGGTACCTCTGGGTACAGTCACCAGGCCTTCCTTCCGTGGTACCTCTGAGTACAGTCACCTGGCCTTTCTTCGGAGGTACGCCTGGGTACAGTCACCAGGCCTTCCTTCCGAGGAACCGCTGGGTACAATCACCAGGCCTTCCTTCTGAGGTACCTTTGGGCACAGTGACGAGGTCTTTTTTCTGAGGTACCTCTGAGTACAGTCACCAGGCCTTTCTTCCGAGGTACTTCCGGGTAGTCACCATGCCTACCTTCCAAGGTACCTCTCGGTACAGTCTCCCGGCCTTCCTTCCGAGGTAACTCTGGGTACTGTCACCAGGCTTCCTTCCGAGGTACCTGTGGGTACAGTCACCAGGCCTTCCTTCTCAGGTAACTCTGGGTACAGTCACCAGGCCTTTCTTTCGCGGTATCTCTGGGCACAGTCTGAAGAACTTCCTTGTCAGTTACCTCTGGGTACAGTCACGAGGCCTTTCTTACGAGGTACCTCTGGGTACAGTCATCGGCCCTCCTTCTGAGGTACCTCTGGGTACAGTCACCCGTCCTTCTTTCAGAGGTCCCTCTGGGTACAGTCACCAGGCCTTTCTTTCGAGCTACCTCTGGGTACAGTCAGCAGACCTTGCTTCTGAGGTTCCTCTGGGTACAGTCACCAGGCCTTCCTTTCGAGGTACCTCTGGGTACAGTCACCAGGCCTTCCTTCCGAGGCATCTCTGGGTACAGTCACCAGGCATTTCTTACGAGGTACCTCTGGGTATATTCACCAGGCTTTCATTCTGAGGTACCTGAGTACTGTCACCAGGCATTCCTTCCGAGGTACCTCTTGGTACAGTCACCAGGCCTTCCTTCTGAGGTAACCCTGGGTGCAGTCACCAGAATTTTCTTCCGGGGTACCTCTGGGTACAGTCCGCAGGCCTTCCTTCCGAAGTACCTCTGGGTACAGCCACCGGGCGTATTCTTTCGAGGTACCCCTGGGCACACTCACCAGGCCTTCTTTTCGAGGTACCTCTGGGTACAGTCACCATCGCTTCCTTCCGAGGTACCTCTGGGTAGAGTCACCAGGCCTTCCTTCCGATGTACCTCTGGGTACAATCACCAGGCCTTCCTTCTGTGCTACCTCTGGGTACAGTGACGAGGTCTTTCTTCCGAGGTACCTCTGAGTACAGTCACCAGGCCTTTCTTCCGAGGCACTTCTGGGTACTCACCGAGTCTTCCTTCCGAGGTACCTCTCGGTACAGTCTCCATTCCTTCCTTCCGAGGTACTTCTGGGTACAGTCACCAGGCCTTCTTCCGAGGTAACTCTGGGTACAGTCACCAGGCCTCCTTCCGAGGTACCTCTGGGTACAGTCACCCGGCCTTGTTTCTGAGGTGCCTCTGGGTACAGTAACCAGGCCTTTCTTACGAGGTACCTCTAGGTACAGTCACGAGGCCTTCCTTCTGAGTTAGCTCTGGGTACACTCACCAAATTTTCCTTCCGAGGGACGTCTCGGTACACTCACCAGGCCTTCCTTCCGAGGTACCTCTGCTTACAGTCACCAGGCCTTACTTCCGAGGTACTTCTGGGTACAATCACCAGGCTTTCCTTCCGAGGTACATCTTGTTACAGTCACCAGGCCTTCCTTCCGAGGTACTTCTGGGTACAATCACCAGGCCTTCCTTCTGAGCTACCTCTGGGTACAGTGACGAGGTCTTTCTTCTGAGGTACCTCTGAGTACAGTCACCAGGCCTTTCTTCCGAGGTACTTCTGGGTACTCACCGAGCCTACCTTCCGAGGTACCTCTCGGTACATTCTCCAGGCCTTCCTTCCGAGGTACCTCTGGCGACAGTAACCCGGCCTTGTTTCTGAGGTCCCTCTGGGTACAGTCACCAGGCCTTTCTTCCGAGGTACTTCTGGGTACAGTCACCAGGCCTTCTTCCGAGGTAACTCTGGGTGCAGTCACCAGGCCTTGTTTCTGAGGTGCCTCTGGGTACAGTCACCAGGCCGTTCTTACGAGGTACCTCTAGGTACAGTCACGAGGCCTTCCTTCTGAGTTAGCTCTGGGTACAGTCACCAAGTTTTCCTTCCGAGGGACCTGTGGGTACAGTCAGCAGGCCTTCCTCCGAAGCACTAATGTGTACAGTCACCAGGCCTTCCTTCCGAGGTACCTGTGGGTACAAGCACGAGGATTTCTTCTGAGGTACATCCGAGTACAGTGACCAGGCCTTTCTTCCGAGGTATGTCTGGGTAGTCACCTGGCATTCCTTCCGAGGTACCTCTGGGTACAGTCACCAGGCCTTCCTTCCGTGGTACCTCTGAGTTCAATCACCTGGCCTTTCTTCGGAGGTACGCCTGGGTACAGTCACCAGGCCTTCCTTCTGAGGTACTTCTGGGTACAGTCACCAGGCCTTCCTTCCGAGGTACCTCTGAATACAGTCACCATGCCTTACTTCCCAGGTACCTTTGGCTACGGTCACCAAGCCTTCCTTCCGAGGCACCTCTGGGTACAGCCACCGGGCCTTCCTTGCGAAGTACCTCTGGGTACAGTTCCCAGACCTTCCTTCCGAGGTACCTCTGAGTACAGTCACCAGGCGTTTCTTCCGAGGTACTTTTGGGTACAGTCACCAGGCCTTGCTTCCGAGGTACCTCTGGGTACAGTCTAAAGGCCTTTCTTACGAGGTTCCTCTGGGTACAGTCACCATCGCTTCCTTCCGAGGTACCTCTGGGTACAGTCACCAGGCCTTGTTTCTGAGGTGCCTCTGGGTACAGTCACCAGGCCATTCTTACGAGGTACCTCTAGGTACAGTCACGAGGTCTTCCTTCTGAGTTAGCTCTGGGTACAGTCACCAAGTTTTCCTTCCGAGGGACCTCTTGGTACAGTCAGCAGGCCTTCCTCCGAGGCACTAATGTGTACAGTCACCAGGCATTCCTTCCGAGGTACCTCTGGGTACAGTCACAAGGCCTTCCTTCAGAGTTCCCTCTGGGTACAGTCACCAGGCCTTCCTTCCGAGGTACCTCTGAGTACAGTCACCAGGCCTTCCTTCCGAAGTACCTCTGGGTACAGTCACAGGGTCTTTCTTCTGAGGTAACTCTGGGAACAGTCACCGGGCCTTCCTTTCGAGGTATCTCTGGGTACAGTCACCAGGGATTCCTTCTGAGGTAACTCTCGGTAGAGTCACCAGGCATTCCTTCCGTGGTACCTCTGTGTAGAGTCACCAGACCTTCCTTCTGAGGTACTTCTGGGTACAGTCAGCAGACCTTCCTTCTGAGGTACCTCTGGGTACAGTCACCAGGCCTTCCTTCTGAGGTACTTCTGGGTACAATCAACAGGCCTTCCTTCTGAGCTACCTCTGGGTACAGTGACGAGGTCTTTCTTCTGAGGTACCTCTGAGTACAGTCACCAGGCCTTTCTTCCGCGGTACTTCTGGGTACTCACCGAGCCTTCCTTCCGAGGTACCTCTCGGTACAGTCTAAAGGCCTTCCTTCCGAGGTACTTCTGGGTACAGTCACCAGGCCTTCTTCCGAGGTACCTCTGGGTACAGTCACCCGGCCTTGTTTCTGAGGTGCCTCTGGGAACACTCACCAGGCCGTACTTACGAGGTACCTCTAGGTACAGTCACGAGGCCTTCCTTCTGAGTTAGCTCTGGGTACAGTCACCAGGCCTTGCTTCCGAGGTACCTCTGTGTACAGTCACCAGGCCTTTGTTACGAGGTACCTCTGGGTACAGTCACCATCGCTTCCTTCCGAGGTAACTCTGGGTAGAGTCACCAGGCCTTCCTTCTGAGGTACCTCTGGGTACAGTCACCAGGCCTTGCTGCCGAGTTCCCTTGAGTACTGTCACCACGCTTTCCTTCCGAGGTACCTCTGGACAGAGTCACCACGCCTTCCTTCTGAGCTAACTCTGGGTACAGTCACCAGAATTTTCTTCCGAAGTACCTCTGGGTGCAGTCACCAGGCCTTTCATTCGAGATACTTCTGGGTACAGTCAACAGGCCTTCCTTCTGAGGTACCTCTGGGCACACTCACCAGGCCTTCCTTCTGAGTTGCCTCTGGGTACAGTCACCAGGCCTTCCTTCCGCGGTACCTCTGAGTACAGTCACCTGACCTTTCTTCGGAAGTACGCCTAGGTATAGTCACCAGGCCTTCCTTCTGAGGTACTTCTGGGTACAGTCACCAGGCCTTCCTTCCGAGGTACCTCTGAATACAGTCACCATGCCTTACTTCCCAGGTACCTTTGGCTACGGTCACCAAGCCTTCCTTCCGAGGCACCTCTGGGTACAGCCACCGGGCCTTCCTTCCGAAGTACCTCTGGGTACAGTTCCCAGGCCTTCCTTCCGAGGTACCTCTGAGTACAGTCACCAGGCGTTTCTTCCGAGGTACTTTTGGGTACAGTCACCAGGCCTTGCTTCCGAGGTAGCTCTGGCTACAGTCACCAGGCCTTTCTTACGAGGTTCCTCTGGGTACAGTCACCATCGCTTCCTTCCGAGGTAACTCTGGGTAGAGTCACCAGGCCTTCCTTCTGAGGTACCTCTGGGTACAGTCACCAGGCCTTCCTTCCGAGGTACCTTGAGTACTGTCATCACGCTTTCCTTCCGAGGTACCTCTGGACAGAGTCACCACACCTTCCTTCTGAGGTACCTCTGGGCACAGTCACCAGGCCTGACTTCTAATGTACATCTGGGTACGGGCACCAGGTTTTCCTTCCGAGGTACCTCTGGGTACAGTCACCAGGCCGTTCTTCCGAGGCACTTCTGGGTACAGCCACCAGGCCTTCCTTCCGAGGTACACCTGGGTACAGTCACCAGGCCTTTCTTCCGAGGTACCTCTGGGTACAGTCACCAGGCATTTCCGACGAGGTACCTCTGGGTTCAGTCACCAGGCCTTCCTTCTGAGTTAGCTCTGAGTACAGTCACCAGGCCTTTCTTCCGAGGTACATCTAGGTACAGTCACCAGACCTTCCTTCCTAGGTGCCTCTGGGTACAGTCACCAGGCCTTCATTCCGAGGTACCTCTGGGTACAGTCACCAGGCCTTTCTTCCGAGGTACCTCTGGGTACAGTCACCAGGCATTTCTGACGTGGTACCTCTGGGTTCAGTCACCAGGGCTTTCTTCGGAGTTAGCTCTGAGTACAGTCACCAGGCCTTTCTTTCGAGGTACGTCTGGGTAGTAACCAGGCCTACCTTCCGAGGTACTTCTGGGTACAATCAACAGGCCTTTCTTCTTAGCTACCTCTGGGTACAGTGACTTGGTCTTTCTTCTGAGGTACCTCTGAGTACAGTCACCAGGCCTTCCTTCCGAGGTACCTCTCGGTACAGTCTAAAGGCCTTCCTTCCGAGGTACTTCTGGGTACAGTCACCAGGCCTTCTTCCGAGGTAACTCTGGGTACAGTCACCAGGCCTCCTTCCGAGGTACATCTGGGTACAGTCACCAGGCCTTGTTTCTGAGGTGCCTCTGGGTACAGTCACCAGGCCGTTCTTACGAGGTACCTCTAGGTACAGTCACGAGGCCTTCCTTCTGAGTTAGCTCTGGGTACAGTCACCAAGTTTTCCTTCCGAGGGACCTCTGGGTACAGTCAGCAGGCCTTCCTCCGAGGCACTAATGTGTACAGTCACCAGGCCTTGCTTCCGAGGTACCCCTGGGTACAGTCACCAGGCCTTTCTTACGAGGTTCCTCTGGGTACAGTCACCATCGCTTCCTTCCGAGGTAACTCTGGGTACAGTCACCAGGCCTTCCTTCTGAGGTACCTCTGGGTACAGTCACCATCGTTTCCTTCCGAGGTACCTCTGGGTCGAGTCACCAGGCCTTCCTTCCGAGGCACTTCTGGGTACAATCACCAGGCCTTCCTTCCGAGGTACCTCTGGGTACAGTCACCAAGCCTTCCTTCCGGGGTACTTCTGGGTACAATCACCAGGCTTTCCTTCTGACCTACCTCTGGGCACAGTCACCAGGCCTGACTTCTAATGTACATCTCGGTACGATCACCAGGCTTTCCTTCCGAGGTGCCTCTGGGTACAGTCACCAGGCCGTTCTTCCGAGGCACTTCTGGGTACAGCCACCAGGCCTTCCTTCCGAGGTACACCTGGTACAGTCACCAGGCCTTCTTCCTAGGTAAGTCTGGGTACAGTCATCAGGCCTCCTTCCGAGGTACCTCTGGGTACAGTCACTCGGCCTTGTTTCTGAGTTGCCTCTGCATACAGTCACCTGGCCTTTCTTCCGAGATAACTCTGGGTACAGTCACCAGGCCTTTCTGACGAGGTACCTCTAGGTACAGTCACGAGGCCTTCCTTCTGAGTGAGCTCTGGGTACAGTCACCAAGTTTTCCTCCAAGGGACCTCTGGGTACAAGCACGAGGTCTTTCTTCTCAGGTACATCTGAGTACAGTCACCAGGCATTCCTTCCGAGGTACCTCTGGGTACAGTCACCAGGCCTTCCTTCCGAGGTACCTCTGAATACAGTCACCATGCCTTACTTCCCAGGTACCTTTGGCTACGGTCACCAAGCCTTCCTTCCGAGGCACCTCTGGGTACAGCCACCGGGCCTTCCTTCCGAAGTACGTCTGGGTACAGTTCCCAGACCTTCCTTCCGAGGTACCTCTGAGTACAGTCACCAGGCGTTTCTTCCGAGGTACTTTTGGGTACAGTCACCAGGCCTTGCTTCCGAGGTACCTCTGGGTACAGTCACCAGGCCTTTCTTACGAGGTACCTCTGGGTAGAGTCACCATCGCTTCCTTCCGAGGTAACTCTGGGTAGAGTCACCAGGCCTTCCTTCTGAGGTACCTCTGGATACAGTCACCAGGCCTTCGTCCGAGGCACTAATGTGTACACTCACCACGCCTTCCTTCCGATGTACCTCTGGGTACAATCACCAGGCCTTCTTTCTGAGGTACCTCTGAGTACACTCACGAGGTCTTTCTTCTGAGGTGCCTCTGAGTACAGTGACCAGGCGTTTCTTCCTAGGTATGTCTGAGTACTCACCAGGCATTCCTTCCGAGGTACCTCTGGGTACAGTCACCAGGCCTTCCTTCCGTGGTACCTCTGTGTACAGTCAGCAGACCTTACTTCTGAGCTACCTCTGGGTACAGCCACCAGACCTTCCTTCCGTGGTACCTCTGTGTAGAGTCACCAGACCTTCCTTCTGAGGTACTTCTGGGTACAGTCAGCAGACCTTCCTTCTGAGGTACCTCTGGGTACAGTCACCAGGCCTTCCTTCCGAGGTACTTCTGGGTACAATCAACAGGCCCTCCTTCTGAGCTACCTCTGGGTACAGTGACGAGGTCTTTCTTCTGAGGTACCTCTGAATACAGTCACCAGGCCTTTCTTCCGCGGTACTTCTGGGTACTCACCGAGCCTTCCTTCCGAGGTACCTCTCGGTATAGTCTAAAGGCCTCCCTTCCGAGGTACTTCTGGGTACAGTCACCAGGCCTTCTTCCGAGGTAACTCTGGGTACAGTCACCAGGCCTTCTTCCGAGGTAACTCTGGGTACAGTCACCAGGCCTCCTTCCGAGGTACCTCTGGGTACAGTCACCCGGCCTTGTTTCTGAGGTGCCTCTGGGTACAGTCACCAGGCCGTTCTTACGAGCTACCTCTAGGTACAGTCACGAGGCCTTCCTTCTGAGTTAGCTCTGGGTACAGTCACCAAGTTTTCCTTCCGAGGGACCTCTGGGTACAGTCAGCAGGCCTTCCTCCGAGGCACTAACCTGTACAGTCAGCAGGCCTTTCTTCCGAGGTACCTGTGGGTACAAGCACGAGGTCTTTCTTCTGAGGTACCTCTGAGTACAGTCACCAGGCCTTTCTTCCGAGGTATGTCTGGGTACTCACCAGGCATTCCTTCCGAGGTACCTCTGGGTACAGTCACCAGGCCTTCCTTCCGTGGTACCTCTGAGTACAGTCACCTGGCCTTTCTTCGGAAGTACGCCTAGGTATAGTCACCAGGCCTTCCTTCTGAGGTACTTCTGGGTACAGTCACCAGGCCTTCCTTCCGAGGTACCTCTGAATACAGTCACCATGCCTTACTTCCCAGGTACCTTTGGCTACGGTCACCAAGCCTTCCTTCCGAGGCACCTCTGGGTACAGCCACTGGGCCTTCCTTCCGAAGTACCTCTGGGTACAGTTCCCAGACCTTCCTTCCGAGGTACCTCTGAGTACAGTCACAAGGCGTTTCATCCGAGGTAGTTTTGGGTACAGTCACCAGGACTTGCTTCCGAGGTACCTCTGGGTACAGTCACCAGGCCTTCCTTCCGTGGTACCTCTGAGTACAGTCACCAGGTCTTTCTTCCGCGGTACTTCTGGGTACTCACCGAGCCTCCCTTCGGAGGTACCTCTCGGTACAGTCTAAATGCCTTCCTTCCGAGGTAGTTTTGGGTACAGTCAGCAGGCCTTGCTTCCGAGGTACCTCTGGGTACAGTCACCAGGCCTTTCTTACGAGGTTCCTCTGGGTACAGTCACCATCGCTTCCTTCCGTGGTAACTCTGGGTAGAGTCACCAGGCCTTCTTCTGACGTACCTCTGGCACAGTCACCAGGCCTGACTTCTAATGTCCTTCTGGGTACGGTCACCAGGCTTTCCTTCCGAGGTACCTCTGTGTACAGTCCCCAGGCCGTTCTTCCGAGGCACTTCTGGGTACAGCCACCAGGCCTTCCTTCCGAGGTACACCTGGGTACAGTCACCAGGCCTTTCTTCCGAGGTACCTCTGGGTTCAGTCACCAGGCCTTCCTTCTGAGTTAGCTCTGAGTACAGTCACCAGGCCTTTCTTCCGAGGTACATCTAGGTACAGTCACCAGACCTTACTTCCTAGGTGACTCTGGGTACAGTCACCAGGCCTTCATTCCGAGGTACCTCTGGGTACAGTCACCAGGCCTTCATTCCGAGGTACCTCTGGGTACAGTCACCAGGCCTTTCTTCCGAGGTACCTCTGGGTACAGTCACCAGGCATTTCTGACGAGGTACCTCTGGGTTCAGTCACCAGGCCTTCCTTCGGAGTTAGCTCTGAGTACAGTCACCAGGCCTTTCTTCCCAGGTACGTCTGGGTAGTAACCAGGCCTTCCTTCCGAGGTACTTCTGGGTACAATCAACAGGCCTTCCTTCTGAGCTACGTCTGGGTACAGTGACGAGGTCTTTCTTCTGAGGTACCTCTGAGTACAGTCACCAGACCTTTCTTCCGAGGTACTTCTGGGTACTCACCGAGCCTCCCTTCCGAGGTACCTCTCGGTACAGTCTAAAGGCCTTCCTTCCGAGGTACTTTTGGGTACAGGCACCAGGCCTTGCTTCCGAGGTACCTCTGGGTACAGTCACCAGGCCTTTCTTACGAGGTTCCTCTGGGTACAGTCACCATAGCTTCCTTCCGAGGTAACTCTGGGTACAGTCACCAGGCCTTCCTTCTGAGGCACCTCTGGGTACAGCCACCGGGCCTTCCTTCCGAAGTACCTCTGGGTACAGTTCCCAGGCCTTCCTTCCGAGGTACCTCTGAGTACAGTCACCAGGCGTTTCTTCCGAGGTACTTTTGCGTACAGTCACCAGGCCTTGCTTCCGAGGTAGCTCTGGCTACAGTCACCAGGCCTTTCTTACGAGGTTCCTCTGGCTACAGTCACCATCGCTTCCTTCCGAGGTAACTCTGGGTAGAGTCACCAGACCTTCCTTCTGAGGTACCTCTGGGTACAGTCACCAGGCCTTCCTTCCGATGTACCTTGAGTACTGTCATCACGCTTTCCTTCCGAGGTACCTCTGGACAGAGTCACCACACCTTCCTTCTGAGGTACCTCTGGGCACAGTCACCAGGCCTGACTTCTAATGTACATCTGGGTACGGGCACCAGGCTTTCCTTCCGAGGTACCTCTGGGTACAGTCACCAGGCCGTTCTTCCGAGGCACTTCTGGGTACAGCCACCAGGCCTTCCTTCCGAGGTACACCTGGGTACAGTCACCAGGCCTTTCTTCCGAGGTACCTCTGGGTACAGTCACCAGGCATTTCCGACGAGGTACCTCTGGGTTCAGTCACCAGGCCTTCCTTCTGAGTTAGGTCTGAGTACAGTCACCAGGCCTTTCTTCCGAGGTACATCTAGGTACAGTCACCAGACCTTCCTTCCTAGGTGCCTCTGGGTACAGTCACCAGGCCTTCATTCCGAGGTACCTCTGGGTACAGTCACCAGGCCTTTCTTCCGAGGTACCTCTGGGTACAGTCACCAGGCATTTCTGACGTGGTACCTCTGGGTTCAGTCACCAGGGCTTCCTTCGGAGTTAGCTCTGAGTACAGTCACCAGGCCTTTCTTTCGAGGTACGTCTGGGTAGTAACCAGGCCTACCTTCCGAGGTACTTCTGGGTACAATCAACAGGCCTTCCTTCTTAGCTACCTCTGGGTACAGTGACTTGGTCTTTCTTCTGAGGTACCTCTGAGTACAGTCACCAGGCCTTCCTTCCGAGGTACCTCTCGGTACAGTCTAAAGGCCTTCCTTCCGAGGTACTTCTGGGTACAGTCACCAGGCTTTCTTCCGAGGTAACTCTGGGTACAGTCACCAGGCCTCCTTCCGAGGTACATCTGGGTACAGTCACCAGGTCTTGCTTCTGAGGTGCCTCTGGGTACAGTCACCAGGCCGTTCTTACGAGGTACCTCTAGGTACAGTCACGAGGCCTTCCTTCTGAGTTAGCTCTGGGTACAGTCACCAAGTTTTCCTTCCGAGGGACCTCTGGGTACAGTCAGCAGGCCTTCCTCCGAGGCACTAATGTGTACAGTCACCAGGCCTTGCTTCCGAGGTACCCCTGGGTACAGTCACCAGGCCTTTCTTACGAGGTTCCTCTGGGTACAGTCACCATCGCTTCCTTCCGAGGTAACTCTGGGTACAGTCACCAGGCCTTCCTTCTGAGGTACCTCTGGGTACAGTCACCATCGTTTCCTTCCGAGGTACCTCTGGGTCGAGTCACCAGGCCTTCCTTCCGAGGCACTTCTGGGTACAATCACCAGGCCTTCCTTCCGAGGTACCTCTGGGTACAGTCACCAAGCCTTCCTTCCGGGGTACTTCTGGGTACAATCACCAGGCTTTCCTTCTGACCTACCTCTGGGCACAGTCACCAGGCCTGACTTCTAATGTACATCTCGGTACGATCACCAGGCTTTCCTTCCGAGGTGCCTCTGGGTACAGTCACCAGGCCGTTCTTCCGAGGCACTTCTGGGTACAGCCACCAGGCCTTCCTTCCGAGGTACACCTGGTACAGTCACCAGGCCTTCTTCCTAGGTAAGTCTGGGTACAGTCATCAGGCCTCCTTCCGAGGTACCTCTGGGTACAGTCACTCGGCCTTGTTTCTGAGTTGCCTCTGCATACAGTCACCTGGCCTTTCTTCCGAGATAACTCTGGGTACAGTCACCAGGCCTTTCTGACGAGGTACCTCTAGGTACAGTCACGAGGCCTTCCTTCTGAGTGAGCTCTGGGTACAGTCACCAAGTTTTCCTCCAAGGGACCTCTGGGTACAAGCACGAGGTCTTTCTTCTCAGGTACATCTGAGTACAGTCACCAGGCATTCCTTCCGAGGTACCTCTGGGTACAGTCACCAGGCCTTCCTTCCGAGGTACCTCTGAATACAGTCACCATGCCTTACTTCCCAGGTACCTTTGGCTACGGTCACCAAGCCTTCCTTCCGAGGCACCTCTGGGTACAGCCACCGGGCCTTCCTTCCGAAGTACGTCTGGGTACAGTTCCCAGACCTTCCTTCCGAGGTACCTCTGAGTACAGTCACCAGGCGTTTCTTCCGAGGTACTTTTGGGTACAGTCACCAGGCCTTGCTTCCGAGGTACCTCTGGGTACAGTCACCAGGCCTTTCTTACGAGGTACCTCTGGGTAGAGTCACCATCGCTTCCTTCCGAGGTAACTCTGGGTAGAGTCACCAGGCCTTCCTTCTGAGGTACCTCTGGATACAGTCACCAGGCCTTCGTCCGAGGCACTAATGTGTACACTCACCACGCCTTCCTTCCGATGTACCTCTGGGTACAATCACCAGGCCTTCTTTCTGAGGTACCTCTGAGTACACTCACGAGGTCTTTCTTCTGAGGTGCCTCTGAGTACAGTGACCAGGCGTTTCTTCCTAGGTATGTCTGAGTACTCACCAGGCATTCCTTCCGAGGTACCTCTGGGTACAGTCACCAGGCCTTCCTTCCGTGGTACCTCTGTGTACAGTCAGCAGACCTTACTTCTGAGCTACCTCTGGGTACAGCCACCAGACCTTCCTTCCGTGGTACCTCTGTGTAGAGTCACCAGACCTTCCTTCTGAGGTACTTCTGGGTACAGTCAGCAGACCTTCCTTCTGAGGTACCTCTGGGTACAGTCACCAGGCCTTCCTTCCGAGGTACTTCTGGGTACAATCAACAGGCCCTCCTTCTGAGCTACCTCTGGGTACAGTGACGAGGTCTTTCTTCTGAGGTACCTCTGAATACAGTCACCAGGCCTTTCTTCCGCGGTACTTCTGGGTACTCACCGAGCCTTCCTTCCGAGGTACCTCTCGGTATAGTCTAAAGGCCTCCCTTCCGAGGTACTTCTGGGTACAGTCACCAGGCCTTCTTCCGAGGTAACTCTGGGTACAGTCACCAGGCCTTCTTCCGAGGTAACTCTGGGTACAGTCACCAGGCCTCCTTCCGAGGTACCTCTGGGTACAGTCACCCGGCCTTGTTTCTGAGGTGCCTCTGGGTACAGTCACCAGGCCGTTCTTACGAGCTACCTCTAGGTACAGTCACGAGGCCTTCCTTCTGAGTTAGCTCTGGGTACAGTCACCAAGTTTTCCTTCCGAGGGACCTCTGGGTACAGTCAGCAGGCCTTCCTCCGAGGCACTAACCTGTACAGTCAGCAGGCCTTTCTTCCGAGGTACCTGTGGGTACAAGCACGAGGTCTTTCTTCTGAGGTACCTCTGAGTACAGTCACCAGGCCTTTCTTCCGAGGTATGTCTGGGTACTCACCAGGCATTCCTTCCGAGGTACCTCTGGGTACAGTCACCAGGCCTTCCTTCCGTGGTACCTCTGAGTACAGTCACCTGGCCTTTCTTCGGAAGTACGCCTAGGTATAGTCACCAGGCCTTCCTTCTGAGGTACTTCTGGGTACAGTCACCAGGCCTTCCTTCCGAGGTACCTCTGAATACAGTCACCATGCCTTACTTCCCAGGTACCTTTGGCTACGGTCACCAAGCCTTCCTTCCGAGGCACCTCTGGGTAGAGCCACTGGGCCTTCCTTCCGAAGTACCTCTGGGTACAGTTCCCAGACCTTCCTTCCGAGGTACCTCTGAGTACAGTCACAAGGCGTTTCATCCGAGGTAGTTTTGGGTACAGTCACCAGGACTTGCTTCCGAGGTACCTCTGGGTACAGTCACCAGGCCTTCCTTCCGTGGTACCTCTGAGTACAGTCACCAGGTCTTTCTTCCGCGGTACTTCTGGGTACTCACCGAGCCTCCCTTCGGAGGTACCTCTTGGTACAGTCTAAAGGCCTTCCTTCCGAGGTATTTTTGGGTACAGTCAGCAGGCCTTGCTTCCGAGGTACCTCTGGGTACAGTCACCAGGCCTTTCTTACGAGGTTCCTCTGGGTACAGTCACCATCGCTTCCTTCCGAGGTAACTCTGGGTAGAGTCACCAGGACTTCTTCTGACGTACATCTGGGCACAGTCACCAGGCCTGACTTCTAATGTACATCTGGGTACGGTCACCAGGCTTTCCTTCCGAGGTACCTCTGTGTACAGTCACCAGGCCTTTCTTCCGAGGTACATCTAGGTACAGTCACCAGACCTTCCTTCCTAGGTGACTCTGGGTACAATCACCAGGCCTTCATTCCGAGGTACCTCTGGGTACAGTCACCAGGCCTTCCTTCCGAGGTACCTTGAGTACTGTCATCACGCTTTCCTTCCGAGGTACCTCTGGACAGAGTCACCACACCTTCCTTCTGAGGTACCTCTGGGCACAGTCACCAGGCCTGACTTCTAATGTACATCTGGGTACAGGCACCAGGCTTTCCTTCCGAGGCACTTCTGGGTACAGCCACCAGGCCTTCCTTCCGAGGTACACCTGGGTACAGTCACCAGGCCTTTCTTCCGAGGTACCTCTGGGTACAGTCATCAGGCATTTCCGACGAGGTACCTCTGGGTTCAGTCACCAGGCCTTCCTTCTGAGTTAGCTCTGAGTACAGTCACCAGGCCTTTCTTCCGAGGTACATCTAGGTACAGTCACCAGACCTTCCTTCCTAGGTGCCTCTGGGTACAGTCACCAGGCCTTCATTCCGAGGTACCTCTGGGTACAGTCACCAGGCCTTTCTTCCGAGGTACCTCTGGGTACAGTCACCAGGCATTTCTGACGAGGTACCTCTGGGTTCAGTCACCAGGCCTTCCTTCGGAGTTAGCTCTGAGTACAGTCACCAGGCCTTTCTTCCGAGGTACGTCTGGGTAGTAACCAGGCCTACCTTCCGAGGTACTTCTGGGTACAATCAACAGGCCTTCCTTCTTAGCTACCTCTGGGTACAGTGACTTGGTCTTTCTTCTGAGGTACCTCTGAGTACAGTCACCAGGCCTTTCTTCCGAGGTACTTCTGGGTACTCACCGAGCCTTCCTTCCGAGGTACCTCTCGGTACAGTCTAAAGGCCTTCCTTCCGAGGTACTTCTGGGTACAGTCACCAGGCCTTCTTCCGAGGTAACTCTGGGTACAGTCACCAGGCCTCCTTCCGAGGTACATCTGGGTACAGTCACCAGGCCTTGTTTCTGAGGTGCCTCTGGGTACAGTCACCAGGCCGTTCTTACGAGGTACCTCTAGGTACAGTCACGAGGCCTTCCTTCTGAGTTAGCTCTGGGTACAGTCACCAAGTTTTCCTTCCGAGGGACCTCTGGGTACAGTCACCAGGCCTTCCTTCCGAAGTACCTCTGGGTACAGTCACAGGGTCTTTCTTCTGAGGTACCTGTGGGAACAGTCACCGGGCCTTCCTTTCGAGGTACTTCTGGGTACAATCACCAGGGATTCCTTCTGAGGTAACTCTCGATAGAGTCACCAGGCATTCCTTCCGTGGTACCTCTGTGTAGAGTCACCAGACCTTCCTTCTGAGGTACTTCTGGGTACAGTCAGCAGACCTTCCTTCTGAGGTACCTCTGGGTACAGTCAACAGGCCTTCCTTCTGAGCTACCTCTGGGTACAGTGACGAGGTCTTTCTTCTGAGGTACCTCTGAGTACAGTCACCAGGCGTTTCTTCCGCGGTACTTCTGGGTACTCACCGAGCCTCCCTTCCGAGGTACCTCTCGGTACAGTCTAAAGGCCTTCCTTCCGAGGTACTTTTGGGTACAGGCACCAGACCTTGCTTCCGAGGTACCTCTGGGTACAGTCACCAGGCCTTTCTTACGAGGTTCCTCTGGGTACAGTCACCATCGCTTCCTTCCGAGGTAACGCTGGGTACAGTCACCAGGCCTTCCTTCTGAGGTACCTCTGGGTACAGTCACCATCGTTTCCTTCCGAGGTACCTCTGGGTAGAGTCACCAGGCCTTCCTTCCGAGGCACTTCTGGGTACAATCACCAGGCCTTCCTTCCGAGGTACCTCTGGGTACAGTCACCAGGCCTTCCTTCCGAGGTACTTCTGGGTACAATCACCAGGCTTTCCTTCTGACCTACCTCTGGGCACAGTCACCAGGCCTGACTTCTAATGTACATCTCAGTACGATCACCAGGCTTTCCTTCCGAGGTGCCTCTGGGTACAGTCACCAGGCCGTTCTTCCGAGGCACTTCTGGGTACAGCCACCAGGCCTTCCTTCCGAGGTACACCTGGGTACAGTCACCAGGCCTTCTTCCTAGGTAAGTCTGGGTACAGTCACCAGGCCTCCTTCCGAGGTACCTCTGGGTACAGTCACTCGGCCTTGTTTCTGAGTTGCCTCTGCATACAGTCACCTGGCCTTTCTTCCGAGATAACTCTGGGTACAGTCACCAGGCCTTTCTGACGAGGTACCTCTAGGTACAGTCACGAGGCCTTCCTTCTGAGTGAGCTCTGGGTACAGTCACCAAGTTTTCCTCCAAGGGACCTCTGGGTACAAGCACGAGGTCTTTCTTCTCAGGTACATCTGAGTACAGTCACCAGGCATTCCTTCCGAGGTACCTCTGGGTACAGTCACCAGGCCTTCCTTCCGAGGTACCTCTGAATACAGTCACCATGCCTTACTTCCCAGGTACCTTTGGCTACGGTCACCAAGCCTTCCTTCCGAGGCACCTCTGGGTACAGCCACCGGGCCTTCCTTCCGAAGTACGTCTGGGTACAGTTCCCAGACCTTCCTTCCGAGGTACCTCTGAGTACAGTCACCAGGCGTTTCTTCCGAGGTACTTTTGGGTACAGTCACCAGGCCTTGCTTCCGAGGTACCTCTGGGTACAGTCACCAGGCCTTTCTTACGAGGTACCTCTGGGTAGAGTCACCATCGCTTCCTTCCGAGGTAACTCTGGGTAGAGTCACCAGGCCTTCCTTCTGAGGTACCTCTGGATACAGTCACCAGGCCTTCGTCCGAGGCACTAATGTGTACACTCACCACGCCTTCCTTCCGATGTACCTCTGGGTACAATCACCAGGCCTTCTTTCTGAGGTACCTCTGAGTACACTCACGAGGTCTTTCTTCTGAGGTGCCTCTGAGTACAGTGACCAGGCGTTTCTTCCTAGGTATG
The DNA here is from genome assembly GCF_030014295.1 of Loxodonta africana. NCBI lineage: Eukaryota > Metazoa > Chordata > Mammalia > Proboscidea > Elephantidae > Loxodonta > Loxodonta africana. The sequence goes on along the minus strand of NW_026975175.1, from coordinate 1,234,957 downwards.
TCTGAGTACTCACCAGGCATTCCTTCCGAGGTACCTCTGGGTACAGTCACCAGGCCTTCCTTCCGTGGTACCTCTGTGTACAGTCAGCAGACCTTACTTCTGAGCTACCTCTGGGTACAGCCACCAGACCTTCCTTCCGTGGTACCTCTGTGTAGAGTCACCAGACCTTCCTTCTGAGGTACTTATGGGTACAGTCACCAGGCCTTCCTTCCGAGGTACTTCTGGGTACAATCAACAGGCCTTCCTTCTGAGCTACCTCTGGGTACAGTGACGAGGTCTTTCTTCTGAGGTACCTCTGAGTACAGTCACCAGGCCTTTCTTCCACGGTACTTCTGGGTACTCACCGAGCCTTCCTTCCAAGGTACCTCTCGGTATAGTCTAAAGGCCTTCCTTCCGAGGTACTTCTGGGTACAGTCACCAGGCCTTCTTCCGAGGTAACTCTGGGTACAGTCACCAGGCCTCCTTCCGAGGTACCTCTGGGTACAGTCACCCGGCCTTGTTTCTGAGGTGCCTCTGGGTACAGTCACCAGGCCGTTCTTACGAGCTACCTCTAGGTACAGTCACGAGGCCTTCCTTCTGAGTTAGCTCTGGGTACAGTCACCAAGTTTTCCTTCCGAGGGACCTCTGGGTACAGTCAGCAGGCCTTCCTCCGAGGCACTAACCTGTACAGTCAGCAGGCCTTTCTTCCGAGGTACCTGTGGGTACAAGCACGAGGTCTTTCTTCTGAGGTACCTCTGAGTACAGTCACCAGGCCTTTCTTCCGAGGTATGTCTGGGTACTCACCAGGCATTCCTTCCGAGGTACCTCTGAGTACAGTCACCTGGCCTTTCTTCGGAAGTACGCCTAGGTATAGTCACCAGGCCTTCCTTCTGAGGTACTTCTGGGTACAGTCACCAGGCCTTCCTTCCGAGGTACCTCTGAATACAGTCACCATGCCTTACTTCCCAGTTACCTTTGGCTACGGTCACCAAGCCTTCCTTCCGAGGCACCTCTGGGTACAGCCACTGAGCCTTCCTTCCGAAGTACCTCTGGGTACAGTTCCCAGACCTTCCTTCCGAGGTACCTCTGAGTACAGTCACAAGGCGTTTCATCCGAGGTAGTTTTTGGTACAGTCACCAGGACTTGCTTCCGAGATACCTCTGGGTACAGTCACCAGGCCTTCCTTCCGTGGTACCTCTGAGTACAGTCACCAGGTCTTTCTTCCGCGGTACTTCTGGGTACTCACCGAGCCTCCCTTCGGAGGTACCTCTCGGTACAGTCTAAATGCCTTCCTTCCGAGGTAGTTTTAGGTACAGTCAGCAAGCCTTGCTTCCGAGGTACCTCTGGGTACAGTCACCAGGCCTTTCTTACGAGGTTCCTCTGGGCACAGTCACCAGGCCTGACTTCTAATGTACATCTGGGTACGGTCACCAAGCTTTCCTTCCGAGGTACCTCTGGGTACAGTCACCAGACCGTTCTTCCGAGGCACTTCTGGGTACAGCCACCAGGTCTTCCTTCCGAGGTACACCTGGGTACAGTCACCAGGCCTTTCTTCTGAGGTACCTCTGGGTACAGTCACCAGGCATTTCTGATGAGGTACCTCTGGGTTTAGTCACCAGGCCTTCCTTCTGAGTTAGCTGTGAGTACAGTCACCAGGCCTTTCTTCCGAGGTACGTCTGGGTAGTAACCAGGCCTTCCTTCCGAGGTACATTTGGGTACAGTCACCAGGCCTTCCTTCCTAGGTGCCTCTGGGTACAGTCACCGGGCCTTTATTCCGAGTTAACTCTGGGTATAGTCACCAGGCCTTTGTTCCGATGTACCTCTGGGCACAGTCACGAGGTTTTTCTTAAGAGGTAACTCTGGGTACAGTCACGAGGCTTTCCTTCTGAGTTATCTCTGGGTACAGTCTCCAGGCCTTCCTTCCGAAGTACCTCTGGGTAGAGTCAAAAGGCCTTTCTTCCGAGGTACCTCTGGGTACAGCCACTAGGCCTTTCTTCCGAGGTACTTCGGGGTGCAGTCCCCAGGCCTTCCTTCCGATGTACCTCTGGGTACAATCACCAGGCATTCGGTCTGAGATACCTCTGGGTACAGACACGAGGTCTTTCTTCCGAGGTACCTCTGGGTACAGTCACCAGGCCTTCCTTCCGAGGTACCTATGGGTACAGTCACCAGGCCTTCCTTCCGAGGTACCTCTGGGTACAGTCACCAGGCCTTCCTTCCGTGGTACCTCTCGGTACAGTCACCAGGCCTTCCTTCCGAGGAACCGCTGGGTACAATCACCAGGCCTTCCTTCTGAGGTACCTTTGGGTACAGTGACGAGGTCTTTTTTCTGAGGTACCTCTGAGTACAGTCACCAGGCCTTTCTTCCGAGGTACTTCCGGGTAGTCACCATGCCTTCCTTCCAAGGTACCTCTCGGTACAGTCTCCAGGACTTACTTCCGAGGTAGCTCTGGGTAAAGTCACCAGGCTTCCTTCCGAGGTACCTCTGGGTACAGTCACCAGGCCTTCCTTCTCAGGTAACTCTGGGTACAGTCACCAGGCCTTTCTTTCGAGGTATCTCTGGGTACAGTCTGAAGGACTTCCTTGTCAGTTACCTCTGGGTACAGTCACGAGGCCTTTCTTACGAGGTACCTCTGGGTACAGTCATCGGCCCTCCTTCCGAGGTACCTGTGGGTACAGTCACCCGTCCTTCTTTCAGAGGTCCCTCTGGGTACAGTCACCAGGCCTTTCTTTCGAGGTATCTCTGGGTACAGTCTGAAGGACTTCCTTGTCAGTTACCTCTGGGTACAGTCACCAGGCCTTCCTTCCGTGGTACCTCCGAGTACACTCACCTGGCCTTTCTTTGGAGGTACGCCTGGGTACACTCACCAGGCCTTCCTTCTGGGGTACTTCTGGATACAGTCACCAGGCCTTCCTTCCGAGGTACCTCTGAATACAGTCACCATGCCTTACTTCCCAGGTACCTTTGGCTACGGTCACCAAGCCTTCCTTCCGAGGCACCTCTGGGTACAGCCACCGGGCCTTCTTCCGAAGTACCTCTGGGTACAGTTCCCAGACCTTCCTTCCGAGGTACCTCTGAGTACAGTCACTAGGAGTTTCTTCCGAGGTACTTTTGGGTACAGTTACCAGGCCTTGCTTCCGAGGTACCTCTGGGTACAGTCACCAGGCCTTTCTTACGAGGTACCTCTGGGTACAGTCACCATCGCTTCTTTCCGAGGTAACTCTGGGTAGAGTCACCAGACCTTCCTTCTGAGATACCTCTGTGTACTCACCGAGCCTTCCTTCCAAGCTACCTCTTGGTACATTCTCCATTCCTTCCGAGGTACTTCTGGGTACATTCTCCAGGCCTTCCTTCCGAGGTACTTCTGGGTACAGTCACCAGGCCTTTCTTTCGGGGTACTTCTGGGTACTCACCGAGCCTTCCTTCCAAGGTACCTCTCGGTACACTCTCCAGGCCTTCCTTCCGAGGTACTTCTGGGTACAGTCACCAGGCCTTCTTCCGAGGTAACTCTGGGTACAGTCACCAGGCCTCCTTCCGAGGTACCTCTGGGTACAGTCACCCGGCCTTGTTTCTGAGGTCCCTCTGGGTACAGTCACCAGGCCTTTCTACCGAGATAACTCTGGGTACAGTCACCAGGCCTTTCTTACGAGGTATCTCTAGGTACAGTCACGAAGCCTTCCTTCTGAGTTAGCTCTGGGTACAGTCACCAAGTTTTCCTTCCGAGGGACCTCTGGGTGCAGTCACCAGGCCTTCCTTCCGAGGTACCTCTGGGTAGAGTCACCAGTCCTTCCTTCTGAGGTACCTCTGGCACAGTCACCAGGCCTGACTTCTAATGTACATCTGGGTACGGTCACCAGGCTTTACTTCCGAGGTACCTCTGGGTACAGTGACCAGGCCGTTCTTCCGAGGCACTTCTGGGTACAGCCACCAGACCTTTCTTCCGAGGTACCTCTGGGTACAGTGACCAGGCATTTCTGATGAGGTACCTCTGGGTTCAGTCACCAGGCATTTCCGACGAGGTACGTCTAGGTAGTAACCAGGCCTTCCTTCCGAGGTACATCTAGGTACAGTCACCAGGCCTTCCTTCCTAGGTACCTCTGGGTACAGTCACCAGGCCTTCATTCCGAGGTACCTCTGGGTACAGTCACCAGGCCTTCGTTCCGATGTACTTCTGGGTACAGTCACCAGGCTTTTCTTAAGAGGTACCTCTGGGTATAGTCACGAGGCTTTCCTTCTGAGTTAGTTCTGGGTACAGTCACCAGGCCTTCCTTCCGAAGTACCTCTGGGTAGAGTCAAAAGGCCTTTCTTCCGAGGTACCTCTGGGTACAGCCACTAGACCTTTCTTCTGGGGTACTTCGGGGTGCAGTCCCCAGGCCTTCCTTCCGATGTACCTCTGGGTACAATCACCAGGCTTTCCGTCTGAGATACCTCTGGGTACAGACACGAGGTCTTTCTTCAGAGGTACCTCTGGGTACAGTTACTAGGCCTTTCTTCCGACGTACTTCTGAGTACAGTCACCAGGCCTTCCTTCCGAGGTACCTCTGGGTACAGTCAGCAGGCCTTCCTCCCGTGGTACCTCTGAGTACAGTCACCAGACCTTCCTTCTGAGGTACCTCTGGGTAGAGTTAGCAGGCCTTCCTTCTGAGGTACCTCTGCGTACAGGCAGCGCGTCTTCCTTTTGAGGTAACTCTGGGTACAGTCACCAGGCCTTCCTTCCCAGGGACCTCTGGTTACAGTCACCAGGCCTTCCTTCCGTGGTACCTCTGAGTACACTCACCTGGCCTTTCTTCGGAGGTACGCCTGGGTACAGTCACCAGGCCTTCCTTCCGAGGAACCGCTGGGTACAATCACCAGGCCTTCCTTCTGAGGTACCTTTGGGTACAGTCACGAGGTCTTTTTTCTGAGGTACCTCTGAGTACAGTCACCAGGCCTTTCTTCCGAGTTACTTCTGGGTAGTCACCATGCGTTCCTTCCAAGGTACCTCTCGGTACAGTCTCCAGGCCTTCCTTCCAAGGTAACTCTGTGTACAGTCGCCAGGCTTCCTTCCGAGGTACCTCTGGGTACAGTCACCAGGCCTTCCTTCCTAGGTGCCTCTGGGTACAGTCACCAGGCCTTCATTCCGAGGTACCTCTGGGTACAGTCACCAGGCCTTCGTTCCGATGTTCTTCTGGGTACAGTCACCAGGCTTTTCTTAAGAGGTACCTCTGGGTACAGTCACGAGGCTTTCCTTCTGAGTTAGCTCTGGGTACAGTCACCAGGCCTTCCTTCCGAGGTACCTCTGGGTAGAGTCAAAAGGCCTTTCTTCCGAGGTACCTCTGGGTACAGCCACTAGGCCTTTCTTCCGAGGTACTTCGGGGTGCAGTCCCCAGGCCTTCCTTCGGATGTACCTCTGGGTACAATCACCAGGCTTTCCGTCTGAGATACCTCTGGGTACAGACACGAGGTCTCTCTTCCGAGGTACCTCTGGGTACAGTCACTAGGCCTTTCTTTTGACGTACTTCTGAGTACAGTCACCCGGCCTTTCTTCCGAGGTGCCTCTGGGTACAGTCAGCAGGCCTTCCTCCCGTGGTACCTCTGAGTACAGTCACCAGACCTTCCTTCTGAGGTACCTCTGCGTACAGGCAGCGCGTCTTCCTTTTGAGGTAACTCTCGGTACAGTCACCAGGTCTTCCTTCCCACGTACCTCTGGTTACAGTCACCAAGCCTTTCTTCCGAGGTATCTCTGGGTAAAGTCACCAGGCATTTCTTACGAGGTACCTCCGGGTACAGTCACCAGGCCTTCCTTCCGAGGTACCTCTGGGTAGACTCACCAGGCCTTCCTTCCGAAGTACCTCTGGGTACTGTCATCAGGCCTATTCTTTCGAGGTACCTCTGGGTACACTCACCAGGCCTTCTTTTCGAGGTACCTCTGGGTACAGTCACCATCGCTTCCTTCCGAGGTACCTCTGGGTACAGTCACCAGGCCTTCCTTCCGAGGTACCTCTGGGTACAGTCACCAGGCCTTCCTTCCGTGGTACCTCTGAGTACACTCACCTGGACTTTCTTCGGAGGTACGCCTGGGTACAGTCACCAGGCCTTTCTTCCGGGGTACCGTACGCCTGGGTACAGTCACCAGGCCTTCCTTCCGAGGTACCTTTGGGTACAGTGACGAGGTCTTTTTTCTGAGGTACCTCTGAGTACAGTCACCAGGCCTTTCTTCCGAGGTACTAATGGGTAGTCACCATGCCTTCCTTCCAAGGTACCTCTCGGTACAGTCTCCAGGCCTTCCTTCCGAGGTAACTCTGGGTACAGTCGCCAGGCTTCCTTCCGAGGTACCTCTGGGTACAGTCACCAGGCCTTCCTTCTCAGGTAACTCTGTGTACAGTCTCAGGCCTTTCTTTCAAGGTATCTCTGGGTACAGTCAGAAGGACTTCCTTGTCAGTTACCTCTGGGTACAGTCACCAGGCCTTTCTTACGAGGTACCTCTGGGTACAGTCACCGGCCTTCCTTCTGAGGTACCTCTGGGTACAGTCACCGGCCTTCCTTCTGGGGTACCTCTGGGTACAGTCACCCGTTCTTCTTTCTGAGGTCGCTCTGGGTACAGTCATCAGGCCTTTCTTTCGAGCTACCTCTGGGTACAGTCATCAGGCCTTCCGTCTGAGGTACCTCTGGGTACAGTCACCAGGCCTTCCTTCTGAGGTACTTCTGGGTACAGTCAGCAGGCCTTGCTTCTGAGGTTCCTCTGGGTACAGTCACCAGGCCTTCCTTTCGAGGTACCTCTGGGTACAGTCACCAGGCCTTCCTTCCGAGGCATCTCTGGGTACAGTCACCAGGCATTTCTTACGAGGTACCTCTGGGTACATTCACCAGGCTTTCCTTCTGAGGTACCTTGAGTACTGTCACCAGGCATTCCTTCCGAGGTAACTCTGGGTACAGTCAACAGACCTTCCTTCTGAGGTAACCCTGGGTGCAGTCAGCAGAATTTTCTTCCAGGGTACCTGTGGGTACAGTCAGCAGGCCTTCCTTCCGAAGTACCTCTGGGTACAGTCACCGGGCCTATTCTTTCGAGGTACCCCTGGGCACACTTACCAGGCCTTCTTTTCGAGGTACCTCTGGGTAGAGTCACCACCACTTCCTTCCGAGGTACCTCTGGGTAGAGTCACCAGGCCTTCCTTCCGAGGAACTTCTGGGTACAGTCACCAGGCCTTCCTTCCGAGGTACCTCTGGGTACAGTCACCAGGCCTTTATTCCGATGTACCTCTCGGTACCGTCACCAGGCTTTTCTTAAGGGGTACCTTTGGGTACTGTCACGAGGTTTTCCTTCTGAGATAGGTCTGGGTACTGTCACCAGGCCTTCCTTCCGAGGTACCTCTGGGTAGAGTCAAAAGGCCTTTCTTCCGAAGTACCTCTGGGTACAGCCACTAGGCATTTCTTCCGAGGTACTTCTGGGTAGTCACCATGCCTTCCTTCCAAGGTACCTCTCGGTACAGTCTTCAGGCCTTCCTTCCGAGGTAACTCTGGGTACAGTCACAAGGCTTCCTTCGGAGGTACGCCTGGGTACACTCACCAGGCCTTCCTTCTGAGGTACCTCTAGGTACAGTCACGAGGCCTTCCTTCTGAGTTAGCTCTGGGTACAGTCACCAAGTTTTCCTTCCGAGGGCTCTCTGGGCACAGTCAATAGGCCTTCCTTCCGTGGTACCTCCGAGTACACTCACCTGGCCTTTCTTTGGAGATACGCCTGGGTACACTCACCAGGCCTTCCTTCTGGGGTACTTCTGGATACAGTCACCAGGCCTTCCTTCCGAGGTACCTCTGAATACAGTCACCATGCCTTACTTCCCAGGTACCTTTGGCTACGGTCACCAAGCCTTCCTTCCGAGGCACCTCTGGGTACAGCCACCGGGCCTTCCTTCCGAAGTACCTCTGGGTACAGTTCCCAGACCTTCCTTCCGAGGTACCTCTGAGTACAGTCACTAGGCGTTTCTTCCGAGGTACTTTTGGGTACAGTCACCAGGCCTTGCTTCCGAGGTACCTCTGGGTACAGTCACCAGGCCTTTCTTACGAGGTACCTCTGGGTACAGTCACCATCGCTTCCTTCCGAGGTAACTCTGGGTAGAGTCACCAGACCTTCCTTCTGAGATACCTCTGGGTACTCACCGAGCCTTCCTTCCAAGGTACCTCTTGGTACATTCTCCATTCCTTCCGAGGTACTTCTGGGTACATTCTCCAGGCCTTCCTTCCGAGGTACTTCTGGGTACAGTCACCAGGCCTTTCTTTCGGGGTACTTCTGGGTACTCATCGAGCCTTCCTTCCAAGGTACCTCTCGGTACACTCTCCAGGCCTTCCTTCCGAGGTACTTCTGGGTACAGTCACCAGGCCTTCTTCCGAGGTAACTCTGGGTACAGTCACCAGGCCTCCTTCCGCGGTACCTCTGGGTACAGTCACCCGGCCTTGTTTCTGAGGTCCCTCTGGGTACAGTCACCAGGCCTTTCTACCCAGATAACTCTGGGTACAGTCACCAGGCCTTTCTTACGAGGTATCTCTAGGTACAGTCACGAAGCCTTCCTTCTGAGTTAGCTCTGGGTACAGTCACCAAGTTTTCCTTCCGAGGGACCTCTGGGTGCAGTCACCAGGCCTTCCTTCCGAGGTACCTCTGGGTAGAGTCACCAGGCCTTCCTTCTGAGGTACCTCTGGCACAGTCACCAGGCCTGACTTCTAATGTCCTTCTGGGTACGGTCACCAGGCTTTCCTTCCGAGGTACCTCTGGGTACAGTCACCAGGCCGTTCTTCCGAGGCACTTCTGGGTACAGCCACCAGGCCTTTCTTCCGAGGTACTTCTGGGTACAGTGACCAGGCATTTCTGATGAGGTTCCTCTGGGTTCAGTCACCCGGCATTTCCGACGAGGTACGTCTGGGTAGTAACCAGGCCTTCCTTCCGAGGTACATCTAGGTACAGTCACCAGGCCTTCTTTCCTAGGTACCTCTGGGTACAGTCACCGGGCATTCATTCCGAGGTAACTCTGGGTACAGTCACCAGGCCTTCGTTCCGATGTACCTCTGGGTACAGTCACCAGGCTTTTCTTAAGAGGTACCTCTGGGGACAGTCACGAGGCTTTCCTTCTGAGTTAGCTCTGGGTACAGTCACCAGGCCTTCCTTCCGAAGTACCTCTGGGTAGAGTCAAAAGTCCTTTCTTCCGAGGTACCTCTGGGTACAGGCACTAGGCGTTTCTTCCGGGGTACTTCGGGGTGCAGTCCCCAGGCCTTCCTTCCAAGGTACCTCTGGTTACACTCACCAGGCCTTCCTTCCGTGGTACCTCTGAGTTCAATCACCTGGCCTTTCTTCAGAGGTACGCCTGGGTACAGTCACCAGGCCTTCCTTCTGAGGTACTTCTGGGTACAGTCACCAGGCCTTCCTTCCGAGGTACCTCTGGGTACAGTCACCATGCCTTACTTCCCAGGTACCTTTGGCTACGGTCACCAAGCCTTCCTTCCGAGGCACCTCTGGGTACAGCCACCGGGCCTTCCTTCCGAAGTACCTCTGGGTACAGTTCCCAGACCTTCCTTCCGAGGTACCTCTGAGTACAGTCACCAGGCGTTTTTTCCGAGGTACTTTTGGGTAGAGTCACCAGGCCTGGCTTCCGAAGTACCTCTGGGTACAGTCACCAGGCCTTTCTTACGAGGTTCCTCTGGGTACAGTCACCATCGCTTCCTTCCGAGGTAACTCTGGGTAGAGTCACCAGGCCTTCCTTCTAAGGTACCTCTGGGTACAGTCCCCAGGCCTTGCTTCCGAGGTACCTTGAGTACTGTCACCACGCTTTCCTTCCTAGTTACCTCTGGACAGATTCACCATGCCTTGCTTCTGAGGTAACTCTGGGTACAGTCACTAGAATTTTCTTCCGAGGTACCTCTGGGTGCACTCACCAGGCCTTTCTTTCGAGGTACCTCTGGGTACAGTCACCAGGCCTTCCTTCCGAGGTACCTCTGAATACAGTCACCATGCCTTACTTCCCAGGTACCTTTGGCTACGGTCACCAAGCCTTCCTTCCGAGGCACCTCTGGGTACAGCCACCGGGCCTTCCTTCCGAAGTACCTCTGGGTACAGTTCCCAGACCTTCCTTCCGAGGTACCTCTGAGTACAGTCACTAGGCGTTTCTTCCGAGGTACTTTTGGGTACAGTCACCAGGCCTTGCTTCCGAGGAACCTCTGGGTACAGTCACCAGGCCTTTCTTACGAGGTACCTCTGGGTACAGTCACCATCGCTTCCTTCCGAGGTAACTCTGGGTAGAGTCACCAGACCCTCCTTCTGAGGTACCTCTGGGTACTCACCGAGCCTTTCTTCCAAGGTACCTCTTGGTACATTCTCCATTCCTTCCGAGGTACTTCTGGGTACATTCTCCAGGCCTTCCTTCGAGGTACTTCTGGGTACAGTCACCAGGCCTTTCTTTCGGGGTACTTCTGGGTACTCACCGAGCCTTCCTTCCAAGGTACGTCTTGGTACATTCTCCAGGCCTTCCTTCCGAGGTACTTCTGGGTACAGTCACCAGGCCTTCTTCCGAGGTAACTCTGGGTACAGTCACCAGGCCTCCTTCTGAGGTACCTCTGGGTACAGTCACCCGGCCTTGTTTCTGAGGTTCCTCTGGGTACAGTCACCAGGCCTTTCTACCGAGATAACTCTGGGTACAGTCACCAGGCCTTTCTTACGAGGTACCTCTAGGTACAGTCACGAGGCCTTCCTTCTGATTTAGCTCTGGGTACAGTCACCAAGTTTTCCTTTCGAGGGACCTCTGGGTACAGTAAGCAGGCCTTCCTCCGAGGCACTAAAGTGTACAGTCACCAGGCCTTCCTTCCGTGGTACCTCTGAGTTCAGTCACCTGGCCTTTTTTCGGAGGTACGCCTGGGTACAGTCACCAGGCCTTCCTTCTGAGGTACTTCTGGGTACAGTCACCAGGCCTTCCTTCCTAGGCACCTCTGGGTACAGTCACCAGGCCTTCCTTCCTAGGTACCTCTGGGTACAGTCACCGGGCATTCATTCCGAGGTAACTCTGGGTACAGTCACCAGGCCTTCGTTCCGATGTACCTCTGGGTACAGTCACCAGGCTTTTCTTAAGAGGTACCTCTGGGTACAGTCACGAGGCTTTCCTTCTGAGTTAGCTCTGGGTACAGTCACCAGGCCTTCCTTCCGAACTACCTCTGGTTAGAGTCAAAAGGCCTTTCTTCCGAGGTACCTCTGGGTACAGCCACTAGGCGTTTCTTCCGGAGTACTTCGGGGTGCAGTCCCCAGGCCTTCCTTCCGATGTACCTCTGGGTACAATCACCAGGCTTTCCGTCTGAGATACCTCTGGGTACAGACACGAGGTCTTTCTTCCGAGGTACCTCTGGGTACAGTCACTAGGCCTTTCTTCCGACGTACTTCTGAGTACAGTCACCAGGCCTTCCTTCCGAGGTACCTCTGGGTACAGTCACCAGGCCTTCCTTCCGAGGGACCTCTGGGTACAGTCACCAGGCCTTCCTTCCGTGGTACCTCTGAGTACAGTCACCTGGCCTTTCTTCGGAGGTACGCCTGGGTACAGTCACCAGGCCTTCCTTCCGAGGAACCGCTGGGTACAATCACCAGGCCTTCCTTCTGAGGTACCTTTGGGCACAGTGACGAGGTCTTTTTTCTGAAGTACCTCTGAGTACAGTCACCAGGCCTTTCTTCCGAGGTACTTCCAGGTAGTCACCATGCCTTCCTTCCAAGGTACCTCTCGGTACAGTCTCCCGGCCTTCCTTCCGAGGTACCTCTGGGTACAGTCACCAGGCCTTCCTTCTCAGGTAACTCTGGGTACAGTCACCAGGCCTTTCTTTCGCGGTATCTCTGTGTACAGTCTGAAGGACTTCCTTGTCACTTACCTCTGGGTACAGTCACGAGGCCTTTGTTACGAGGCACCTCTGGGTACAGTCATCGGCCCTCCTTCTGAGGTACCTCTGCGTACAGTCACCCGTCCTTCTTTCAGAGGTCCCTCTGGGTACAGTCACCAGGCCTTTCTTCGAGCTACCTCTGGGTACAGTCATCAGGCCTTCCTTCTGAGGTACCTCTGGGTACAGTCACCAGGCCTTCCTTCTGAGGTACTTCTGGGTACAGTCAGCAGGCCTTGCTTCTGAGTTTCCTCTGGGTACAGTCACCAGGCCTTCGTTTCGAGGTACCTCTGGGTACAGTCACCAGGCCTTCCTTCCGAGGCATCTCTGGGTACATTCACCAGGCATTCCTTCCGAGGTACCTCTGGGTACAGTCACCAGGCCTTCCTTCTGAGGTAACCCTGGGTGGAGTCACCAGAATTTTCTTCCGGGGTACCTCTGGGTACAGTCCGCAGGCCTTCCTTCCGAAGTACCTCTGGGTACAGCCACCGGGCCTATTCTTTCGAGGTACCCCTGGGCACACTCACCAGGCCTTCTTTTCGAGGTACTTCTGGATACAGTCACCATCGCTTCCTTTCGAGGTACCTCTGGGTAGTGTCACCAGGCCTTCCTTCCGATGTACCTCTGGGTACAATCACCAGGCCTTCCTTCTGTGCTACCACTGGGTACAGTGACGAGGTCTTTCTTCCGAGGTACCTCTGAGTACAGCCACCAGGCCTTTCTTCCGAGGTACTTCTGGGTACTCACCGAGCCTTCCTTCCGAGGTACCTCTCGGTACAGTCTCCATTCCTTCCTTCCGAGGTACTTCTGGGTACAGTTACCAGGCCTTCTTCCGAGGTATCTCTGGGTACAGTCACCAGGCCTCCTTCCGAGGTACCTGTGGGTACAGTCACCCGGCCTTGTTTCTGAGGTCCCTCTGGGTACAGTTACCAGGACTTTCTTACGAGGTACCTCTAGGTACAGTCACGAGGCCTTCCTTCTGAGTTAGCTCTGGGTACACTCACCAAGTTTTCCTTCCGAGGGACCTCTCGGTACACTCACCAGGCCTTCCTTCCGAGGTCCATCTGGTTACAGTCACCAGGCCTTCCTTTCGAGGTACTTCTGGGTACAATCACCAGGCCTTCCTTCCGAGGTACATCTTGTTACAGTCACCAGGCCTTCCTTCCGAGGCACTTCTGGGTACAATCACCAGGCCTTCCTTCTGAGCTACCTCTGGGTACAGTGACGAGGTCTTTCTTCTGAGGTACCTCGGAATACAGTCACCAGGCCTTTCTTCCGAGGTACTTCTGGGTACTCACCGAGCCTACCTTCCGAGGTACCTCTCGGTACATTCTCCAGGCCTTCCTTCCGAGGTACCTCTGGGTACAGTCACACGGCCTTGTTTCTGAGGTCCCCCTGGGTACAGTTACCAGGCCTTTCTTCCGAGATAACTCTGGGTACAGTCACCGGGCCTTTTTTACGAGGTACCTCTAGGTACAGTCATGAGGCCGTCCTTCCATCGTTCCTCTGAGTTCAGTCACCTGGCCTTTCTTCTTAGGTACGCCTGGGTACAGTCACCAGGCCTTCTTCCGAGGTAACTCTGGGTACAGTCACCAGGCCTCCTTCCGAGGTACCTCTGGGTACAGTCACCAGGCCTTGTTTCTGAGGTGCCTCTGGGTACAGTCACCAGGCCTTTCTTACGAGGTGCCTCTAGGTACAGTCACGAGGCCTTCCTTCTGAGTTAGCTCTGGGTACAGTCACCAAGTTTTCCTTCCGAGGGACCTCTGGGTACAGTCAGCAGGCCTTCCTCCGAGGCACTAACGTGTACAGTCACCAGGCCTTCCTTCCGAGGTACCTCTGGGTACAAGCACGATGTCTTTCTTCTGAGGTACCTCTGAGTACAGTCACCAGGCCTTTCTTCCGAGGTATGTCTGGGTACTCACCAGGCATTCCTTCCGAGGTACCTCTGGGTACACTCACCAGGCCTTCCTTCCGTGGTACCTCTGAGTTCAATCACCTGGCCTTTCTTCGGAGGTACGCCTGGGTACAGCCACCAGGCCTTCCTTCTGAGGTACTTCTGGGTACAGTCACCAGGCCTTCCTTCCGAGGTACCTCTGAATACAGTCACCATGCCTTACTTCCCAGGTACCTTTGGCTACGGTCACCAAGCCTTCCTTCCGAGGCACCTCTGGGTACAGCCACCGGGCCTTCCTTCCGAAGTACCTCTGGGTACAGTTCCCAGACCTTCCTTCCGAGGTACCTCTGAGTACAGTCACCAGGCGTTTCTTCCGAGGTACTTTTGGGTAGAGTCACCAGGCCTTGCTTCCGAGGTACCTCTGGGTACAGTCACCAGGCTTATCTTCCGAGGTACCTCTGGGTACAGTCACCAGGCCTTGCTTCCGAGGTACCTTGAGTACTGTCACCACGCTTTCCTTCCGAGGTACCTCTGGACAGAGTCACCAGGCCTTCCTTCTGAGGTAACTCTGAGTACAGTCACCAGACCCTCCTTCTGAGGTACCTCTGGGTACTCACCGAGCCTTCCTTCCAAGGTACCTCTTGGTACATTCTCCATTCCTACCGAGGTACTTCTGGGTACATTCTCCAGGCCTTCCTTCCGAGGTACTTCTGGGTACAGTCACCAGGCCTTTCTTTCGGGGTACTTCTGGGTACTCACCGAGCCTTCCTTCCAAGGTACGTCTTGGTACATTCTCCAGGCCTTCCTTCCGAGGTACTTCTGGGTACAGTCACCAGGCCTTCTTCCGAGGTAACTCTGGGTACAGTCACCAGGCCTCCTTCTGAGGTACCTCTGGGTACAGTCACCCGGCCTTGTTTCTGAGGTCCCTCTGGGTACAGTCACCAGGCCTTTCTTACGAGGTACCTCTAGGTACAGTCACGAGGCCTTCCTTCTGATTTAGCTCTGGGTACAGTCACCAAGTTTTCCCTTCGAGGGACCTCTGGGTACAGTAAGCAGGCCTTCCTCCGAGGCACTAATGTGTACAGTCACCAGGCCTTCCTTCCGTGGTACCTCTGAGTTCAGTCACCTGGCCTTTCTTCGGAGGTACGCCTGGGTACAGTCACCAGGCCTTCCTTCTGAGGTACTTCTGGGTACAGTCACCAGGCCTTCCTTTCGAAGTACCTCTGAATACAGTCACCATGCCTTACTTCCCAGGTACCTTTGGCTACGGTCACCAAGCCTTCCTTCTGAGGCACCTCTGGGTACAGCCACCGGGCCTTCCTTCCGAAGTACCTCTGGGTACAGTTCCCAGACCTTCCTTCTGAGGTACCTCTGAGTACAGTCACTAGGCCTTGCTTCCGAGGTACCTCTGGGTACAGTCACCAGGCCTTTCTTACGAGGTACCTTTGGGTACAGTCACCATCGCTTCCTTCCGAGGTAACTCTGGGTAAAGTCTCCAGGCCTTCCTTCTGAGGTACCTCTGGGTACAGTCACCAGGCGTTGCTTCCGAGGTACCTTGAGTACTGTCACCACGCTTTCCTTCCGAGGTACCTCTGGACAGAGTCACCACGCCTTCCTTCTGAGGTAACTCTGGGTACAGTCACCAGAATTTTCTTCCGAGGTACCTCTGGGTACAATCAACAGGCTTTCCTTCTGAGGTACCTCTGGGCACAGTCACCAGGCCTGACTTCTAATGTACATCTGGGTACCGTCACCAGGCTTTCCTTCCGAGGTACCTCTGGGTACAGTCACCCGGCCGTTCTTCCGAGGCACTTCTGGGTACAGCCACCAGGCCTTCCTTCCGAGGTACACCTGGGTACAGTCACCAGGCCTTTCTTCCGAGGTACCTCTGGGTACAGTCACCAGGCATTTCTGACGAGGTACCTCTGGGTTCAGTCACCAGGCCTTCCTTCTGAGTTAGCTCTGAGTACAGTCACCAGGCCTGTCTTCCGAGGTACGTCTGGGTAGTAACCAGGCCTTCCTTCCGTGGTACATCTAGGTACAGTCACCAGGCCTTCCTTCCTAGGTGCCTCTGGGTACAGTCACCGGGCCTTCATTCCGAGGTACCTCTGGGTACAGTCACCAGGGCTTCGATCCGATGTACCTCTGGGTACAATCACCAGGCTTTTCTTAAGAGGTACCTCTGGGGACAGTCACGAGGCTTTCCTTCTGAGTTATCTCTGGGTACAGTCACCAGGCCTTCCTTCCGAGGTACCTCTGGGTAGAGTCAAAAGGCCTTTCTTCCGAGGTACCTCTGGGTACAGCCACTAGGTCTTTCTTCCGAGGTACTTCAGGGTGCAGTCCCCAGGGCTTCCTTCCGAGGTGCCTCTGGGTACAGTCAGCAGGCCTTCCTCCCGTGGTACCTCTGAGTACAGTCACCAGACCTTCCTTCTGAGGTACCTCTGGGTACAGTCAACAGGACTTCCTTCTGAGGTACCTCTCCATACAGGCAGCGCGTGTTCCTTTTGAGGTAACTCTGGGTACACTCACCAGGTCTTCCTTCCCACGTACCTCTGGTTACACTCACCAAGCCTTTCTTCCGAGGTATCTCTGGGTAAAGCCACCAGGCATTTCTTACGAGGTACCTCTGGGTAGAGTCCCCAGGCCTTCCTTCCGAAGTACCTCTGGGTACAGTCACCAGGCTTATTCTTTCGGGGTACCTCTGGGTACACTCACCAGGCCTTCTTTTCGAGGTACCTCTGGGTACAGTCACCATCGCTTCCTTCCGAGGTAACTCTGGGTACAGTCACCAGGCCTTCCTTCTGAGGTAACTCTGGGTACAGTCACCAGGCCTTCCTTCCGTGGTACCTCTGAGTACACTCACCTGGCCTTTCTTCGGAGGTACGCCTGGGTACAGTCCCCAGGCCTTCCTTCCGAGGAACCGCTGGGTACAATCACCAGGCCTTCCTTCTCAGGTACCTTTGGGTACAGTGACGAGGTCTTTTTTCTGAGGTACCTCTGAGTACAGTCACCAGGCTTTTCTTCCGAGGTACTTCCGGGTAGTCACCATGCCTTCCTTCCAAGGTACCTCTCGGTACAGTCTCCATTCCTTCCTTCCGAGGTACTTCTGGGTACAGTCACCAGGCCTTCTTCCGAGGTAACTCTGGGTACAGTCACCAGGCCTCCTAACGAGGTACCTCTGGGTACAGTCACCCGGCCTTGTTTCTGAGGTCCCTCTGGGTACAGTCACCAGGCCTTTCTTACGAGGTACCTCTAGGTACAGTCACGAGGCCTTCCTTCTGAGTTAGCTCTGGGTACACTCACCAAGTTTTCCTTCCGAGGGACCTTTCGGTACACTCACCAGGCCTTCCTTCCGAGGTACATCTGGTTACAGTCACCAGGCCTTCCTTTCGAGGTACTTCTGGGTAGAATCACCAGGCCTTCCTTCCGAGGTACATCTGGTTACAGTCACCAGGCCTTCCTTCCGAGGTACTTCTGGGTACAATCACCAGGCCTTCCTTCTGAGCTACCTCTGGGTACAGTGACGAGGTCTTTCTTCTGAGGTACCTCTGAGTACAGTCACCAGGCCTTTCTTCCGAGGTACTTCTGGGTACTCACCGAGCCTACCTTCCGAGGTACCTCTCGGTACATTCTCCAGGCCTTCCTTCCGAGGTACCTCTGGGTACAGTCACCCGGCCTTGTTTCTGAGGTCCCTCTGGGTACAGTCACCAGGCCTTTCTTCCGAGATAACTCTGGGTACAGTCACCAGGCCTTTCTTACGAGGTAACTCTAGGTACAGTCACGAGGCCTTCCTTCTGAGTTAGCTCTGGGTACAGTCACCAAGTTTTCCTTCCGAGGGACCTCTGGGTACAGTCAGCAGACCTTCCTCCGAGGCACTAATGTGTACAGTCACCAGGCCTTCCTTCCGATGTACCTGTGGGTACAAGCACGAGGTCTTTCTTCTGAGGTACCTCCGAGTACAGTGACCAGGCCTTTCTTCCGAGGTATGTCTGGGTACTCACCAGGCATTCCTTCCGAGGTACCTCTGAATACAGTCACCATGCCTTACTTCCCAGGTACCTTTGGCTACGGTCACCAAGCCTTCCTTTCGAGGCACCTCTGGGTACAACCACCGGGCCTTCCTTCCGAAGTACCTCTGGGTACAGTTCCCAGACCTTCCTTCCGAGGTACCTCTGAGTACAGTCACCAGGCGTTTCTTCCGAGGTACTTTTGGGTAGAGTCACCAGGCCTGGCTTCCGAGGTACCTCTGGGTAGAGTCACCAGGCCTTTCTTACGAGGTACCTCTGGGTACAGTCACCATCGCTTCCTTCCGAGGTAACTCTGGGTAGAGTCACCAGGCCTTGCTTCCGAGGTACCTTGAGTACTGTCACCACGCTTTCCTTCCGAGTTACCTCTGGAGAGATTCACCATGCCTTCCTTCTGAGGTAACTCTGGGTACAGTCACCAGATTTTTCTTCCAAGGTACCTCTGGGTGCACTCACCAGGCCTTTCTTTCGAGGTACCTCTGGGTACAGTCACCAGGCCTTCCTTCTGAGGTACTTCTGCGTACAGTCAGCAGACCTTGCTTCTGAGGTTCCTCTGGGTACTCACCGAGCCTTCCTTCCAAGGTACCTCTTGGTACATTCTGCATTCCTTCCGAGGTACTTCTGGGTACATTCTCCAGGCCTTCCTTCCGAGGTACTTCTGGGTACAGTCACCAGGCCTTTCTTTCGGGGTACTTCTGGGTACTCACCGAGCCTTCCTTCCAAGGTACCTTTTTGTACATTCTCCAGGCCTTCCTTCTGAGGTACTTCTGGGTACAGTCACCAGGGCTTCTTCCGAGGTAACTCTGGGTACAGTCACCAGGCCTCCTTCCGAGGTACCTCTGGGTACAGTCACCCGGCCTTGTTTCTGAGGTACCTCTGGGTAGAGTCACCAGGCCTTTCTACCGAGATAACTCTGAGTACAGTCACCAGGCCTTTCTTAAGAGGTACCTCTAGGTACAGTCACGAGGCCTTCCTTCTGAGTTAGCTCTGGGTACAGTCACCAAGTTTTCCTTTCGAGGGACTCTGGGTACAGTCACCAGGCCTTCCTTCCGTGGTACCTCTGAGTTCAGTCACCTGGCCTTTCTTCGGAGGTACGCCTGGGTACAGTCACCAGGCCTTCCTTCTGAGGTACTTCTGGGTACAGTCACCAGGCCTTCCTTCCGAGGTACCTCTGAATACAGTCACCATCGCTTCCTTCCGAGGTAACTCTGGGTAGAGTCTCCAGGCCTTCCTTCTGAGGTACCTCTGGGTACAGTCACCAGGCCTTGCTTCCGAGGTACCGTGAGTACTGTCACCACGCTTTCCTTCCGAGGTACCTCTGGACAGAGTCACCATGCCTTCCTTCTGAGGTAACTCTGGGTACAGTCACCAGAATTTTCTTCCGAAGTACCTCTGGGTGCAGTCACCAGGCCTTTCTTTCGAGGTACCTCTGGGTACAATCAACAGGCCTTCCTTATGAGGTACCTCTGGGCACAGTCACCAGGCCTGACTTCTAATGTACATCTGGGTATGGTCACCAGGCTTTCCTTCCGAGGTACCTCTGGGTACAGTCACCAGGCCGTTCTTCCGAGGCACTTCTGGGTACAGCCACCAGGCCTTCCTTCCGAGGTACACCTGGGTACAGTCACCAGGCCTTTCTTCCGAGGTTCCTCTGGGTACAGTCACCAGGCATTTCTGACGAGGTACCTATGGGTACAGTCACTAGGCCTTTCTTCCGACGTACTTCTGAGTACAGTCACCAGGCCTTCCTTCCCAGGTGCCTCTGGGTACAGTCAGCAGGCCTTCCTCCCGTGGTACCTCTGAGTACAGTCACCAGACCTTCCTTCTGAGGTACCTCTGGGTACAGTCAGCAGGCCTTCCTTCTGAGGTACCTCTGCGTACAGGCAGCGCGTCTTCCTTTTGAGGTAACTCTGGGTACAGTCACCAGGTCTTCCTTCCCACGTACCTCTGGTTACACTCACCAAGCCTTTCTTCCGAG
Source organism: Loxodonta africana (assembly GCF_030014295.1). NCBI lineage: Eukaryota > Metazoa > Chordata > Mammalia > Proboscidea > Elephantidae > Loxodonta > Loxodonta africana. Next base: position 1,215,206 of record NW_026975175.1, on the reverse strand, counting down.
GTATCTCTGGGTAAAGCCACCAGGCATTTCTTACGAGGTACCTCTGGGTAGAGTCCCCAGGCCTTCCTTCCGAAGTACATCTGGGTACAGTCACCAGGCCTATTCTTTCGAGGTACCTCTCGGTACACTCACCAGGCTTTCTTTTCGAGGTACCTCTGGGTACAGTCACCATCGCTTCCTTCCGAGGTAACTCTGGGTAGAGTCACCAACTTCCTTCCGAGGTACCTCTGGGTACAGTCCGCAGGCCTTCCTTCCGTGGTACCTCTGAGTACAGTCACCTGGCCTTTCTTCGGAGGTACGCCTGGGTACAGTCACCAGGCCTTCCTTCCGAGGAACCGCTGGGTACAATCACCAGGCCTTCCTTCTGAGGTACCTTTGGGCACAGTGACGAGGTCTTTTTTCTGAGGTACCTCTGAGTACAGTCACCAGGCCTTTCTTCCGAGGTACTTCCGGGTAGTCACCATGCCTTCCTTCCAAGGTACCTCTCGGTACAGTCTCCCGGCCTTCCTTCCGAGGTAACTCTGGGTACTGTCACCAGGCTTCCTTCCGAGGTACCTGTGGGTACAGTCACCAGGCCTTCCTTCTCAAGTAACTCTGGGTACAGTCACCAGGCCTTTCTTTCGCGGTATCTCTGGGCACAGTCTGAAGGACTTCCTTGTCAGTTACCTCTGGGTACAGTCACCAGGCCTTTCTTACGAGGTACCTCTGGGTACAGTCACCGGCCTTCCTTCTGAGGTACCTCTGGGTACAGTCATCGGCCCTCCTTCTGAGGTACCTCTGGGTACAGTCACCCGTCCTTCTTTCAGAGGTCCCTCTGGGTACAGTCACCAGGCCTTTCTTTCGAGCTACCTCTGGGTACAGTCATCAGGCCTTCCGTCTGAGGTACCTCTGGGTACTGTCACCAGGCCTTCCTTCTGAGGTACTTCTGGGTACAGTCAGCAGACCTTGCTTCTGAGGTTCCTCTCGGTACAGTCACCAGGCCTTCCTTTCCAGGTACCTCTGGGTACAGTCACCAGGCCTTCCTTCCGAGGCATCTCTGGGTACAGTCACCAGGCATTTCTTACGAGGTACCTCTGGGTACATTCACCAGGCTTTCCTTCTGAGGTACCTTGAGTACTGTCACCAGGCATTCCTTCCGATGTACCTCTGGGTACAGTCACCAGGCTTTTCTTAAGAGGTACCTCTGGTACAGTCACGAGGCTTTCCTTCTGAGTTAGCTCTGGGTACAGTCACCAGGCCTTCCTTCCGAGGTACTTCTGGGTACAGTCAGCAGACCTTCCTTCTGAGGTTCCTCTCGGTACAATCACCAGGCCTTCCTTTCCAGGTAACTCTGGGTACAGTCACCAGGCCTTCCTTCCGAGGCATCTCTGGGTACAGTCACCAGGCATTTCTTACGAGGTACCTCTGGGTACATTCACCAGGCTTTCCTTCTGAGGTACCTTGAGTACTCTCACCAGGCATTCCTTCCGAGGTACCTCTGGGTACAGTCACCAGGCCTTGTTTCTGAGGTGCCTCTGGGTACAGTCACCAGGCCATTCTTACGAGGTGCCTCTAGGTACAGTCACGAGGCCTTCCTTCTGAGTTAGCTCTGGGTACAGTCACCAAGTTTTCCTTCCGAGGGAACTCTCGGTACAGTCAGCAGGCCTTCCTCCGAGGCACTAACGTGTACAGTCACCAGGCCTTCCTTCCTAGGTACCTGTGGGTACAAGCACGAGGTCTTTCCTCTGAGGTACCTCCGAGTACAGTGACCAGGCCTTTCTTCCGAGGTATGTCTGGGTACTCACCAGACATTCCTTCCTAGGTACCTCTGGGTACAGTCACCAGGCCTTCCTTCCGTGGTACCTCTGAGTTCAATCACCTGGCCTTTCTTCGGAGGTACGCCTGGGTACAGTCACCAGGCCTTCCTTCTGAGGTACTTATGGGTACAGTCACAAGGCCTTCCTTCCGAGGTACTTCTGGGTACAGTCACCAGGCCTTCCTTCCGAGGTACCTCTGGGTACGCTCACCAGGCCTTCCTTCCGAGGTAATTTTGGGTACAGTCATCAGGCCTTGCTTCCGAGGTACCTCTGGGTACAGTCACCAGGCCTTTCTTACGAGGTACCTCTGGGTACAGTCACCATCGCTTCCTTCCGAGGTAACTCTGGGTAGAGTCACCAGGCCTTGCTTCTGAGGCACCTTGAGTACTGTCACCACGCTTTCCTTCCGAGGTACCTCTGGACAGATTCACCACGCCTTCCTTCTGAGGTAACTCTGGGTACAGTCACCAGAATTTTCTTCCGAGGTACCTCTGGGTGCAGTCACCAGGCCTTTCTTTCGAGGTACCTCTGGGCACAATCAACAGGCCTTCCTTATGAGGTACCTCTGGGTACAGTCACCACGCCGGACTTCTAATGTACATCTGGGTACGGTCACCAGGCTTCCCTTCCGAGGTACCTCTGGGTACAGTCACCCGGCCGTTCTTCCGAGGCACTTCTGGGTACAGCCACCAGGCCTTCCTTCCGAGGTACACCTGGGTACAGTCACCAGGCCTTTCTTCCGAGGTACCTCTGGGTACAGTCACCAGGCATTTCTGACGAGGTACCTCTGGGTTCAGTCACCAGGCCTTCCTTCTGAGTTAGCTGTGAGTACAGTCACCAGGCCTTTCTTCCGAGGTACGTCTGGGTAGTAACCAGGCCTTCCTTCCGATGTACATCGAGGTACAGTCACCAGGCCTTCCTTCCTAGGTGCCTCTGGGTACAGTCACCGGGCCTTCATTCCGAGGTACCTCTGGGTACAGTCACCAGGCCTTTGTTCCGATGTACCTCTGGGTACAGTCACCAGGCTTTTCTTAAGAGGTACCTCTGGGGACAGTCACGAGGCTTTCCTTCTGAGTTAGCTCTGGGTACAGTCACCAGGCCTTCCTTCCGAGGTACCTCTGGGTAGAGTCAAAAGGCCTTTCTTCCGAGGTACCTCTGGGTACAGCCACTAGGCCTTTCTTCCGAGGTACTGCGGGATGCAGTCCCCAGGCCTTCCTTCCGATGTACCTCTGGGTACAATCACCAGGCTTTCCGTCTGAGATACCTCTGGGTACAGACACGAGGTCTTTCTTCCGAGGTACCTATGGATACAGTCACTAGGCCTTTCTTCCGACGTACTTCTGAGTACAGTCACCAGGCCTTCCTTCCCAGGTGCCTCTGGGTACAGTCAGCAGGCCTTCCTCCCGTGGTACCTCTGAGTACAGTCACCAGACCTTCCTTCTGAGGTACCTCTGGGTACAGTCAGCAGGCCTTCCTTCTGAGGTACCTCTGCGTACAGGCAGCGCGTCTTCCTTTTGAGGTAACTCTGGGTACAGTCACCAGGTCTTCCTTCCCACGTACCTCTGGTTACAGTCACCAAGCCTTTCTTCCGAGGTATCTCTGGGTAAAGCCACCAGGCAATTCTTACGAGGTACCTGTGGGTAGAGTCCCCAGGCCTTCCTTCCGAAGTACCTCTGGGTACAGTCACCAGGCCTATTCTTTCGAGGTACCTCTCGGTACACTCACCAGGCCTTCTTTTCGAGGTACCTCTGGGTACAGTCACCATCGCTTCCTTCCGAGGTACCTCTGAGTACAGTCACCTGGCCTTTCTTCGGAGGTACGCCTGGGTACAGTCACCAGGCCTTCTTTCCGAGGAACCGCTGGGTCCAATCACCAGGCCTTCCTTCTGAGGTACCTTTGGGTACAGTGACGAGGTCTTTTATCTGAGGTACCTCTGAGTACAGTCACCAGGCCTTTCTTCCGAGGTACTTCCGGGTAGTCACCATGCCTTCCTTCCAAGGTACCTCTCGGTACTGTCTCCCGGCCTTCCTTCCGAGGTAACTCTGGGTGCTGTCACCAGGCTTCCTTCCGAGGTACCTCTGGGTACAGTCACCAGGCCTTCCTTCTCTGGTAACTCTGGGTACAGTCACCAGGCCTTTCTTTCGCGGTATCTCTGGGTACAGTCTGAAGGACTTCCTTGTCAGTTACCTCTGCGTACAGTCACGAGGCCTTTCTTACGAGGTACCTCTGGGTATAGTCATCGGCCCTCCTTCTGAGGTACCTCTGGGTGCAGTCACCCGTCCTTCTTTCAGAGGTCCCTCTGGGTACAGTCACCAGGCCTTTCTTTCGAGCTACCTCTGGGTACAGTCATCAGGCCTTCCTTCTGAGGTACCTCTGGGTACAGTCACCAGGCCTTCCTTCTCAGGTACTTCTGGGTACAGTCAGCAGGCCTTGCTTCTGAGGTTCCTCTGGGTACAGTCACCAGGCCTTCCTTTCGAGGTACCTCTGGGTACAGTCACCAGGCCTTCTTTCCGAGGCATCTCTGGGTACAGTCACCAGGCATTTCTTACGAGGTACCTCTGGGTACATTCACCAGGCTTTCCTTCTGAGGTACCTTGAGTACTCTCACCAGGCATTCCTTCCGAGGTACCTCTGGGTACAGTCACCAGGCCTTCCTTCTGAGGTAACCCTGGGTGCAAACACCAGAATTTTCTTCCGGGGTACCTCTGGGTACAGTCCGCAGGCCTTCCTTCCGAAGTACCTCTGGGTACAGCCACCGGGCGTATTCTTTCGAGGTACCCCTGGGCACACTAACCAGGCCTTCTTTTCGAGGTACCTCTGGGTACAGTCACCATCGCTTCCTTCCGAGGTACCTCTGGGTAGAGTCACCAGGCCTTCCTTCTGATGTACCTCTCGGTACAATCACCAGGCCTTCCTTCTGTGCTACCAGTGGGTACAGTGACGAGGTCTTTCTTCCGAGGTACCTCTGAGTACAGTCACCAGGCCTTTCTTCCGAGGTACTTCTGGGTACTCACCGAGCCTTCCTTCCGAGGTACCTCTCGGTACAGTCTCCATTCCTTCCTTCCGAGGTACTTCTGGGTACAGTCACCAGGCCTTCTTCCGAGGTAACTCTGGGTACAGTCACCAGGCCTCCTTCCGAGGTACCTCTGGGTACAGTCACCCGGGGTTGTTTCTGAGGTTCCTCTGGGTACAGTCACCAGGCCTTTCTTACGAGGTACCTGTAGGTACAGTCACGAGGCCTTCCTTCTGAGTTAGCTCTGGGTACACTCACCAAGTTTTCCTTCCGAGGGACCTCTCAGTACGCTCACCAGGCCTTCCTTCCGAGGTACATCTGGTTACAGTTACCAGGCCTTCCTTCCGAGGTACTTCTGGGTACAGTCACCAGGCCTTCCTTCCGTGGTACCTCTGAGTTCAATCACCTGGCCTTTCTCCAGAGGTATGTGGTACTCACCAAGCCTTCCTTCCGAGGCACCTCTGGGTACAGCCACCGGGTCTTCCTTCCGAAGTACCTCTGTGTACAGTTCCCGGACCTTCCTTCCGAGGTACCTCTGAGTACAGTCACCAGGCGTTTTTTCCGAGGTACTTTTGGGTAGAGTCACCAGGCCTGGCTTCCGAGGTACCTCTGGGTACAGTCATCAGGCTTTTCTTCCGAGGTACCTCTGGGTACAGTCACCATCGCTTCCTTCCGAGGTAACTGTGGGTAGAGTCACCAGGCCTTCCTTCTGAGGTACCTCTGGGTACAGTCACCAGGCCTTGTTTCCGAGGTACCTTGAGTACTGTCACCACGCTTTTCTTCATAGTTACCTCTGGACAGATTCACCATGCCTTCCTTCTGCGGTAACTCTGGGTACAGTCACCAGAATTGTCTTCCGAGGTACCTCTGGGTGCACTCACCAGGCTGTCTTTCGAGGTACCTCTGGGTACATTCACCAGGCCTTCCTTCTGAGGTACCTTGAGTACTCTCACCAGGCATTCCTTCCGAGGTACCTTTGGGTACAGTCACCAGGCCTTCCTTCTGAGGTAACCCTGGGTGCAGTCACCAGAATTTTCTTCCGGGGTACCTCTGGGTACAGTCAGCAGGCCTTCCTCCGAGGCACTAATGTGTACAGTCTCCAGGCCTTCCTTCCGAGGTACCTCTGAATACAGTCACCGTGCCTTACTTCCCAGGTACCTTTGGCTACGGTCACCAAGCCTTCCTTCCGAGGCACCTCTGGGTACAGCCACCGGGCCTTCCTTCCGAAGTACCTCTGGGTACAGTTCCCAGACCTTCCTTCCGAGGTACCTCTGAGTACAGTCACCAGGCGTTTCTTCCGAGGTACTTTTGGGTACAGTCACCAGGCCTTGCTTCCGAGGTACCTCTGGGTACAGTCACCAGGCCTTTCTTACGAGGTTCCTCTGGGTACAGTCACCATCGTTTCCTTCCGAGGTAACTCTGGGTAGAGTCACCAGGCCTTCCTTCTGAGGTACCTCTGGGTACAGTCACCAGGCCTTGCTTCCGAGGTACCTTGAGTACTGTCCCCACGCTTTCCTTCCGAGGTACCTCTGGACAGAGTCACCACGCCTTCCTTCTGAGGTAACTCTGGGTACAGTCACCAGAATTTTCTTCCGACGTACCTATGGGTGCAGTCACCAGGCCTGACTTCTAATGTACATCTGGGTACAGTCACCAGGCTTTCCTTTCGAGGTACCTGTGGGTACAGTCACCAGGCCTTTCTTCCGAGGCACTTCTGGGTACAGCCACCAGGCCTTCCTTCCGAGGTACACCTGGGTACAGTCACCAGGCCTTTCTTCCGAGGTACCTCTGGGTACAGTCACCAGGCATTTCCGACGAGGTACCTCTGGGTTCAGTCACCAGGCCTTCCTTCTGAGTTAGCGCTGAGTACAGTCACCAGGCCTTTCTTCCGAGGTACGTCTGGGTAGTAACCAGGCCTTCCTTCCGAGGTACATCTAGGTACAGTCACCAGGCCTTCCTTTCTAGGTGCCTCTGGGTACAGTCACCAGGCCTTCGTTCCGAGGTACCTCTGGGTACAGTCACCAGGCCTTCGTTCCGATGTACCTCTGGGTACAGTCACCAGGCTTTTCTTAAGAGGTACCTCTGGTACAGTCACGAGGCTTTCCTTCTGAGTTAGCTCTGGGTACAGTCACCAGGCCTTCCTTCCGAGGTACCTCTGGGTAGAGTCAAAAGGCCTTTCTTCCGAGGTACCTCTGGGTACAGCCACTACGCCTTTCTTCCGAGGTACTTCGGGGTGCAGTCCCCAGACCTTCCTTCCGATGTACCTCTGGGTACAATCACCAGGCTTTCCGTCTGAGATACCTCTGGGTACAGACACGAGGTCTTTCTTCCGAGGTACCTATGGGTACAGTCACTAGGCCTTTCTTCCGACGTACTTCTGAGTACAGTCACCAGGCCTTCCTTCCGAGGTGCCTCTGGGTACAGTCAGCAGGCCTTCCTCCCGTGGTACCTCTGAGTACAGTCACCAGACCTTCCTTCTGAGGTACCTCTGGGTAGAGTCATCAGGCCTTCCTTCTGAGGTACCTCTGCGTACAGGCAGCGCGTCTTCCTTTTGAGGTAACTCTGGGTACAGTCACCAGGTCTTCCTTCCCACGTACCTCTGGTTACAGTCACCAAGCTTTTCTTCCGAGGTATCTCTGGGTAAAGCCACCAGGCATCTCTTCCGAGGTACCTGTGGGTAGAGTCCCCAGGCCTTCCTTCCGAAGTACCTCTGGGTACAGTCACCAGGCCTATTCTTTCGGGGTACCTCTGGGTACACTCACCAGGCCTTCTTTTCGAGGTACCTCTGGGTACAGTCACCATCGCTTCCTTCCGAGGTAACTCTGGGTACAGTCACCAGGCCTTCCTTGCGAGGTACCTCTGGGTACAGTCACTAGGCCGTTCTTCCGACGTACTTCTGAGTACAGTCACCAGGCCTTCCTTCCGAGGTACCTCTGGGTACAGTCACCAGGCCTTCCTTCCGAGGTACCTCTGGGTACAGTCACCAGGCCTTCCTTCCGTGGTACCTCTGAGTACAGTCACCTGGCCTTTCTTCGGAGGTACGCCTGGGTACAGTCACCAGGCCTTCCTTCCGAGGAACCGCTGGGTACAATCACCAGGCCTTCCTTCTGAGGTACCTTTGGGCACAGTGACGAGGTCTTTTTTCTGAGGTACCTCTGAGTACAGTCACCAGGCCTTTCTTCCGAGGTACTTCCGGGTAGTCACCATGCCTACCTTCCAAGGTACCTCTCGGTACAGTCTCCCGGCCTTCCTTCCGAGGTAACTCTGGGTACTGTCACCAGGCTTCCTTCCGAGGTACCTGTGGGTACAGTCACCAGGCCTTCCTTCTCAGGTAACTCTGGGTACAGTCACCAGGCCTTTCTTTCGCGGTATCTCTGGGCACAGTCTGAAGAACTTCCTTGTCAGTTACCTCTGGGTACAGTCACGAGGCCTTTCTTACGAGGTACCTCTGGGTACAGTCATCGGCCCTCCTTCTGAGGTACCTCTGGGTACAGTCACCCGTCCTTCTTTCAGAGGTCCCTCTGGGTACAGTCACCAGGCCTTTCTTTCGAGCTACCTCTGGGTACAGTCAGCAGACCTTGCTTCTGAGGTTCCTCTGGGTACAGTCACCAGGCCTTCCTTTCGAGGTACCTCTGGGTACAGTCACCAGGCCTTCCTTCCGAGGCATCTCTGGGTACAGTCACCAGGCATTTCTTACGAGGTACCTCTGGGTATATTCACCAGGCTTTCATTCTGAGGTACCTGAGTACTGTCACCAGGCATTCCTTCCGAGGTACCTCTTGGTACAGTCACCAGGCCTTCCTTCTGAGGTAACCCTGGGTGCAGTCACCAGAATTTTCTTCCGGGGTACCTCTGGGTACAGTCCGCAGGCCTTCCTTCCGAAGTACCTCTGGGTACAGCCACCGGGCGTATTCTTTCGAGGTACCCCTGGGCACACTCACCAGGCCTTCTTTTCGAGGTACCTCTGGGTACAGTCACCATCGCTTCCTTCCGAGGTACCTCTGGTTAGAGTCACCAGGCCTTCCTTCCGATGTACCTCTGGGTACAATCACCAGGCCTTCCTTCTGTGCTACCTCTGGGTACAGTGACGAGGTCTTTCTTCCGAGGTACCTCTGAGTACAGTCACCAGGCCTTTCTTCCGAGGCACTTCTGGGTACTCACCGAGTCTTCCTTCCGAGGTACCTCTCGGTACAGTCTCCATTCCTTCCTTCCGAGGTACTTCTGGGTACAGTCACCAGGCCTTCTTCCGAGGTAACTCTGGGTACAGTCACCAGGCCTCCTTCCGAGGTACCTCTGGGTACAGTCACCCGGCCTTGTTTCTGAGGTGCCTCTGGGTACAGTAACCAGGCCTTTCTTACGAGGTACCTCTAGGTACAGTCACGAGGCCTTCCTTCTGAGTTAGCTCTGGGTACACTCACCAAATTTTCCTTCCGAGGGACGTCTCGGTACACTCACCAGGCCTTCCTTCCGAGGTACCTCTGCTTACAGTCACCAGGCCTTACTTCCGAGGTACTTCTGGGTACAATCACCAGGCTTTCCTTCCGAGGTACATCTTGTTACAGTCACCAGGCCTTCCTTCCGAGGTACTTCTGGGTACAATCACCAGGCCTTCCTTCTGAGCTACCTCTGGGTACAGTGACGAGGTCTTTCTTCTGAGGTACCTCTGAGTACAGTCACCAGGCCTTTCTTCCGAGGTACTTCTGGGTACTCACCGAGCCTACCTTCCGAGGTACCTCTCGGTACATTCTCCAGGCCTTCCTTCCGAGGTACCTCTGGCGACAGTAACCCGGCCTTGTTTCTGAGGTCCCTCTGGGTACAGTCACCAGGCCTTTCTTCCGAGGTACTTCTGGGTACAGTCACCAGGCCTTCTTCCGAGGTAACTCTGGGTGCAGTCACCAGGCCTTGTTTCTGAGGTGCCTCTGGGTACAGTCACCAGGCCGTTCTTACGAGGTACCTCTAGGTACAGTCACGAGGCCTTCCTTCTGAGTTAGCTCTGGGTACAGTCACCAAGTTTTCCTTCCGAGGGACCTCTGGGTACAGTCAGCAGGCCTTCCTCCGAAGCACTAATGTGTACAGTCACCAGGCCTTCCTTCCGAGGTACCTGTGGGTACAAGCACGAGGATTTCTTCTGAGGTACATCCGAGTACAGTGACCAGGCCTTTCTTCCGAGGTATGTCTGGGTACTCACCTGGCATTCCTTCCGAGGTACCTCTGGGTACAGTCACCAGGCCTTCCTTCCGTGGTACCTCTGAGTTCAATCACCTGGCCTTTCTTCGGAGGTACGCCTGGGTACAGTCACCAGGCCTTCCTTCTGAGGTACTTCTGGGTACAGTCACCAGGCCTTCCTTCCGAGGTACCTCTGAATACAGTCACCATGCCTTACTTCCCAGGTACCTTTGGCTACGGTCACCAAGCCTTCCTTCCGAGGCACCTCTGGGTACAGCCACCGGGCCTTCCTTGCGAAGTACCTCTGGGTACAGTTCCCAGACCTTCCTTCCGAGGTACCTCTGAGTACAGTCACCAGGCGTTTCTTCCGAGGTACTTTTGGGTACAGTCACCAGGCCTTGCTTCCGAGGTACCTCTGGGTACAGTCACCAGGCCTTTCTTACGAGGTTCCTCTGGGTACAGTCACCATCGCTTCCTTCCGAGGTAACTCTGGGTAGAGTCACCAGGCCTTCCTTCTAAGGTACCTCTGGGTACAGTCAGCAGGCCTTGCTTCCGAGGTACCTTGAGTACTGTCACCACGCTTTCCTTCCGAGGTACCTCTGGACAGAGTCACCACGCCTTCCTTCTGAGGTAACTCTGGGTACAGTCACCAGAATTTTCTTCCGAAGTACCTCTGGGTGCAGTCACCAGGCCTTTCTTCCGAGGCACTTCTGGGTACAGCCACCAGGCCTTCCTTCCGAGGTACCTCTGAATACAGTCACCATGCCTTACTTCCCAGGTACCTTTGGCTACGGTCACCAAGCCTTCCTTCCGAGGCACCTCTGGGTACAGCCACCGGGGCTTCCTTCCGAAGTACCTCTGGGTACAGTTCCCAGACCTTCCTTCCGAGGTACCTCTGAGTACAGTCACCAGGCGTTTCTTTCGAGGTACTTTTGGGTACAGTCACCAGGCTTTTCTTACGAGGTACCTCTGGGTACAGTCACCATCGCTTCCTTCCGAGGTAACTCTGGGTAGAGTCACCAGGCCTTCCTTCTGAGGTACCTCTGGGTACAGTCACCAGGCCTTCGTCCGAGGCACTAATGTGTACACTCTCCAGGCCTTCCTTCCGATGTACCTCTGGGTTCAATCACCAGGCCTTCTTTCTTAGGTACCTCTGAGTACACTCACGAGGTCTTTCTTCTGAGGTGCCTCTGAGTACAGTGACCAGGCGTTTCTTCCTAGGTATGTCTGAGTACTCACCAGGCATTCCTTCCGAGGTACCTCTGGGTACAGTCACCAGGCCTTCCTTTCGTGGTACCTCTGTGTACAGTCAGCAGAGCTTACTTCTGAGGTACCTCTGGGTACAGCCACCAGGCCTTCCTTCCGTGGTACCTCTGTGTAGAGTCACCAGACCTTCCGTCTGATGTACTTCTGGGTACAGTCAGCAGACCTTCCTTCTGAGGTACTCTGGGTACAGTCACCAGGCCTTCTTTCCGAGGTACTTCTGGGTACAATCAACAGGCCTTCCTTCTGAGCTACCTCTGGGTACAGTGACGAGGTCTTTCTTCTGAGGTACCTCTGGGTACAGTCACCAGCCCTTTCTTCCACGGTACTTCTGGGTACTCACCGAGCCTTCCTTCCGAGGTACCTCTCGGTACAGTCTAAAGGCCTTCTTTCCGAGGTACCTCTGGGTACAGTCACCAGGCCTTCTTCCGAGGTGACTCTGGGTACAGTCACCAGGCCTCCTTCCGAGGTACCTCTGGGTACAGTCACCAGGCCTTGTTTCTGAGGTGCCTCTGGGTACAGTCACCAGGCCATTCTTACGAGGTACCTCTAGGTACAGTCACGAGGTCTTCCTTCTGAGTTAGCTCTGGGTACAGTCACCAAGTTTTCCTTCCGAGGGACCTCTTGGTACAGTCAGCAGGCCTTCCTCCGAGGCACTAATGTGTACAGTCACCAGGCATTCCTTCCGAGGTACCTCTGGGTACAGTCACAAGGCCTTCCTTCAGAGTTCCCTCTGGGTACAGTCACCAGGCCTTCCTTCCGAGGTACCTCTGAGTACAGTCACCAGGAATTCCTTCCGAAGTACCTCTGGGTACAGTCACAGGGTCTTTCTTCTGAGGTACCTCTGGGAACAGTCACCGGGCCTTCCTTTCGAGGTATCTCTGGGTACAGTCACCAGGGATTCCTTCTGAGGTAACTCTCGGTAGAGTCACCAGGCATTCCTTCCGTGGTACCTCTGTGTAGAGTCACCAGACCTTCCTTCTGAGGTACTTCTGGGTACAGTCAGCAGACCTTCCTTCTGAGGTACCTCTGGGTACAGTCACCAGGCCTTCCTTCTGAGGTACTTCTGGGTACAATCAACAGGCCTTCCTTCTGAGCTACCTCTGGGTACAGTGACGAGGTCTTTCTTCTGAGGTACCTCTGAGTACAGTCACCAGGCCTTTCTTCCGCGGTACTTCTGGGTACTCACCGAGCCTTCCTTCCGAGGTACCTCTCGGTACAGTCTAAAGGCCTTCCTTCCGAGGTACTTCTGGGTACAGTCACCAGGCCTTCTTCCGAGGTACCTCTGGGTACAGTCACCCGGCCTTGTTTCTGAGGTGCCTCTGGGTACACTCACCAGGCCGTACTTACGAGGTACCTCTAGGTACAGTCACGAGGCCTTCCTTCTGAGTTAGCTCTGGGTACAGTCACCAAGTTTTCCTTCCGAGGGACCTCTGGGTACAGTCAGCAGGCCTTCCTCCGAGGCACTAACCTGTACAGTCAGCAGGCCTTTCTTCCGAGGTACCTGTGGGTACAAGCACGAGGTCTTTCTTCTGAGGTACCTCTGAGTACAGTCACCAGGCCTTTCTTCCGAGGTATGTCTGGGTACTCACCAGGCATTCCTTCCGAGGTACCTCTGAGTACAGTCACCTGGCCTTTCTTCGAAAGTACGCCTAGGTATAGTCACCAGGCCTTCCTTCTGAGGTACTTCTGGGTACAGTCACCAGGCCTTCCTTCCGAGGTACCTCTGAATACAGTCACCATGCCTTACTTCCCAGGTACCTTTGGCTACGGTCACCAAGCCTTCCTTCCGAGGCACCTCTGGGTACAGCCACCGGGCCTTCCTTCCGAAGTACCTCTGGGTACAGTTCCCAGACCTTCCTTCCGAGGTACCTCTGAGTACAGTCACAAGGCGTTTCATCCGAGGTAGTTTTGGGTACAGACACCAGGACTTGCTTCCGAGATACCTCTGGGTACAGTCACGAGGCCTTCCTTCTGAGTTACCTCTGAGTACAGTCACCAGGCCTTTCTTCCGAGGTATGTCTGGGTAGTAACCAGGCCTTCCTTCCGAGGTACTTCTGGGTACAATCAACAGGCCTTCCTTCTGAGCTACGTCTGGGTACAGTGACGAGGTCTTTCTTCTGAGGTACCTCTGAGTATGGTCACCAGGCCTTTCTTCCGAGGTACTTCTGGGTACTCACCGAGCCTCCCTTCCGAGGTACCTCTCGGTACAGTCTAAAGGCCTTCCTTCCGAGGTACTTTTGGGTACAGTCACCAGGCCTTGCTTCCGAGGTACCTCTGTGTACAGTCACCAGGCCTTTGTTACGAGGTACCTCTGGGTACAGTCACCATCGCTTCCTTCCGAGGTAACTCTGGGTAGAGTCACCAGGCCTTCCTTCTGAGGTACCTCTGGGTACAGTCACCAGGCCTTGCTGCCGAGTTCCCTTGAGTACTGTCACCACGCTTTCCTTCCGAGGTACCTCTGGACAGAGTCACCACGCCTTCCTTCTGAGCTAACTCTGGGTACAGTCACCAGAATTTTCTTCCGAAGTACCTCTGGGTGCAGTCACCAGGCCTTTCATTCGAGATACTTCTGGGTACAGTCAACAGGCCTTCCTTCTGAGGTACCTCTGGGCACACTCACCAGGCCTTTCTTCTGAGTTGCCTCTGGGTACAGTCACCAGGCCTTCCTTCCGCGGTACCTCTGAGTACAGTCACCTGACCTTTCTTCGGAAGTACGCCTAGGTATAGTCACCAGGCCTTCCTTCTGAGGTTCTTCTGGGTACAGTCACCAGGCCTTCCTTCCGAGGTACCTCTGAATACAGTCACCATGCCTTACTTCCCAGGTACCTTTGGCTACGGTCACCAAGCCTTCCTTCCGAGGCACCTCTGGGTACAGCCAGCGGGCCTTCCTTCCGAAGTACCTCTGGGTACAGTTCCCAGGCCTTCCTTCCGAGGTACCTCTGAGTACAGTCACCAGGCGTTTCTTCCGAGGTACTTTTGGGTACAGTCACCAGGCCTTGCTTCCGAGGTAGCTCTGGCTACAGTCACCAGGCCTTTCTTACGAGGTTCCTCTGGGTACAGTCACCATCGCTTCCTTTCGAGGTAACTCTGGGTAGAGTCACCAGGCCTTCCTTCTGAGGTACCTCTGGGTACAGTCACCAGGCCTTCCTTCCGTGGTACCTCTGAGTACAGTCACCAGGTCTTTCTTCCGCGGTACTTCTGGGTACTCACCGAGCCTCCCTTCGGAGGTACCTCTCGGTACAGTCTAAATGCCTTCCTTCCGAGGTAGTTTTGGGTACAGTCAGCAGGCCTTGCTTCCGAGGTACCTCTGGGTACAGTCACCAGGCCTTTCTTACGAGGTACCTCTGGGTACAGTCCCCAGGCCGTTCTTCCGAGGCACTTCTGGGTACAGCCACCAGGCCTTCCTTCCGAGGTACACCTGGGTACAGTCACCAGGCCTTTCTTCCGAGGTACCTCTGGGTTCAGTAACCAGGCCTTCCTTCTGAGTTAGCTCTGAGTACAGTCACCAGGCCTTTCTTCCGAGGTACATCTAGGTACAGTCACCAGACCTTCCTTCTTGGTGACTCTGGGTACAGTCACCAGGCCTTCATTCCGAGGTACCTCTGGGTACAGTCACCAGGCCTTCATTCCGAGGTACCTCTGGGTACAGTCACCAGGCCTTTCTTCCGAGGTACCTCTGGGTACAGTCACCAGGCATTTCTGACGAGGTACCTCTGGGTTCAGTCACCAGGCCTTCCTTCGGAGTTAGCTCTGAGTACAGTCACCAGGCCTTTCTTCCGAGGTACGTCTGGGTAGTAACCAGGCCTTCCTTCCGAGGTACTTCTGGGTACAATCAACAGGCCTTCCTTCTGAGCTACGTCTGGGTACAGTGACGAGGTCTTTCTTCTGAGGTACCTCTGAGTACAGTCACCAGGCCTTTCTTCCGAGGTACTTCTGGGTACTCACCGAGCCTCCCTTCCGAGGTACCTCTCGGTACAGTCTAAAGGCCTTCCTTCCGAGGTACTTTTGGGTACAGTCACCAGGCCTTCCTTCCGTGGTACCTCTGAGTACAGTCACCTGACCTTTCTTCGGAAGTACGCCTAGGTATAGTCACCAGGCCTTCCTTCTGAGGTACTTCTGGGTACAGTCACCAGGCCTTCCTTCCGAGGTACCTCTGAATACAGTCACCATGCCTTACTTCCCAGGTACCTTTGGCTACGGTCACCAAGCCTTCCTTCCGAGGCACCTCTGGGTACAGCCACCGGGCCTTCCTTCCGAAGTACCTCTGGGTACAGTTCCCAGGCCTTCCTTCCGAGGTACCTCTGAGTACAGTCACCAGGCGTTTCTTCCGAGGTACTTTTGGGTACAGTCACCAGGCCTTGCTTCCGAGGTAGCTCTGGCTACAGTCACCAGGCCTTTCTTACGAGGTTCCTCTGGGTACAGTCACCATCGCTTCCTTCCGAGGTAACTCTGGGTAGAGTCACCAGGCCTTCCTTCTGAGGTACCTCTGGGTACAGTCACCAGGCCTTCCTTCCGAGGTACCTTGAGTACTGTCATCACGCTTTCCTTCCGAGGTACCTCTGGACAGAGTCACCACACCTTCCTTCTGAGGTACCTCTGGGCACAGTCACCAGGCCTGACTTCTAATGTACATCTGGGTACGGGCACCAGGCTTTCCTTCCGAGGTACCTCTGGGTACAGTCACCAGGCCGTTCTTCCGAGGCACTTCTGGGTACAGCCACCAGGCCTTCCTTCCGAGGTACACCTGGGTACAGTCACCAGGCCTTTCTTCCGAGGTACCTCTGGGTACAGTCACCAGGCATTTCCGACGAGGTACCTCTGGGTTCAGTCACCAGGCCTTCCTTCTGAGTTAGGTCTGAGTACAGTCACCAGGCCTTTCTTCCGAGGTACATCTAGGTACAGTCACCAGACCTTCCTTCCTAGGTGCCTCTGGGTACAGTCACCAGGCCTTCATTCCGAGGTACCTCTGGGTACAGTCACCAGGCCTTTCTTCCGAGGTACCTCTGGGTACAGTCACCAGGCATTTCTGACGTGGTACCTCTGGGTTCAGTCACCAGGGCTTCCTTCGGAGTTAGCTCTGAGTACAGTCACCAGGCCTTTCTTTCGAGGTACGTCTGGGTAGTAACCAGGCCTACCTTCCGAGGTACTTCTGGGTACAATCAACAGGCCTTCCTTCTTAGCTACCTCTGGGTACAGTGACTTGGTCTTTCTTCTGAGGTACCTCTGAGTACAGTCACCAGGCCTTCCTTCCGAGGTACCTCTCCGTACAGTCTAAAGGCCTTCCTTCCGAGGTACTTCTGGGTACAGTCACCAGGCCTTCTTCCGAGGTAACTCTGGGTACAGTCACCAGGCCTCCTTCCGAGGTACATCTGGGTACAGTCACCAGGCCTTGTTTCTGAGGTGCCTCTGGGTACAGTCACCAGGCCGTTCTTACGAGGTACC
Source organism: Loxodonta africana (assembly GCF_030014295.1). Taxonomy (NCBI): domain Eukaryota; kingdom Metazoa; phylum Chordata; class Mammalia; order Proboscidea; family Elephantidae; genus Loxodonta; species Loxodonta africana. The sequence continues at coordinate 1,198,523 of NW_026975175.1, read as the reverse complement.
TCTAGGTACAGTCACGAGGCCTTCCTTCTGAGTTAGCTCTGGGTACAGTCACCAAGTTTTCCTTCCGAGGGACCTCTGGGTACAGTCACCAGGCCTTCCTTCTGAGGTACCTCTGGGTACAGTCACCATCGTTTCCTTCCGAGGTACCTCTGGGTCGAGTCACCAGGCCTTCCTTCCGAGGCACTTCTGGGTACAATCACCAGGCCTTCCTTCCGAGGTACCTCTGGGTACAGTCACCAAGCCTTCCTTCCGGGGTACTTCTGGGTACAATCACCAGGCTTTCCTTCTGACCTACCTCTGGGCACAGTCACCAGGCCTGACTTCTAATGTACATCTCGGTACGATCACCAGGCTTTCTTTCCGAGGTGCCTCTGGGTACAGTCACCAGGCCGTTCTTCCGAGGCACTTCTGGGTACAGCCACCAGGCCTTCCTTCCGAGGTACACCTGGTACAGTCACCAGGCCTTCTTCCTAGGTAAGTCTGGGTACAGTCATCAGGCCTCCTTCCGAGGTACCTCTGGGTACAGTCACTCGGCCTTGTTTCTGAGTTGCCTCTGCATACAGTCACCTGGCCTTTCTTCCGAGATAACTCTGGGTACAGTCACCAGGCCTTTCTGACGAGGTACCTCTAGGTACAGTCACGAGGCCTTCCTTCTGAGTGAGCTCTGGGTACAGTCACCAAGTTTTCCTCCAAGGGACCTCTGGGTACAAGCACGAGGTCTTTCTTCTCAGGTACATCTGAGTACAGTCACCAGGCATTCCTTCCGAGGTACCTCTGGGTACAGTCACCAGGCCTTCCTTCCGAGGTACCTCTGAATACAGTCACCATGCCTTACTTCCCAGGTACCTTTGGCTACGGTCACCAAGCCTTCCTTCCGAGGCACCTCTGGGTACAGCCACCGGGCCTTCCTTCCGAAGTACGTCTGGGTACAGTTCCCAGACCTTCCTTCCGAGGTACCTCTGAGTACAGTCACCAGGCGTTTCTTCCGAGGTACTTTTGGGTACAGTCACCAGGCCTTGCTTCCGAGGTACCTCTGGGTACAGTCACCAGGCCTTTCTTACGAGGTACCTCTGGGTAGAGTCACCATCGCTTCCTTCCGAGGTAACTCTGGGTAGAGTCACCAGGCCTTCCTTCTGAGGTACCTCTGGATACAGTCACCAGGCCTTCGTCCGAGGCACTAATGTGTACACTCACCACGCCTTCCTTCCGATGTACCTCTGGGTACAATCACCAGGCCTTCCTTCTGTGCTACCTCTGGGTACAGTGACGAGGTCTTTCTTCCGAGGTACCTCTGAGTACAGTCACCAGGCCTTTCTTCCGAGGCACTTCTGGGTACTCACCGAGTCTTCCTTCCGAGGTACCTCTCGGTACAGTCTCCATTCCTTCCTTCCGAGGTACTTCTGGGTACAGTCACCAGGCCTTCTTCCGAGGTAACTCTGGGTACAGTCACCAGGCCTCCTTCCGAGGTACCTCTGGGTACAGTCACCCGGCCTTGTTTCTGAGGTGCCTCTGGGTACAGTAACCAGGCCTTTCTTACGAGGTACCTCTAGGTACAGTCACGAGGCCTTCCTTCTGAGTTAGCTCTGGGTACACTCACCAAATTTTCCTTCCGAGGGACGTCTCGGTACACTCACCAGGCCTTCCTTCCGAGGTACCTCTGCTTACAGTCACCAGGCCTTACTTCCGAGGTACTTCTGGGTACAATCACCAGGCTTTCCTTCCGAGGTACATCTTGTTACAGTCACCAGGCCTTCCTTCCGAGGTACTTCTGGGTACAATCACCAGGCCTTCCTTCTGAGCTACCTCTGGGTACAGTGACGAGGTCTTTCTTCTGAGGTACCTCTGAGTACAGTCACCAGGCCTTTCTTCCGAGGTACTTCTGGGTACTCACCGAGCCTACCTTCCGAGGTACCTCTCGGTACATTCTCCAGGCCTTCCTTCCGAGGTACCTCTGGCGACAGTAACCCGGCCTTGTTTCTGAGGTCCCTCTGGGTACAGTCACCAGGCCTTTCTTCCGAGGTACTTCTGGGTACAGTCACCAGGCCTTCTTCCGAGGTAACTCTGGGTGCAGTCACCAGGCCTTGTTTCTGAGGTGCCTCTGGGTACAGTCACCAGGCCGTTCTTACGAGGTACCTCTAGGTACAGTCACGAGGCCTTCCTTCTGAGTTAGCTCTGGGTACAGTCACCAAGTTTTCCTTCCGAGGGACCTCTGGGTACAGTCAGCAGGCCTTCCTCCGAAGCACTAATGTGTACAGTCACCAGGCCTTCCTTCCGAGGTACCTGTGGGTACAAGCACGAGGATTTCTTCTGAGGTACATCCGAGTACAGTGACCAGGCCTTTCTTCCGAGGTATGTCTGGGTACTCACCTGGCATTCCTTCCGAGGTACCTCTGGGTACAGTCACCAGGCCTTCCTTCCGTGGTACCTCTGAGTTCAATCACCTGGCCTTTCTTCGGAGGTACGCCTGGGTACAGTCACCAGGCCTTCCTTCTGAGGTACTTCTGGGTACAGTCACCAGGCCTTCCTTCCGAGGTACCTCTGAATACAGTCACCATGCCTTACTTCCCAGGTACCTTTGGCTACGGTCACCAAGCCTTCCTTCCGAGGCACCTCTGGGTACAGCCACCGGGCCTTCCTTGCGAAGTACCTCTGGGTACAGTTCCCAGACCTTCCTTCCGAGGTACCTCTGAGTACAGTCACCAGGCGTTTCTTCCGAGGTACTTTTGGGTACAGTCACCAGGCCTTGCTTCCGAGGTACCTCTGGGTACAGTCACCAGGCCTTTCTTACGAGGTTCCTCTGGGTACAGTCACCATCGCTTCCTTCCGAGGTAACTCTGGGTAGAGTCACCAGGCCTTCCTTCTAAGGTACCTCTGGGTACAGTCAGCAGGCCTTGCTTCCGAGGTACCTTGAGTACTGTCACCACGCTTTCCTTCCGAGGTACCTCTGGACAGAGTCACCACGCCTTCCTTCTGAGGTAACTCTGGGTACAGTCACCAGAATTTTCTTCCGAAGTACCTCTGGGTGCAGTCACCAGGCCTTTCTTCCGAGGCACTTCTGGGTACAGCCACCAGGCCTTCCTTCCGAGGTACCTCTGAATACAGTCACCATGCCTTACTTCCCAGGTACCTTTGGCTACGGTCACCAAGCCTTCCTTCCGAGGCACCTCTGGGTACAGCCACCGGGGCTTCCTTCCGAAGTACCTCTGGGTACAGTTCCCAGACCTTCCTTCCGAGGTACCTCTGAGTACAGTCACCAGGCGTTTCTTTCGAGGTACTTTTGGGTACAGTCACCAGGCTTTTCTTACGAGGTACCTCTGGGTACAGTCACCATCGCTTCCTTCCGAGGTAACTCTGGGTAGAGTCACCAGGCCTTCCTTCTGAGGTACCTCTGGGTACAGTCACCAGGCCTTCGTCCGAGGCACTAATGTGTACACTCTCCAGGCCTTCCTTCCGATGTACCTCTGGGTTCAATCACCAGGCCTTCTTTCTTAGGTACCTCTGAGTACACTCACGAGGTCTTTCTTCTGAGGTGCCTCTGAGTACAGTGACCAGGCGTTTCTTCCTAGGTATGTCTGAGTACTCACCAGGCATTCCTTCCGAGGTACCTCTGGGTACAGTCACCAGGCCTTCCTTTCGTGGTACCTCTGTGTACAGTCAGCAGAGCTTACTTCTGAGGTACCTCTGGGTACAGCCACCAGGCCTTCCTTCCGTGGTACCTCTGTGTAGAGTCACCAGACCTTCCGTCTGATGTACTTCTGGGTACAGTCAGCAGACCTTCCTTCTGAGGTACTCTGGGTACAGTCACCAGGCCTTCTTTCCGAGGTACTTCTGGGTACAATCAACAGGCCTTCCTTCTGAGCTACCTCTGGGTACAGTGACGAGGTCTTTCTTCTGAGGTACCTCTGGGTACAGTCACCAGCCCTTTCTTCCACGGTACTTCTGGGTACTCACCGAGCCTTCCTTCCGAGGTACCTCTCGGTACAGTCTAAAGGCCTTCTTTCCGAGGTACCTCTGGGTACAGTCACCAGGCCTTCTTCCGAGGTGACTCTGGGTACAGTCACCAGGCCTCCTTCCGAGGTACCTCTGGGTACAGTCACCAGGCCTTGTTTCTGAGGTGCCTCTGGGTACAGTCACCAGGCCATTCTTACGAGGTACCTCTAGGTACAGTCACGAGGTCTTCCTTCTGAGTTAGCTCTGGGTACAGTCACCAAGTTTTCCTTCCGAGGGACCTCTTGGTACAGTCAGCAGGCCTTCCTCCGAGGCACTAATGTGTACAGTCACCAGGCATTCCTTCCGAGGTACCTCTGGGTACAGTCACAAGGCCTTCCTTCAGAGTTCCCTCTGGGTACAGTCACCAGGCCTTCCTTCCGAGGTACCTCTGAGTACAGTCACCAGGAATTCCTTCCGAAGTACCTCTGGGTACAGTCACAGGGTCTTTCTTCTGAGGTACCTCTGGGAACAGTCACCGGGCCTTCCTTTCGAGGTATCTCTGGGTACAGTCACCAGGGATTCCTTCTGAGGTAACTCTCGGTAGAGTCACCAGGCATTCCTTCCGTGGTACCTCTGTGTAGAGTCACCAGACCTTCCTTCTGAGGTACTTCTGGGTACAGTCAGCAGACCTTCCTTCTGAGGTACCTCTGGGTACAGTCACCAGGCCTTCCTTCTGAGGTACTTCTGGGTACAATCAACAGGCCTTCCTTCTGAGCTACCTCTGGGTACAGTGACGAGGTCTTTCTTCTGAGGTACCTCTGAGTACAGTCACCAGGCCTTTCTTCCGCGGTACTTCTGGGTACTCACCGAGCCTTCCTTCCGAGGTACCTCTCGGTACAGTCTAAAGGCCTTCCTTCCGAGGTACTTCTGGGTACAGTCACCAGGCCTTCTTCCGAGGTACCTCTGGGTACAGTCACCCGGCCTTGTTTCTGAGGTGCCTCTGGGTACACTCACCAGGCCGTACTTACGAGGTACCTCTAGGTACAGTCACGAGGCCTTCCTTCTGAGTTAGCTCTGGGTACAGTCACCAAGTTTTCCTTCCGAGGGACCTCTGGGTACAGTCAGCAGGCCTTCCTCCGAGGCACTAACCTGTACAGTCAGCAGGCCTTTCTTCCGAGGTACCTGTGGGTACAAGCACGAGGTCTTTCTTCTGAGGTACCTCTGAGTACAGTCACCAGGCCTTTCTTCCGAGGTATGTCTGGGTACTCACCAGGCATTCCTTCCGAGGTACCTCTGAGTACAGTCACCTGGCCTTTCTTCGAAAGTACGCCTAGGTATAGTCACCAGGCCTTCCTTCTGAGGTACTTCTGGGTACAGTCACCAGGCCTTCCTTCCGAGGTACCTCTGAATACAGTCACCATGCCTTACTTCCCAGGTACCTTTGGCTACGGTCACCAAGCCTTCCTTCCGAGGCACCTCTGGGTACAGCCACCGGGCCTTCCTTCCGAAGTACCTCTGGGTACAGTTCCCAGACCTTCCTTCCGAGGTACCTCTGAGTACAGTCACAAGGCGTTTCATCCGAGGTAGTTTTGGGTACAGACACCAGGACTTGCTTCCGAGATACCTCTGGGTACAGTCACGAGGCCTTCCTTCTGAGTTACCTCTGAGTACAGTCACCAGGCCTTTCTTCCGAGGTATGTCTGGGTAGTAACCAGGCCTTCCTTCCGAGGTACTTCTGGGTACAATCAACAGGCCTTCCTTCTGAGCTACGTCTGGGTACAGTGACGAGGTCTTTCTTCTGAGGTACCTCTGAGTATGGTCACCAGGCCTTTCTTCCGAGGTACTTCTGGGTACTCACCGAGCCTCCCTTCCGAGGTACCTCTCGGTACAGTCTAAAGGCCTTCCTTCCGAGGTACTTTTGGGTACAGTCACCAGGCCTTGCTTCCGAGGTACCTCTGTGTACAGTCACCAGGCCTTTGTTACGAGGTACCTCTGGGTACAGTCACCATCGCTTCCTTCCGAGGTAACTCTGGGTAGAGTCACCAGGCCTTCCTTCTGAGGTACCTCTGGGTACAGTCACCAGGCCTTGCTGCCGAGTTCCCTTGAGTACTGTCACCACGCTTTCCTTCCGAGGTACCTCTGGACAGAGTCACCACGCCTTCCTTCTGAGCTAACTCTGGGTACAGTCACCAGAATTTTCTTCCGAAGTACCTCTGGGTGCAGTCACCAGGCCTTTCATTCGAGATACTTCTGGGTACAGTCAACAGGCCTTCCTTCTGAGGTACCTCTGGGCACACTCACCAGGCCTTTCTTCTGAGTTGCCTCTGGGTACAGTCACCAGGCCTTCCTTCCGCGGTACCTCTGAGTACAGTCACCTGACCTTTCTTCGGAAGTACGCCTAGGTATAGTCACCAGGCCTTCCTTCTGAGGTTCTTCTGGGTACAGTCACCAGGCCTTCCTTCCGAGGTACCTCTGAATACAGTCACCATGCCTTACTTCCCAGGTACCTTTGGCTACGGTCACCAAGCCTTCCTTCCGAGGCACCTCTGGGTACAGCCAGCGGGCCTTCCTTCCGAAGTACCTCTGGGTACAGTTCCCAGGCCTTCCTTCCGAGGTACCTCTGAGTACAGTCACCAGGCGTTTCTTCCGAGGTACTTTTGGGTACAGTCACCAGGCCTTGCTTCCGAGGTAGCTCTGGCTACAGTCACCAGGCCTTTCTTACGAGGTTCCTCTGGGTACAGTCACCATCGCTTCCTTTCGAGGTAACTCTGGGTAGAGTCACCAGGCCTTCCTTCTGAGGTACCTCTGGGTACAGTCACCAGGCCTTCCTTCCGTGGTACCTCTGAGTACAGTCACCAGGTCTTTCTTCCGCGGTACTTCTGGGTACTCACCGAGCCTCCCTTCGGAGGTACCTCTCGGTACAGTCTAAATGCCTTCCTTCCGAGGTAGTTTTGGGTACAGTCAGCAGGCCTTGCTTCCGAGGTACCTCTGGGTACAGTCACCAGGCCTTTCTTACGAGGTACCTCTGGGTACAGTCCCCAGGCCGTTCTTCCGAGGCACTTCTGGGTACAGCCACCAGGCCTTCCTTCCGAGGTACACCTGGGTACAGTCACCAGGCCTTTCTTCCGAGGTACCTCTGGGTTCAGTAACCAGGCCTTCCTTCTGAGTTAGCTCTGAGTACAGTCACCAGGCCTTTCTTCCGAGGTACATCTAGGTACAGTCACCAGACCTTCCTTCTTGGTGACTCTGGGTACAGTCACCAGGCCTTCATTCCGAGGTACCTCTGGGTACAGTCACCAGGCCTTCATTCCGAGGTACCTCTGGGTACAGTCACCAGGCCTTTCTTCCGAGGTACCTCTGGGTACAGTCACCAGGCATTTCTGACGAGGTACCTCTGGGTTCAGTCACCAGGCCTTCCTTCGGAGTTAGCTCTGAGTACAGTCACCAGGCCTTTCTTCCGAGGTACGTCTGGGTAGTAACCAGGCCTTCCTTCCGAGGTACTTCTGGGTACAATCAACAGGCCTTCCTTCTGAGCTACGTCTGGGTACAGTGACGAGGTCTTTCTTCTGAGGTACCTCTGAGTACAGTCACCAGGCCTTTCTTCCGAGGTACTTCTGGGTACTCACCGAGCCTCCCTTCCGAGGTACCTCTCGGTACAGTCTAAAGGCCTTCCTTCCGAGGTACTTTTGGGTACAGTCACCAGGCCTTCCTTCCGTGGTACCTCTGAGTACAGTCACCTGACCTTTCTTCGGAAGTACGCCTAGGTATAGTCACCAGGCCTTCCTTCTGAGGTACTTCTGGGTACAGTCACCAGGCCTTCCTTCCGAGGTACCTCTGAATACAGTCACCATGCCTTACTTCCCAGGTACCTTTGGCTACGGTCACCAAGCCTTCCTTCCGAGGCACCTCTGGGTACAGCCACCGGGCCTTCCTTCCGAAGTACCTCTGGGTACAGTTCCCAGGCCTTCCTTCCGAGGTACCTCTGAGTACAGTCACCAGGCGTTTCTTCCGAGGTACTTTTGGGTACAGTCACCAGGCCTTGCTTCCGAGGTAGCTCTGGCTACAGTCACCAGGCCTTTCTTACGAGGTTCCTCTGGGTACAGTCACCATCGCTTCCTTCCGAGGTAACTCTGGGTAGAGTCACCAGGCCTTCCTTCTGAGGTACCTCTGGGTACAGTCACCAGGCCTTCCTTCCGAGGTACCTTGAGTACTGTCATCACGCTTTCCTTCCGAGGTACCTCTGGACAGAGTCACCACACCTTCCTTCTGAGGTACCTCTGGGCACAGTCACCAGGCCTGACTTCTAATGTACATCTGGGTACGGGCACCAGGCTTTCCTTCCGAGGTACCTCTGGGTACAGTCACCAGGCCGTTCTTCCGAGGCACTTCTGGGTACAGCCACCAGGCCTTCCTTCCGAGGTACACCTGGGTACAGTCACCAGGCCTTTCTTCCGAGGTACCTCTGGGTACAGTCACCAGGCATTTCCGACGAGGTACCTCTGGGTTCAGTCACCAGGCCTTCCTTCTGAGTTAGGTCTGAGTACAGTCACCAGGCCTTTCTTCCGAGGTACATCTAGGTACAGTCACCAGACCTTCCTTCCTAGGTGCCTCTGGGTACAGTCACCAGGCCTTCATTCCGAGGTACCTCTGGGTACAGTCACCAGGCCTTTCTTCCGAGGTACCTCTGGGTACAGTCACCAGGCATTTCTGACGTGGTACCTCTGGGTTCAGTCACCAGGGCTTCCTTCGGAGTTAGCTCTGAGTACAGTCACCAGGCCTTTCTTTCGAGGTACGTCTGGGTAGTAACCAGGCCTACCTTCCGAGGTACTTCTGGGTACAATCAACAGGCCTTCCTTCTTAGCTACCTCTGGGTACAGTGACTTGGTCTTTCTTCTGAGGTACCTCTGAGTACAGTCACCAGGCCTTCCTTCCGAGGTACCTCTCCGTACAGTCTAAAGGCCTTCCTTCCGAGGTACTTCTGGGTACAGTCACCAGGCCTTCTTCCGAGGTAACTCTGGGTACAGTCACCAGGCCTCCTTCCGAGGTACATCTGGGTACAGTCACCAGGCCTTGTTTCTGAGGTGCCTCTGGGTACAGTCACCAGGCCGTTCTTACGAGGTACCTCTAGGTACAGTCACGAGGCCTTCCTTCTGAGTTAGCTCTGGGTACAGTCACCAAGTTTTCCTTCCGAGGGACCTCTGGGTACAGTCACCAGGCCTTCCTTCTGAGGTACCTCTGGGTACAGTCACCATCGTTTCCTTCCGAGGTACCTCTGGGTCGAGTCACCAGGCCTTCCTTCCGAGGCACTTCTGGGTACAATCACCAGGCCTTCCTTCCGAGGTACCTCTGGGTACAGTCACCAAGCCTTCCTTCCGGGGTACTTCTGGGTACAATCACCAGGCTTTCCTTCTGACCTACCTCTGGGCACAGTCACCAGGCCTGACTTCTAATGTACATCTCGGTACGATCACCAGGCTTTCTTTCCGAGGTGCCTCTGGGTACAGTCACCAGGCCGTTCTTCCGAGGCACTTCTGGGTACAGCCACCAGGCCTTCCTTCCGAGGTACACCTGGTACAGTCACCAGGCCTTCTTCCTAGGTAAGTCTGGGTACAGTCATCAGGCCTCCTTCCGAGGTACCTCTGGGTACAGTCACTCGGCCTTGTTTCTGAGTTGCCTCTGCATACAGTCACCTGGCCTTTCTTCCGAGATAACTCTGGGTACAGTCACCAGGCCTTTCTGACGAGGTACCTCTAGGTACAGTCACGAGGCCTTCCTTCTGAGTGAGCTCTGGGTACAGTCACCAAGTTTTCCTCCAAGGGACCTCTGGGTACAAGCACGAGGTCTTTCTTCTCAGGTACATCTGAGTACAGTCACCAGGCATTCCTTCCGAGGTACCTCTGGGTACAGTCACCAGGCCTTCCTTCCGAGGTACCTCTGAATACAGTCACCATGCCTTACTTCCCAGGTACCTTTGGCTACGGTCACCAAGCCTTCCTTCCGAGGCACCTCTGGGTACAGCCACCGGGCCTTCCTTCCGAAGTACGTCTGGGTACAGTTCCCAGACCTTCCTTCCGAGGTACCTCTGAGTACAGTCACCAGGCGTTTCTTCCGAGGTACTTTTGGGTACAGTCACCAGGCCTTGCTTCCGAGGTACCTCTGGGTACAGTCACCAGGCCTTTCTTACGAGGTACCTCTGGGTAGAGTCACCATCGCTTCCTTCCGAGGTAACTCTGGGTAGAGTCACCAGGCCTTCCTTCTGAGGTACCTCTGGATACAGTCACCAGGCCTTCGTCCGAGGCACTAATGTGTACACTCACCACGCCTTCCTTCCGATGTACCTCTGGGTACAATCACCAGGCCTTCTTTCTGAGGTACCTCTGAGTACACTCACGAGGTCTTTCTTCTGAGGTGCCTCTGAGTACAGTGACCAGGCGTTTCTTCCTAGGTATGTCTGAGTACTCACCAGGCATTCCTTCCGAGGTACCTCTGGGTACAGTCACCAGGCCTTCCTTCCGTGGTACCTCTGTGTACAGTCAGCAGACCTTACTTCTGAGCTACCTCTGGGTACAGCCACCAGACCTTCCTTCCGTGGTACCTCTGTGTAGAGTCACCAGACCTTCCTTCTGAGGTACTTCTGGGTACAGTCAGCAGACCTTCCTTCTGAGGTACCTCTGGGTACAGTCACCAGGCCTTCCTTCCGAGGTACTTCTGGGTACAATCAACAGGCCCTCCTTCTGAGCTACCTCTGGGTACAGTGACGAGGTCTTTCTTCTGAGGTACCTCTGAATACAGTCACCAGGCCTTTCTTCTGCGGTACTTCTGGGTACTCACCGAGCCTTCCTTCCGAGGTACCTCTCGGTATAGTCTAAAGGCCTCCCTTCCGAGGTACTTCTGGGTACAGTCACCAGGCCTTCTTCCGAGGTAACTCTGGGTACAGTCACCAGGCCTTCTTCCGAGGTAACTCTGGGTACAGTCACCAGGCCTCCTTCCGAGGTACCTCTGGGTACAGTCACCCGGCCTTGTTTCTGAGGTGCCTCTGGGTACAGTCACCAGGCCGTTCTTACGAGCTACCTCTAGGTACAGTCACGAGGCCTTCCTTCTGAGTTAGCTCTGGGTACAGTCACCAAGTTTTCCTTCCGAGGGACCTCTGGGTACAGTCAGCAGGCCTTCCTCCGAGGCACTAACCTGTACAGTCAGCAGGCCTTTCTTCCGAGGTACCTGTGGGTACAAGCACGAGGTCTTTCTTCTGAGGTACCTCTGAGTACAGTCACCAGGCCTTTCTTCCGAGGTATGTCTGGGTACTCACCAGGCATTCCTTCCGAGGTACCTCTGGGTACAGTCACCAGGCCTTCCTTCCGTGGTACCTCTGAGTACAGTCACCTGGCCTTTCTTCGGAAGTACGCCTAGGTATAGTCACCAGGCCTTCCTTCTGAGGTACTTCTGGGTACAGTCACCAGGCCTTCCTTCCGAGGTACCTCTGAATACAGTCACCATGCCTTACTTCCCAGGTACCTTTGGCTACGGTCACCATGCCTTCCTTCCGAGGCACCTCTGGGTACAGCCACTGGGCCTTCCTTCCGAAGTACCTCTGGGTACAGTTCCCAGACCTTCCTTCCGAGGTACCTCTGAGTACAGTAACAAGGCGTTTCATCCGAGGTAGTTTTGGGTACAGTCACCAGGACTTGCTTCCGAGGTACCTCTGGGTACAGTCACCAGGCCTTCCTTCCGTGGTACCTCTGAGTACAGTCACCAGGTCTTTCTTCCGCGGTACTTCTGGGTACTCACCGAGCCTCCCTTCGGAGGTACCTCTTGGTACAGTCTAAAGGCCTTCCTTCCGAGGTATTTTTGGGTACAGTCAGCAGGCCTTGCTTCCGAGGTACCTCTGGGTACAGTCACCAGGCCTTTCTTACGAGGTTCCTCTGGGTACAGTCACCATCGCTTCCTTCCGAGGTAACTCTGGGTAGAGTCACCAGGACTTCTTCTGACGTACATCTGGGCACAGTCACCAGGCCTGACTTCTAATGTACATCTGGGTACGGTCACCAGGCTTTCCTTCCGAGGTACCTCTGTGTACAGTCACCAGGCCTTTCTTCCGAGGTACATCTAGGTACAGTCACCAGACCTTCCTTCCTAGGTGACTCTGGGTACAATCACCAGGCCTTCATTCCGAGGTACCTCTGGGTACAGTCACCAGGCCTTCCTTCCGAGGTACCTTGAGTACTGTCATCACGCTTTCCTTCCGAGGTACCTCTGGACAGAGTCACCACACCTTCCTTCTGAGGTACCTCTGGGCACAGTCACCAGGCCTGACTTCTAATGTACATCTGGGTACAGGCACCAGGCTTTCCTTCCGAGGCACTTCTGGGTACAGCCACCAGGCCTTCCTTCCGAGGTACACCTGGGTACAGTCACCAGGCCTTTCTTCCGAGGTACCTCTGGGTACAGTCATCAGGCATTTCCGACGAGGTACCTCTGGGTTCAGTCACCAGGCCTTCCTTCTGAGTTAGCTCTGAGTACAGTCACCAGGCCTTTCTTCCGAGGTACATCTAGGTACAGTCACCAGACCTTCCTTCCTAGGTGCCTCTGGGTACAGTCACCAGGCCTTCATTCCGAGGTACCTCTGGGTACAGTCACCAGGCCTTTCTTCCGAGGTACCTCTGGGTACAGTCACCAGGCATTTCTGACGAGGTACCTCTGGGTTCAGTCACCAGGCCTTCCTTCGGAGTTAGCTCTGAGTACAGTCACCAGGCCTTTCTTCCGAGGTACGTCTGGGTAGTAACCAGGCCTACCTTCCGAGGTACTTCTGGGTACAATCAACAGGCCTTCCTTCTTAGCTACCTCTGGGTACAGTGACTTGGTCTTTCTTCTGAGGTACCTCTGAGTACAGTCACCAGGCCTTTCTTCCGAGGTACTTCTGGGTACTCACCGAGCCTTCCTTCCGAGGTACCTCTCGGTACAGTCTAAAGGCCTTCCTTCCGAGGTACTTCTGGGTACAGTCACCAGGCCTTCTTCCGAGGTAACTCTGGGTACAGTCACCAGGCCTCCTTCCGAGGTACATCTGGGTACAGTCACCAGGCCTTGTTTCTGAGGTGCCTCTGGGTACAGTCACCAGGCCGTTCTTACGAGGTACCTCTAGGTACAGTCACGAGGCCTTCCTTCTGAGTTAGCTCTGGGTACAGTCACCAAGTTTTCCTTCCGAGGGACCTCTGGGTACAGTCAGCAGGCCTTCCTCCGAGGCACTAATGTGTACAGTCACCAGGCATTCCTTCCGAGGTACCTCTGAGTACAGTCACCAGGCCTTCCTTCTGAGTTGCCTCTGGGTACAGTCACCAGGCCTTCCTTCCGAGGTACCTCTGAGTACAGTCACCAGGCCTTCCTTCCGAAGTACCTCTGGGTACAGTCACAGGGTCTTTCTTCTGAGGTACCTGTGGGAACAGTCACCGGGCCTTCCTTTCGAGGTACTTCTGGGTACAATCACCAGGGATTCCTTCCGAGGTAACTCTCGATAGAGTCACCAGGCATTCCTTCCGTGGTACCTCTGTGTAGAGTCACCAGACCTTCCTTCTGAGGTACTTCTGGGTACAGTCAGCAGACCTTCCTTCTGAGGTACCTCTGGGTACAGTCAACAGGCCTTCCTTCTGAGCTACCTCTGGGTACAGTGACGAGGTCTTTCTTCTGAGGTACCTCTGAGTACAGTCACCAGGCGTTTCTTCCGCGGTACTTCTGGGTACTCACCGAGCCTCCCTTCCGAGGTACCTCTCGGTACAGTCTAAAGGCCTTCCTTCCGAGGTACTTTTGGGTACAGGCACCAGGCCTTGCTTCCGAGGTACCTCTGGGTACAGTCACCAGGCCTTTCTTACGAGGTTCCTCTGGGTACAGTCACCATCGCTTCCTTCCGAGGTAACGCTGGGTACAGTCACCAGGCCTTCCTTCTGAGGTACCTCTGGGTACAGTCACCATCGTTTCCTTCCGAGGTACCTCTGGGTAGAGTCACCAGGCCTTCCTTCCGAGGCACTTCTGGGTACAATCACCAGGCCTTCCTTCCGAGGTACCTCTGGGTACAGTCACCAGGCCTTCCTTCCGAGGTACTTCTGGGTACAATCACCAGGCTTTCCTTCTGACCTACCTCTGGGCACAGTCACCAGGCCTGACTTCTAATGTACATCTCAGTACGATCACCAGGCTTTCCTTCCGAGGTGCCTCTGGGTACAGTCACCAGGCCGTTCTTCCGAGGCACTTCTGGGTACAGCCACCAGGCCTTCCTTCCGAGGTACACCTGGGTACAGTCACCAGGCCTTCTTCCTAGGTAAGTCTGGGTACAGTCACCAGGCCTCCTTCCGAGGTACCTCTGGGTACAGTCACTCGGCCTTGTTTCTGAGTTGCCTCTGCATACAGTCACCTGGCCTTTCTTCCGAGATAACTCTGGGTACAGTCACCAGGCCTTTCTGACGAGGTACCTCTAGGTACAGTCACGAGGCCTTCCTTCTGAGTGAGCTCTGGGTACAGTCACCAAGTTTTCCTCCAAGGGACCTCTGGGTACAAGCACGAGGTCTTTCTTCTCAGGTACATCTGAGTACAGTCACCAGGCCTTCCTTCCGAGGTACCTCTGAATACAGTCACCATGCCTTACTTCCCAGGTACCTTTGGCTACGGTCACCAAGCCTTCCTTCCGAGGCACCTCTGGGTACAGCCACCGGGCCTTCCTTCCGAAGTACGTCTGGGTACAGTTCCCAGACCTTCCTTCCGAGGTACCTCTGAGTACAGTCACCAGGCGTTTCTTCCGAGGTACTTTTGGGTACAGTCACCAGGCCTTGCTTCCGAGGTACCTCTGGGTACAGTCACCAGGTCTTTCTTACGAGGTACCTCTGGGTAGAGTCACCATCGCTTCCTTCCGAGGTAACTCTGGGTAGAGTCACCAGGCCTTCCTTCTGAGGTACCTCTGGATACAGTCACCAGGCCTTCGTCCGAGGCACTAATGTGTACACTCACCACGCCTTCCTTCCGATGTACCTCTGGGTACAATCACCAGGCCTTCTTTCTGAGGTACCTCTGAGTACACTCACGAGGTCTTTCTTCTGAGGTGCCTCTGAGTACAGTGACCAGGCGTTTCTTCCTAGGTATGTCTGAGTACTCACCAGGCATTCCTTCCGAGGTACCTCTGGGTACAGTCACCAGGCCTTCCTTCCGTGGTACCTCTGTGTACAGTCAGCAGACCTTACTTCTGAGCTACCTCTGGGTACAGCCACCAGACCTTCCTTCCGTGGTACCTCTGTGTAGAGTCACCAGACCTTCCTTCTGAGGTACTTCTGGGTACAGTCAGCAGACCTTCCTTCTGAGGTACCTCTGGGTACAGTCACCAGGCCTTCCTTCCGAGGTACTTCTGGGTACAATCAACAGGCCCTCCTTCTGAGCTACCTCTGGGTACAGTGACGAGGTCTTTCTTCTGAGGTACCTCTGAATACAGTCACCAGGCCTTTCTTCCGCGGTACTTCTGGGTACTCACCGAGCCTTCCTTCCGAGGTACCTCTCGGTATAGTCTAAAGGCCTCCCTTCCGAGGTACTTCCGGGTACAGTCACCAGGCCTTCTTCCGAGGTAACTCTGGGTACAGTCACCAGGCCTTCTTCCGAGGTAACTCTGGGTACAGTCACCAGGCCTCCTTCCGAGGTACCTCTGGGTACAGTCACCCGGCCTTGTTTCTGAGGTGCCTCTGGGTACAGTCACCAGGCCGTTCTTACGAGCTACCTCTAGGTACAGTCACGAGGCCTTCCTTCTGAGTTAGCTCTGGGTACAGTCACCAAGTTTTCCTTCCGAGGGACCTCTGGGTACAGTCAGCAGGCCTTCCTCCGAGGCACTAACCTGTACAGTCACCAGGCCTTGCTTCCGAGGTACCTCTGTGTACAGTCACCAGGCCTTTGTTACGAGGTACCTCTGGGTACAGTCACCATCGCTTCCTTCCGAGGTAACTCTGGGTAGAGTCACCAGGCCTTCCTTCTGAGGTACCTCTGGGTACAGTCACCAGGCCTTGCTGCCGAGGTCCCTTGAGTACTGTCACCACGCTTTCCTTCCGAGGTACCTCTGGACAGAGTCACCACGCCTTCCTTCTGAGCTAACTCTGGGTACAGTCACCAGAATTTTCTTCCGAAGTACCTCTGGGTGCAGTCACCAGGCCTTTCATTCGAGATACTTCTGGGTACAGTCAACAGGCCTTCCTTCTGAGGTACCTCTGGGCACACTCACCAGGCCTTCCTTCTGAGTTGCCTCTGGGTACAGTCACCAGGCCTTCCTTCTGCGGTACCTCTGAGTACAGTCACCTGACCTTTCTTCGGAAGTACGCCTAGGTATAGTCACCAGGCCTTCCTTCTGAGGTACTTCTGGGTACAGTCACCAGGCCTTCCTTCCGAGGTACCTCTGAATACAGTCACCATGCCTTACTTCCCAGGTACCTTTGGCTACGGTCACCAAGCCTTCCTTCCGAGGCACCTCTGGGTACAGCCACCGGGCCTTCCTTCCGAAGTACCTCTGGGTACAGTTCCCAGACCTTCCTTCCGAGGTACCTCTGAGTACAGTCACCAGGCGTTTCTTCCGAGGTACTTTTGGGTACAGTCACCAGGCCTTGCTTCCGAGGTACCTCTGGGTACAGTCACCAGGTCTTTCTTACGAGGTACCTCTGGGTAGAGTCACCATCGCTTCCTTCCGAGGTAACTCTGGGTAGAGTCACCAGGCCTTCCTTCTGAGGTACCTCTGGATACAGTCACCAGGCCTTCGTCCGAGGCACTAATGTGTACACTCACCACGCCTTCCTTCCGATGTACCTCTGGGTACAATCACCAGGCCTTCTTTCTGAGGTACCTCTGAGTACACTCACGAGGTCTTTCTTCTGAGGTGCCTCTGAGTACAGTGACCAGGCGTTTCTTCCTAGGTATGTCTGAGTACTCACCAGGCATTCCTTCCGAGGTACCTCTGGGTACAGTCACCAGGCCTTCCTTCCGTGGTACCTCTGTGTACAGTCAGCAGACCTTACTTCTGAGCTACCTCTGGGTACAGCCACCAGACCTTCCTTCCGTGGTACCTCTGTGTAGAGTCACCAGACCTTCCTTCTGAGGTACTTCTGGGTACAGTCAGCAGACCTTCCTTCTGAGGTACCTCTGGGTACAGTCACCAGGCCTTCCTTCCGAGGTACTTCTGGGTACAATCAACAGGCCCTCCTTCTGAGCTACCTCTGGGTACAGTGACGAGGTCTTTCTTCTGAGGTACCTCTGAATACAGTCACCAGGCCTTTCTTCCGCGGTACTTCTGGGTACTCACCGAGCCTTCCTTCCGAGGTACCTCTCGGTATAGTCTAAAGGCCTCCCTTCCGAGGTACTTCTGGGTACAGTCACCAGGCCTTCTTGCGAGGTAACTCTGGGTACAGTCACCAGGCCTTCTTCCGAGGTAACTCTGGGTACAGTCACCATTCTTTTTCCCTAGCTAACTCCGGGTACAGTCACCAGGCCTTTCTTACGAGGTACCTCTAGGTACAGTCACCAAGCCTTCCTTCCGAGGTACCTCTGGATACAGTCACCAGGCCTTTCTTCCGAGGTACTTCTGGATACACCCACCAGGCCTTCCTTCTGAGGTAACTCTGGGTACAGTCACCCGGCTTCCTTCCGAGGTACCTCTGGGTACAATCACCGGGCCTGCATTCTGAAGTACCTCTGGGTACAGTCACCCTCGCTTCCTTCCGAGGTAACTCTGGGTAGAGTCACCAGGCCTTCCTTCCGAGGTAACTCTGTGTACAGTCACCAGGAATTACTTCCGAGGTACCTCTGGGTACAGTCACAAGGCCTTTCTTCCGAGGTAGTTCTGGGTACACTCACTAGTCCTTCCTTCCGAGGTACCGCTGGGTACAATCAGCGGCCCTTCCTTCGGAGGTACCTCTGGGTACAGTGACGAGGTCTTTTTTCTGAGGTACCTCTGAGTACAGTCACCAGGCCTTTTTCCGAGGTACTTCTCTGTAGTGACCAGGCCTTCCTTCCGAGGTACCTCTCGGTACAGTCACCAGGCCTTCCTTCTGAGGTAACTCTGGGTACAGTCACCAGGCCTCCTTCTGAGGTACCTCTGGGTACTGTCACCAGGCCTTCCTTCTGAGGTACTTCTGGGTACTGTCACCAGGCCTTCCTTCCGAGGTACCTCTGCGTACAGTCACCAGGCCTTCCTTTCCAGGTACCTCTGCTTACGGTCACCAAGCCTTAATTCCGAGGTACCACTGTGTACGGTCACCAGTTTGTCTGTCCGAGGTACTCTGTGTACGGTCACCAGGCCTTCCTTCAGAGGCAACTCTGGGTACAGCCACCAGGCCTTCCTTCTGATGTACCTTTGGGTACAGTCACCGGGCCTTCCTTTCGAGGTACCTCTGGGTGCAGTCACCAGGGATTCCTTCCGCGGTAACTCTCGGTAGAGTCACCAGGCATTCCTTTCGATGAATCTATGGGTACAGTCACAAGGCCTTCCCTCCGAGGTACCTCTGGGTACAGTCACCAGGCCTTTCTTCCGAGGTACTTTTGGTTTCAGTCACCAGGCCTTCCTTCCGAGGTACCTCTGGGTACAATCACCAGGCCTTCCTTCTGGGCCCAGTCACGAGGTCTTTCTTCTGAGGTACCTCTGAGTACAGGCACCAGGCCTTTCTTTCGAGGTACGTCTGGGTAGTCACGAGGTCTTTCTTCGGAGGTACCTATGGGTACAGTCACCAGGCCTTCCTTCTGAGGTACTTCTGGGCACAGTCACCAGGCCTTCCTTCCGAGGTACCTCTGCGTACCGTCACCAGGCCTTCCTTCCCAGGTACCTCTGCTTACGGTCACCAAGCCTTAATTCCGAGGTACCACTGGGTACGGTCACCAGTTTGTCTGTCCGAGGTACTCTGTGTACGGTCACCAGGCCTTCCTTCAGAGGCAACTCTGGGTACAGCCACCAGGCCTTCCTTCTGATGTACCTTTGGGTACAGTCACCAGGCCTTTCTTCTGCGGTATCTCTGGGTAAAGTCCCCAGGCCTTCCTTCCGAGGTACCTCTGAGTACAGACACCACGCCTTCCTTCCGAGGTACTTCTGGGTATAGTCACCAGGCTTTCCTTCCCAGGTACCTCTGGGTACAGTCACCGGCCTTCCTTCTGAGGTACCTATAGGTACAGTCACCAGCTCTTCCTTCTGATGTACCTCTGGGTAGAGTCATCAGGCCTTCCTTTTGAGGTACCTCTGCGTAAAGTCAGCGGGTCTTCCTATTGAGGTAACTTTGGGTACAGTCACCAGGCCTTCCTTCCGAGGTACCTCTGGGTACAGTCACCAGGCCTTCCTTCTGAGGCATCTCTCGGTACAGTCACCAGGCATTTCTTACGAGGTACCTCTGCGTACATTCACCAGGCTTTCCTTCTGAGGTACCTTGAGTACTGTCACCAGGCATTCCTTCCGAGGTACCTCTGGGTACAGTCACCAGGCCTTCCTTCCGAGGCACCTCTGGGTACACCCACCAGGCCTTCCTTCTGAGGTAACTCTGGGTACAGTCACCCGGCCTTCCTTCCGAGGTACCTCTGGGTACAATCACGGGGCCTTCATTCCGAGGTACCTCTGGGTACAGTCACCATCGCTTCCTTCCGAGGTACCTCTTGGTAGAGTCACCCGGTCTTCTTTCTGAGGTCCCTCTGGGTACAGTCACCAGGCCTTTCTACCGAGATAACTCTGGGTACAGTCACCAGGCCTTTCTTACGAGGTATCTCTAGGTACAGTCACGAAGCCTTCCTTCTGAGTTAGCTCTGGGTACAGTCACCAAGTTTTCCTTCCGAGGGACCTCTGGGTGCAGTCACCAGGCCTTCCTTCCCAGGTACCTCTGGGTAGAGTCACCAGGCCTTCCTTCTGAGGTACCTCTGGGCACAGTCACCAGGCCTGACTTCTAATGTACATCTGGGTACGGTCACCAGGCTTTCCTTCCGAGGTACCTCTGGGTACAGTCACCAGGCCGTTCTCCCGAGGCACTTCCGGGTACAGCCACCAGGCCTTCCTTCCGAGGTACACCTGGGTACAGTCACCAGGCCTTGCTTCCGAGGTACCTCTGTGTACAGCCACTAGGCCTTTCTTCCGAGGTACTTCGGGTTGCAGTCCCCAGGCCTTCCTTCCGAGGTACCTCTGGGTACAGTCACCAGGCCTTCCTCCCGAGGTACCTCTGAGTACAGTCACCAGACCTGCCTTCTGAAGTACCTCTGGGTAGAGTCATCAGGCCTTCCTTCTGAGGTACCTCTGCGTACAGGCAGCGCATCTTCCTTCTCAGGTAACTCTGGGTACAGTCACCAGGTCTTCCTTCCCACGTACCTCTGGTTACAGTCACCAAGCCTTTCTTCCGAGGTATCTCTGGGTAAAGCCACCAGGCATTTCTTACGAGGTACCTCTGGGTACAGTCACAAGGCCTTCCTTTCGAAGTACCTCTGGGTACAGTCACCGGGCCTATTCTTTCGAGGTAACTCTGGGTACACTCACCAGGTCCTCTTTTCGAGGTACCTCTGGGTACAGTCACCAACGCTTCCTTCCGAAGTAACTCTGGGTAAAGTCACCAGGCCTTCCTTCCGATGTACTTCTGGGTACAATCACCAGGCCTTCCTTCCAAGGTACCTCTGGGTACAGTCACCATCGCTTCTTTCCGAAGTACCTCTGGGTAGAGTCACCAGGCCTTCCTTCCGAAGTACTTCTGGGTACAATCACCAGGCCTTCCTTCCAAGGTACCTTGGGTACAGTCACCATCGCTTCTTTCCGAAGTACCTCTGGGTAGAGTCACCAGGCCTTCCTTCCGAAGTACTTCTGGGTACAATCACCGGGCCTTCCTTCCAAGGTACCTCTGGGTACAGTCACCGGCTTTCCTTCTGAGGTACTTCTGGGTACAGTCACCCGGCCTTCTTTCTGAGGTCCCTCTAGGTACAGTCACCACGCCTTTCTTCCGAGCTAGCTCTGGGTACAGTCACTAGGCCTTCCTTCTGAGTTACCTCTGGGTACAGTCACCAGGCCTTCCTTTCGAGGTACCTCTGGGTACAGTCACCAGTCCTCTCTTTCGAGGTATTTCTGGGTATAGTCACGAGGACTTGCTTCCGAGATACCTCTGGGTACAATCACCAGGCCTTCCTTCTGAGGTACCTCTGGGTACAGTCACGAGGTTTTTCTTCTGAGGTACCTCTGAGTACAGTCACCAGGCGTTTCTTCAGAGGTACTTTTGGGTACAGTCATCAGGCCTTTCTTACGAGGTACCTCTGGGTACAGTCACCATCGCTTCTTTCCGAGGTAACTGTGGGTAGAGTCACCAGGCCTTCCTTCTGAGGTACCTCTGGGTACAGTCACCAGAATTTTCTTCCGAGGTACCTCTGGGTGCAGTCACCAGGCCTTTCTTTCGACGTACCTCTGGGTACAGTCAACAGGCCTTCCTTCTGAGGTACCTCTGGGCACAGTCACCAGGCCTGACTTCTAATGTACATCTGGGTACGGTCACCAGGCTTTCCTTCCGAGGTACCTCTGTGTACAGTCACCGGACCTTCATTCTGAGGTATCTCTGGGTAAAGTTCCCAGTCCTTCTTTCCGAGGTGCCTCTGAGTACAGTCACCAGGCCTTCCTTCTGAGGTACCTCTGGGTACAGTCAGCAGGCCTTGCTTCCGAGGTACCTCTGTTTACAGTCACCAGGCCTTCCTTCCGAGGTACCTCTGGGTACAGTCACCAGCCCTTTCTTACGAGGTACCTCTGGGTACACGCACCACGCCTTCTTTTCGAAGTACCTCTGGGTACAGTCACCGTCGCTTCCTTCCGAGGAACCTCTGGGTAGATTCACCAGGCCTTCCTTCCGAGGTACCATTGGGTACAGTCACCAGGCCTTCCTTCCGATGTACCTCTGGGTACGATCACCAGGCCTTTCTTCTGAGGTACCTCTGGGTACAGTCACGAGGTCTTTCTTCCTAGGTATGTCTGAGTACTAACCAGGCATTCCTTCCGAGGTACCTCTGGGTACAGTCACCAGGCCTTCCCTCTGAGGTACCTCTGGGTTGAACCACCAGGCCTTCCTTCTGAAGTCTCTCTGGGTCCAGTCACGAGGTCTTTCTTCTGAGGTACCTCTGAGTACAGGCACCAGGCCTTTCTTTCGAGGTACGTCTGGGTAGTCACGAGGTCTTTCTTCTGAGGTACCTCTGGGTACAGTCACCAGGCCTTCCTTCTGAGTTACTTTTGGGTACAGTCACCAGGCCTTCCTTCCCAGGTACCTCTGCTTACGGTCACCAAGCTTTAATTCCGAGGTACCACTGGGTACGGTCACCAGTTTGTCTGTCCGAGGTACTCTGTGTACGGTCACCATGCCTTCCTTCAGAGGCAACTCTGGGTACAGCCACCAGGCCTTCCTTCTGATGTACCTTTGGGTACAGTCACCAGGCCTTTCTTCTGCGGTATCTCTGGGTAAAGTCCCCAGGCCTTCCTTCCGAGGTACCTCTGAGTACAGACACCACGCCTTCCTTCCGATTTACCTCTAGGTACAGTCACCAGACCTTCATTCTGAGGTATCTCTGGGTAAAGTTCCCAGTCCTTCTTTCCGAGGTGCCTCTGAGTACAGTCACCAGGCCTTCCTTCTGAGGTGCCTCTGGGTACAGTCACCAGGCCTTGCTTCCGAGGTACCTCTGGGTACACTCACCAGGCCTTTCTTACGAGGTACCTCTGGGTACAGTCACCAGGCCTTCCTTCCGTGGTACCTCTGTGTACAGTCACCTGGCGTTTCTTCGAAGATACGCCTAGGTATAGTCACCAGGCCTTCCTTCTGAGGTACCTATGAGTACAGTCACCAGAACTTCCTTCAGAGGTACCTCTGGGTACAGTCACCGGCCTTCCTTCTGAGGTACCTATGGGTACAGTCACCAGCTCTTCCTTCTAATGTACCTCTGGGTAGAGTCATCAGGCCTTCCTTTTGAGGTACGTCTGCGTAAAGGCAGCGGGTCTTCCTATTTAGGTACCTTTGAGTACAGTCACCAGGCCTTCCTTCCGAGGTACCTCTGGGTACAGTCACCAGGCCTTCCTTCCGAGGCAACTCTCGGTGCAGTCACCAGGCATTTCTTACGAGGTACCTCTGCGTACATTCACCAGGTTTTCCTTCTGAGGTACCTTG
The DNA here is from genome assembly GCF_030014295.1 of Loxodonta africana. Lineage (NCBI taxonomy): Eukaryota > Metazoa > Chordata > Mammalia > Proboscidea > Elephantidae > Loxodonta > Loxodonta africana. The sequence goes on along the minus strand of NW_026975175.1, from coordinate 1,175,448 downwards.
AGTACTGTCACCAGGCATTCCATCCGAGGTACCTCTGGGTACACCCACCAGGCCTTCCTTCTGAGGTAACTCTGGGTACAGTCACCCGGCCTTCCTTCCGAGGTACCTCTGGGTACAATCACGGGGCCTTCATTCCGAGGTACCTCTGGGTACAGTCACCATCGCTTCCTTCCGAGGTACCTCTTGGTAGAGTCACCCGGTCTTCTTTCTGAGGTCACTCTGGGTACAGTCACCAGGCCTTTCTTCTGAGCTAACTCTGGGCACGGTCACCAGGCCTTTCTTATGATTTACCTCTGGGTACAGTCACCCGGCCTTCCTTCTGAGTTAGCTCTGGGTACAGTCCCCCAGCCTTCCTTCCGAGGTACCTCTGGGTACAGTCACCAGGCCTGTCTTCCGAGGTACTAATGAGTGCACTCAGCAGGCCTTCCTTCCGAGGTACCTCTGGGTACAACCACCAGGCCTTCTTTCTTAGTTAGCTCTGGGTACAGTCACCATGCCTTCCTTCCGAGGTACCTCTGGATACAATAATCAGGCCTTCTTTCTGAGGTACCTCTGGGTACACTCACCAGGCCTTCCTTCTGAGTTAGCTCTGGGTACAGTCACCAGGCCTTCCTTTCGAGTTACCACTAGGTGCAGTCACCAGACCTTCATTCTGAGGTATCTCTGGGTAAAGTTCCCAAGCCTTCTTTCCGAGGTCCCTCTGAGTACAGTCAGCAGGACTTCTTTCCGAGGTACCTCTGGGTACAGTCACCAGGCCTTGCTTCCGACGTTCCTTTGGGTACAGTCACCAGGCCTTCCTGCCGAGGTACCTCTGGGTACAGTCACCAAGCTCTCCTTCTCAGGTACCTCTGCTTACGGTCACCAAGCCTTAATTCCGAGGTACCACTGGGTACACTCACGAGTTTGTCTGTCCCAGGTACCTCTGTGTACGGTCACCAGGCCTTCCTTCTGAGGCACCTGTGGGTACAGCCACCAGGCCTTCCTTCTGATGTATCTTTGGGTACAGTCAACAGGCCTTCCTTCCGAGCACCTCTGAGGACACCCACCATGCCTTCCTTCTGAGGTAACTCTGGGTACCGTCACCCGGCCTTCCTTCCGAGGTACCTCTGGGTACAATCACCAGGCCTTCATTCCGAGGTACCTCTAGGTACAGTCACCATCGCTTCCTTCCGAGGTAACTCGGTTTAGTCACCAGGCATTCCTTCCGAGGTACCTATGGGTACAGTCACCAGGCCTTCCCTCTGAGGTACCTCTGAGTACAATCACCAGGCCTTCCTTCTGAAGTCTCTCTGGGTCCAGTCACGAGGTCTTTCTTCTGAGGTACCTCTGAGTACAGGCACCAGGCCTTTCTTTCGAGGTACGTCTGGTTAGTCACGAGGTCTTTCTTCTGAGGTACGTTTGGGTACAGTCACCAGGCCTTCCTTCCGAAGTACTTCTGGGTACAGTCACCATCGCTTCCTTCCGAGGTAATTCTGGGTAGAGTCACCAGTCCTTACTTCCGAGGTACCTCTGTGTACAGTCACCAGGAATTCCTTCCGAGGTACCTCTGGGTACAGTCACGAGGCCTTTCTTCCGAGGTATTTCTGGGAACAGTCACCAGGCCTTCCTTCCGAGGTACCTCTGTGTACAGTCACCAGGAATTCCTTCCGAGGTACCTCTGGGTACACTCACCAAGCCTTTCTTACGAGTTTCCTATGGGTACAGTCACCAGGGTTTCCTTCTGAGGTACCTATGGGTACAGTCACCAGGCCTTCCTTCAGAGGTACCTCTGGGTACAGTCACCGGCTTTCCTTCTGATGTACTTCTGGGTAGAGTCACCCGGCCTTCTTTCTGAGGTCTCTCTGGGTACAGTCACCACGCCTTTTTTCCGAGCTAGCTCTGGGTACAGTAACCAGGCCTTCGTTCTGAGTTACCTCGGGGTACAGTCACCAGGCCTTCCTTTCGAGGTACCTCTGGGTACAGTCACCAGTCCTCTCTTCCGAGGTTTTTCTGGGTATAGTCACGAGGCCTTCCTTCCGAGATACCTCTGGGTACAATCACCAGGCTTTCCTTCTGAGGTACCTCTGGGTACAGTCACGAGGTTTTTCTTCTGAGGTACCTCTGAGTACAGTCACCAGGCCTTTCTTCCGAGGTACGTCTGGGTAGTCACCAGGCCTTCCTTCCATTGTACCTGTGGGTACAGTCACCGGGTCTTTCTTCTGAGGTACCTCTGGGAAAAGTCACCGGGCCTTCCTTTCGAGGTACCTCTGGGTGCAGTCAAGAGGCCTTCCTTCCGAGGTACCTCTGAGTACAGTCACCAGGCCTTCCTTCCGAGGTACCTATGGGTACAGTCACCAGGCCTTCCTTCCGAGGTACCTCTGGGTACAATCACCAGGCCTTCCTTCTGAAGTCTCTCTGGGTCCAGTCACGAGGTCTTTCTTCTGAGGTACCTCTGAGTACAGGCACCAGGCCTTTCTTTCGAGGTACGTCTGGGTAGTCACGAGGTCTTTTTTCTGAGGTACCTCTGGGTACAGTCACCAGGCCTTCCTTCTGAGGTACTTCTGGGTACAGTCACCAGGCCTTCCTTCCGAGGTACCTCTGCGTGCAGTCACCAGGCCTTCCTTCCCAGGTACCTCTGCTTACGGTCACCAAGCATTAATTCCTAGGTACCACTGGGTACACTCACCAGTTTGTCTGTCCCAGGTACCTCTGTGTACGGTCACCAGACCTTCCTTCTGAGGCACCTGTGGGTAAAGCCACCAGGGCTTCCTTCTGATGTACCTTTGGGTACAGTCACCAGGCCTTGCTTCCGAGGTACCTCTGGGGAAATTCACCAGGCCTTTCTTACGAGCTACCTCTGGGTATAGTCAGCAGGCTTTCCTTCTGAGGTACCTATGCGTCCAGTCACCAGAACATCCTTCAGAGGTACCTCTGGGTACAGGCACCGGCCTTCCTTGTGAGGTACCTCTGGGTACAGTTACCAGGCCTTCCTTCTGAGGTAACCCTGGGTGCAGTCACCAGAATTTTCTTCCGGGGTACCTCTGGGTACAGTCACCAGGCCTTTCTTTCGAGGTATCTCTGGGTACAGTCCGAAGGACTTCCTTGTGAGTTACCTCTGGGGAGAGTCACCAGGCCATCCTTCCGAGGTACCTCTGGGTACAGTCACCAGGACTTCCTTCTAATGTACATCTGGATACGGTCACCAGGCCTTCCTTCCGAGGTACCTCTGGGTACAGTCACCGGTTCTTTCTTCTGAGGTACCTCTGGGAACAGTCACCGGGCCTTCCTTTCGTGGTACCTCTGGGTACAGTCACCAGGGATTCCTTCCGAGGTAACTCTCGGTAGAGTCACCAGGCATTCCTTCCGAGGTACCTATGGGTACAGTCACCAGGCCTTCCCTCTGAGGTACCTCTGGGTACAATCACCAGACCTTCCTTCTGAAGTCTCTCTGGGTCCAGTCACGAGGTCTTTCTTCTGAGGTAGCTCTGAGTCCAGGCACCAGGCCTTTCTTTCGAGGTACGTCTGGGTAGTCACGAGGTCTTTCTTCTGAAGTACGTTTGGGTACAGTCACCAGGCCTTCCTTCCGAGGTACTTCTGGGTACAGTCACCAGGCCTTCCTTCCGAGGTACCTCTGCGTACAGTCACCAGGCCCTCCTTCCCAGGTACCTCTGCTTACGGTCACCAAGCCTTAATTCCGAGGTACCACTGGGTACACTCACCCGTTTGTCTGTCCCAGGTACCTCTGTGTACGGTCACCAGGCCTTCCTTCTGAGGCACCTGTGGGTAAAGCCACCAGGCCTTCCTTCTGATGTACCTCTGGGGAAATTCACCAGGCCTTTCTTTCGAGCTACGTCTGGGTATAGTCAGCAGGCTTTCCTTCTGAGATACCTATACGTCCAGTCACCAGAACTTTCTTCAGAGGTACCTCTGGGTACAGGCACCGGCCTTCCTTGTGAGGTTCCTCTGGGTACAGTTACCAGGCCTTCCTTCTGAGGTAACCCTGGGTGCAGTCACCAGAAATTTCTTCCGGGGTACCTCTGGGTACAGTCAGCAGGCCTTTCTTTCGAGGTATATCTGGGTACAGTCAGAAGGACTTCCTTGTGAGTTACCTCTGGGTAGAGTCACCAGGCCATCCTTCCGAGGTACCTCTGGGTACAGTCACCAGGACTTCCTTCTAATGTATATCTGGGTACGGTCACCAGGCCTTTCTTCCGAGGTACCTCTGGGTACCGTCACCAGGTCTTCCTTCGGAGCCACCCCTGGGTACACACACCAGGCCTTCCTTCTGAGTTACCTCTGAATACAGTCACCATGCCTTACTTCCCAGGTACCTTTGGCTACGGTCACCAAGCCTTCCTTCCGAGGCACCTCTGGGTACAGCCACCGGGCCTTCCTTCCGAAGTACCTCTGGGTACAGTTCCCAGACCTTCCTTCCGAGGTACCTCTGAGTACAGTCACCAGGCGTTTCTTCCGAGGTACTTTTGGGTACAGTCACCAGGCCTTGCTTCCGAGGTACCTCTGGGTACAGTCACCAGGCCTTTCTTACGAGGTACCTCTGGGTACAGTCACCAGGCCTTTCTTACGAGGTACCTCTGGGTACAGTCACCATCGCTTCTTTCCGAGGTAACTCTGGGTAGAGTCACCAGGCCTTCCTTCTGAGGTACCTCTGGGTACAGTCACCAGGCCTTGCTTCCGAGGTACCTTCAGTACTGTCACCACGCTTTCCTTCCGAGTTACCTCTGGACAGAGTCACCACGCCTTCCTTCTGAGGTAACTCTGGGTACAGTCCGCAGAATTTTCTTCCGAGGTACCTCTGGGTGCAGTCACCAGGCCTTTCTTTTGAGGTACCTCTGGGTACAGTCAACAGGCCTTCCTTCTGAGGTACCTCTGGGCACAGTCACCAGGCCTGACTTCTAATGTACATCTGGGTACGGTAACCAGGCTTTCCTTCCGGGGTACCTCTGTGTGCAGTCATCGGACCTTCATTCTGAGGTCTCTGGGTAAAGTTCCCAGTCCTTTTTCCGAGGTGCCTCTGAGTACAGTCACCAGGCCTTCCTTCTGAGGTACCTCTGGGTACAGTCACCAGGCCTTCCTTCCTAGGTAACTCTGGGTACAGTCACCAGGCCTTATTTCTGAGGTACCTCTGAATACAGTCACCATGCCTTACTTCCCAGGTACCTTTGACTACGGTCACCAAGCCTTAATTCCGAGGCACTTCTGGGTACAGCCACCGGGTCTTCCTTCCGAAGTACCTCTGGGAACAGTTCGCAGACCTTCCTTCCGAGGTACCTCTGAGTACAGTCACCAGGCGTTTCTTCCGAGATACTTTTGCGTACAGTCAGCAGGCCTTGCTTCCGAGGTACCGAGGTACCTCTGTTTACACTCACCAGGCCTTCCTTCCGAGGTACCTCTGGGTACAGTCACCAGCCCTTTCTTACGAGGTACCTCTGGGTACACGCACCACGCCTTCTTTTCGAAGTACCTCTGGGTACAGTCACCATCGCTTCCTTCCGAGGTACCTCTGGGAAGAGTCACCAGGCCTTCCTTCCTAGGTAACTCTGGGTACAGTCACCAGGACTTCCTTCCGAGGTACCTCTGGGTACAGTCACCATCGCTTCCTTCCGAGGAACCTCTGGGTAGAGTCACCAGGCCTTCCTTCCGTGATACCTCTGTGTACAGTCACCTGGCGTTGCTTCGGAGATACGCCTGGGTATAGTCACCAGGCCTTCCTTCTGAGGTACCTATGAGTACAGTCACCAGAAATTCCTTCAGAGGTACCTCTGGGTACAGTCACCGGCATTTCCTTCTGAAGTACCGATGGGTACAGTCACCAGCTCTTCCTTCTGATGTACCTCTAGGTATAGTCATCAGGCCTTCCTTCTGAGGTACCTCTGCGTAAAGGCAGCGGGTCTTCCTTTTGAGGTACCTTTGGGTACAGTCACCAGGCCTTCCTTCCGAGGTACCTCTGGGTACAGTCACCAGGCTTTCCTTCTGAGGTACCTTGAGTGCTGTCACCAGGCATTCCTTCCGAGGTACCTCTGGGTACAGTCACAAGTCCTTTCTTCCGAGGTATTTCTGGGTATAGTCACAAGGCCTTCCTTCCGAGATACCGCTGGGTACAATCACCAGGCCTTCCTTCTGAGGTATCTCTAGGTACAGTCACGAGGTTTTTCTTCTGAGGTACCTCTGAGTACATTCACCAGGCCTTCCTTCCGAAGTACCTCAGGGTACCGTCACCGGTTCTTTCTTCTGAGGTACCTCTGGGAACAGTCACCGGGCCTTCCTTTCGAGGTACCTCTGGGTACAGTCACCAGGGATTCCTTCCGAGGTAACTCGGTAGAGTCACCAGGCATTCCTTCCGAGGTACCTATGGGTACAGTCACCAGGCCTTCCCTCTGAGGTACCTCTGGGTACAATCACCAGGCCTTCCTTCTGAAGTCTCTCTGGGTCCAGTCACGAGGTCTTTCTTCTGAGGTACCTTTGAGTACAGGCACCAGGCCTTTCTTTCGAGGTACGTCTGGGTAGTCACGAGGTCTTTCTTCTGAAGTACGTTTGGGTACAGTCACCAGGCCTTCCTTCCGAGGTACTTCTGGGTACAGTCACCAGGCCTTCCTTCCGAGGTACCTCTGCGTACAGTCACCAGGCCCTCCTTCCCAGGTACCTCTGCTTACGGTCACCAAGCCTTAATTCCGAGGTACCACTGGGTACACTCACCCGTTTGTCTGTCCCAGGTACCTCTGTGTACGGTCACCAGGCCTTCCTTCTGAGGCACCTGTGGGTAAAGCCACCAGGGCTTCCTTCTGATGTACCTTTGGGTACAGTCACCAGGTCTTGCTTCCGAGGTACCTCTGGGGAAATTCACCAGGCCTTTCTTACGAGCTACGTCTGGGTATAGTCAGCCGGCTTTCCTTCTGAGGTACCTATACGGCCAGTCACCAGAACTTCCTTCAGAGGTACCTCTGGGTACAGGCACCGGCCTTCCTTGTGAGGTTCCTCTGGGTACAGTTACCAGGCCTTCCTTCTGAGGTAACCCTGGGTGCAGTCACCAGAATTTTCTTCCGGGGTACCTCTGGGTACAGTCAGCAGGCCTTTCTTTCGAGGTATCTCTGGGTACAGTCAGAAGGACTTCCTTGTGAGTTACCTCTGGGTAGAGTCACCAGGCCATCCTTCCGAGGTACCTCTGGGTACAGTCACCAGGATTTCCTTCTAATGTATATCTGGGTACGGTCACCAGGCCTTCCTTCCGAGGTACCTCTGGGTACCGTCACCAGGCCTTCCTTCGGAGGCACCCCTGGGTACACACACCAGGCCTTCCTTCTGAGGTAACTCTGGGTACAGTCACCAGGCCTTCCTTCTGAGTTAGCTCTGGGTACAGTCACCAGGCCTTCCTTCCGAGGTACCTCTGGGTACACTCACCAGGCCTTCATTCCGAAGTACCTCTGGGTACAGTCACCATTGCTTCCTTCCGAGGTAACTCTGGGTAGAGTCACCAGGCCTTCCTTCTGAGATACCTCTGGGTACAGTCACCAGGCCTTCCTTCCGAGGTACCGATGGGTACAGTCACCATCGCTTCCTTCCGAGGTACCTCTGGGTAGAGTCCCCAGGCCTTCCTTCCGAGGTACTTCTGGGTACAATCACCAGGCCTTCCTTCCGAAGTACCTCTCGGTACAGTCACCAGGCCTTCCTTTCGTGGTACCTCTGAGTACAGTCACCTGGCCTTTCTTCGGAGGTACGCCTGGGTACAGTCACCAGGCCTTCCTTCCGAGGTACCTCTGAATACAGTCACCATGCCTTACTTCCCCGGTACCTTTGGCTACGGTCACCAAGCCTTCCTTCCGAGGCACCTCTGGGTACAGCCACCGGGCCTTCCTTCCGAAGTACCTCTGGGTACAGTTCCCAGACCTTCCTTCCGAGGTACCTCTGAGTACAGTCACCAGGCGTTTCTTCCGAGGTACTTTTGGGTACAGTCACTAGGCCTTTCTTACGAGGTACCTCTGGGTACAGTCACCATCGCTTCTTTCCGAGGTAACTCTGGATAGAGTCACCAGGCCTTCCTTCTGAGGTATCTCTGGGTACAGTCACCAGGCCTTGCTTCCGAGGTACCTTCAGTACTGTCACCACGTTTTCCTTCCGAGTTACCTCTGGACAGAGTCACCACGCCTTCCTTCTGAGGTAACTCTGGGTACAGTCCGCAGAATTTTCTTCCGAGGTACCTCTGGGTGCAGTCACCAGGCCTTTCTTTTGAGGTACCTCTGGGTACAGTCAACAGGCCTTCCTTCTGAGGTACCTCTGGGCACAGTCACCAGGCCTGACTTCTAATGTACATCTGGGTACGGTCACCAGGCTTTCCTTCCGGGGTACCTCTGTGTGCAGTCACCGGACCTTCATTCTGAGGTATCTCTGGGTAAAGTTCCCAGTCCTTTTTCCGAGGTGCCTCTGAGTACAGTCACCAGGCCTTCCTTCTGAGGTACCTCTGGGTACAGTCAGCAGGCCTTGCTTCCGAGGTACCACTGTTTACACTCACCAGGCCTTCCTTCCGAGGTACCTCTGGGTACAGTCACCAGTCCTCTCTTCCGAGGTATTTCTGGGTATAGTCACGAGGCCTTCCTTCCGAGATACCTCTGGGTACAATCACCAGGCCTTCCTTCCTAGGTACCTCTGGGTACAGTCACGAGGTTTTTCTTCTGAGGTACCTCTGAGTACAGTCACCAGGCCTTTCTTCCGAGGTACGTCTGGGTAGTCACCAGGCCTTCCTTCCGTTGTACCTGTGGGTATAGTCACCGGGTCTTTCTTCTGAGGTACCTCTGGGAAAAGTCACCGGGCCTTCCTTTCGAGGTACCTCTGGGTGCAGTCACCAGGCCTTCCTTCCGAGGTACCTCCGAGTACAGTCACCGGGCCTTCCTTCCAAAGTACCTCTGGGTACAGTCACCGGGTCTTTCTTCTGAGGTACCTCTGGGAACAGTCACCGGGCCTTCCTTTCGAGGTACCTCTGGGTGCAGTCACCAGGCCTTCCTTCCGAGGTACCTCTGAGTACAGTCTCCAGGCCTTCCTTCCGAAGTACCTCTGGGTACAGTCACCGGGCCTTCCTTTCGAGGTACCTCTGGGTACAGTCACCAGGGATTCCTTCCGAGGTAACTCTCGGTAGAGTCACCAGGCATTCCTTCCGAGGTACCTATGGGTACAGTCACCAGGCCTTCCTTCCGAGGTACCTCTGGGTACAATCACCAGGCCTTCCTTCTGAAGTCTCTCTGGGTCCAGTCACGAGGTCTTTCTTCTGAGGTACCTCTGAGTACAGGCACGAGGCCTTCCTTCCCAGGTACCTCTGCTTACGGTCACCAAGCTTTAATTCCGAGGTACCACTGGGTACACTCACCAGTTTGTCTGTCCCACGTACCTCTGTGTACGGTCACCAGGCCTTCCTTCTGAGGCACCTGTGGGTAAAGCCACCGGCCTTCCTTCTGATGTACCTTTGGGTACAGTCACCAGGCCTTGCTTCCGAGGTACATCTGGGGAAATTCACCAGGCCTTTCTTACGAGCTACGTCTGGGTATAGTCAGCAGGCTTTCCTTCTGAGGTACCTATGCGTCCAGTCACCAGAACTTCCTTCAGAGGTACCTCTGGGTACAGGCACCGGCCTTCCTTGTGAGGTACCTCTGGGTACAGTTACCAGGCCTTCCTTCTGAGGTAACCCTGGGTGCAGTCACCAGAATTTTCTTCCGAGGTACCTCTGGGTACAGTCACCAGGCCTTCTTTCGAGGTATCTCTGGGTTCAGTCAGAAGGACTTCCTTGTGAGTTACCTCTGGGTAGAGTCACCAGGCCATCCTTCCGAGGTACCTCTGGGTACAGTCACCAGGACTTCCTTCTAATGTACATCTGGATACGGTCACCAGGCCTTCCTTCCGAGGTACCTCTGGGTACCGTCACCAGGCCTTCCTTCCAGGGCACCTCTGGGTACTCACACCAGGCCTTCCTTCTGAGGTAACTCTGGGTACAGTCACCAGGCCTTCCTTCCGAGGCATCTCTGGTTACAGTCACCAGGCATTTCTTACGAGGTACCTCTGGGTACATTCACCAGGCTTTCCTTCTGAGGTACCTTGAGTACTGTGACCAGGCATTCCTTCCGAGGTAACTCTGGGTACAGTCAACAGACCTTCCTTCTGAGGTAACCCTGGGTGCAGTCACGAGAATTTTCTTCCGGAGTACCTATGGGTACAGTCAGCAGGCCTTCATTCCGAAGTACCTCTGGGGACAGTCACCGGGCCTATTCTTTCGAGGTACCCCTGGGCACACTTACCAGGCCTTCTTTTCGAGGTATCTCTGGGTAGAGTCACCACCACTTCCTTCCGAGGTACCTCTGGGTAGAGTCACCAGGCCTTCCTTCCGAGGTACTTCTGGGTACAATCACCAGGCCTTCCTTCCGAGGTACCTCTGGGTACACTCACCAGGCCTTCCTTCCGAGGTACTTCTGGGTACTCACCGAGCCTTCCTTCCGAGGTACCTCTCGGTACAGTCTCCAGGCCTTCCTTCCGAGGTACTTCTGGGTACAGTCACCAGGCCTTCTTCCGAGGTAACTCTGGGTACAGTCACCAGGCCTCCTTCCGTGTTACCTCTGGGTACAGTCATCCGGCCTTGTTTCTGAGGTCCCTCTTGGTACAGTCACCAGGCCTTTCTTCCGAGATAACTCTGGGTACAGTCACCAGGCCTTTCTGACGAGGTACCTCTAGGTACAGTCACGAGGCCTTCCTTCCATGGTTCCTCTGAGTTCAGTCACCTGGCCTTTCTTCTTAGGTACGCCTGGGTACAGTCACCAGGCCTTCCTTCCGAGGTACCTCTGAATACAGTCACCATGCCTTACTTCCCAGGTACCTTTGGCTACGGTCACCATGCCTTCCTTCCGAGGCACCTCTGGGTACAGCCACCGGGCCTTCCTTCCGAAGTACCTCTGGGTACAGTTCCCAGACCTTCCTTCCGAGGTACCTCTGAGTACAGTCACCAGGCGTTTCTTCCGAGGTACTTTTGGGTACAGTCACCAGGCCTTGCTTCCGAGGTACCTCTGGGTACAGTCACCAGGCCTTTCTTACGAGGTACCTCTGGGTAGAGTCACCATCGCTTCCTTCCGAGGTAACTCTGGGTAGAGTCACCAGGCCTTCCTTCTGAGGTACCTCTGGGTACAGTCACCAGGCCTTGCTTCCGGGATACCTTGAGTACTGTCACCACGCTTTCCTTCCGAGTTACCTCTGGACAGAGTCACCACGCCTTCCTTCTGAGTTACCTCTGGGTACAGTCACCAGAATTTTCTTCCGAGGTACCTTTGGGTGCAGTCACCAGGCCTTTCTTTCGAGGTACCTCTGGGTACAGTCAACAGGCCTTCCTTCAGACGTATCTCTGGGCACAGTCACCAGGCCTGACTTCCAATGTACATCTGGGTACGGTCACCAGGCTTTCCTTCCGAGGTACCTCTGGGTACAGTCACCAGGCCTTTCTTCCGAGATAACTCTGGGTACAGTCACCAGGCCTTTCTGACGAGGTACCTCTAGGTACAGTCACGAGGCCTTCCTTCTGAGTTAGCTCTGGGTACACTCACCAAGTTTTCCTTCCGAGGGACCTCTGGGTACAGTCAGCAGGCCTTCCTCCGAGGCACTAATGTGTACAGTCACCAGGCCTTCCTTCTGAGGTACCTCTGGGTACAAGCACGAGGTCTTTCTTCTGAGGTACCTCTGAGTACAGTCACCAGGCCTTTCTTCCGAGGTATGTCTGGGTACTCACCTGGCATTCCTTCCGAGGTACCTCTGGGTACACTCACCAGGCCTTCCTTCCATGGTTCCTCTGAGTTCAGTCACCTGGCCTTTCTTCGGAGGTACGCCTGGGTACAGTCACCAGGCCTTCCTTCTGAGGTACTTCTGGGTACAGTCACCAGGTCTTCCTTCCGAGGTACCTCTGAATACAGTCACCATGCCTTACTTCCAGGTACCTTTGGCTACGGTCACCAAGCCTTCCTTCCGAGGCACCTCTGGGTACAGCCACCGGGCCTTCCTTCCGAAGTACCTCTGGGTACAGTTCCCAGACCTTCCTTCCGAGGTACCTCTGAGTACAGTCACCAGGCGTTTCTTCCGAGGTACTTTTGGGTAGAGTCACCAGGCCTTGCTTCCGAGGTACCTCTGGGTACAGTCACCAAGCCTTCCTTACGAGGTACCTCTGGGTAGAGTCACCATCGCTTCCTTCCGAGGTAACTCTGGGTAGAGTCACCAGGCCTTCCTTCTGAGGTACCTCTGGGTACAGTCACCAGGCCTTGCTTCCGGGGTACCTTGAGTACTGTCACCACGCTTTCCTTCCGAGTTACCTCTGGACAGAGTCACCACGCCTTCCTTCTGAGGTAACTCTGGGTACAGTCACCAGAATTTTCTTCCGAGGTACCTCTGGGTGCAGTCACCAGGCCTTTCTTTCGAGGTACCTCTGGGTACAGTCAGCAGGCCTTCGTTCAGACGTATCTCCGTGCACAGTCACCAGGCCTGACTTCCAATGTACATCTGGGTACGGTCACCAGGCTTTCCTTCCGAGGTACCTCTGGGTACAGTCACCAGGCCTTTCTTCCGAGATAACTCTGAGTACAGTCACCAGGCCTTTCTGACGAGGTACCTCTAGGTACAGTCACGAGGCCTTCCTTCTGAGTTAGCTCTGGGTACACTCACCAAGTTTTCCTTCCGAGGGACCTCTGGGTACAGTCAGCAGGCCTTCCTCCGAGGCACTAATGTGTACAGTCACCAGGCTTTCCTTCTGAGGTACCTCTGGGTACAAGCACGAGGTCTTTCTTCTGAGGTACCTCTGAGTACAGTCACCAGGCCTTTCTTCTGAGGTATGTCTGGGTACTCACCAGGCATTCCTTCCGAGGTACCTCTGGGTACAGTCACCAGGCCTTCCTTCCGAGGCATCTCTGGGTACAGTCACCAGGCATTTCTTACGAGGTACCTCTGGGTACATTCACCAGGCTTTCCTTCTGAGGTACCTTGAGTACTGTCACTAGGCATTCCATCCGAGGTAACTCTGGGTGCAGTCAACAGACCTTCCTTCTGAGGTAACCCTGGGTGCCGTCACCAGAATTTTCTTCCGGGGTACCTGTGGGTACAGTCAGCAGGCCTTCCTTCCGAAGTACCTCTGGGTAAAGTCACCGGGCCTATTCTTTCGAGGTACCCCTGGGCACACTTACCAGGCCTTCTTTTCGAGGTACCTCTGGGTAGAGTCACCACCACTTCCTTCCGAGGTACCTCTGGGTAGAGTCACCAGGCCTTCCTTCCGAGGTACTTCTGGATACAGTCACCAGGCCTTCTTCCGAGGTAACTCTGGGTACAGTCACCCGGCCTTGTTTCTGAGGTCCCTTTTGGTACAGTCACCAGGCCTTTCTTCCGAGATAACTCTGGGTACAGTCACCAGGCCTTTCTGACGAGGTACCTCTAGGTACAGTCACGAGGCCTTCCTTCTGAGTTAGCTCTGAGTACAGTCACCAGGCCTTTCTTCCGAGGTACTTCTGGGTAGTAACCAGGCCTTCCTTCCGAGGTACATCTAGGTACAGTCACCAGGCCTTCATTCCGAAGTACCTCTGGGTGCAGTCACCAGGCCGTTCTTTCGAGGTACCTCTGGGTACAGTCAATAGGCCTTCCTTCTGAGGTACCTCTGAGTAGAGTCAAAAGGCCTTTCTTCCGAGGTACCTCTGGGTACAGCCACTAGGCCTTTCTTCCGAGGTACTTCAGCGTGCAGTCCCCAGGGCTTCCTTCCGATGTACCTCTGGGTACAATCACCAGGCTTTCCGTCTGTGATACCTCTGGGTACAGACACGAGGTCTTTCTTCCGAGGTACCTCTGGGTACAGTCACTAGGCCTTTCTTCCGACGTACTTCTGAGTACAGTCACCAGGCCTTCCTTCCGAGGTGCCTCTGGGTACAGTCAGCAGGCCTTCCTTCTGAGGTACCTCTGGGTAGAGTCATCAGGCCTTCCTTCTGAGGTACCTCTGCGTACAGGCAGCGCGTCTTCCTTTTGAGGTAACTCTGGGTACAGTCACCAGGTCTTCCTTCCCACGTACCTCTGGTTACAGTCACCAAGCCTTTCTTCCGAGGTATCTCTGGGTAGACTCACCAGGCCTTCCTTCCGAAGTACCTCTGGGTACAGTCAACAGGCCTATTCTTTCGAGGTACCTCTGGGTACAGTCACCATCGCTTCCTTCCGAGGTACCTCTGGGTAGAGTCACCAGGCCTTCCTTTCGAGGTACCTCTGGGTACAGTCACCAGGCCTTCCTTCCGAGGGACCTCTGGGGACAGTCACCAGGCCTTCCTTCAGTGGTACCTCTGAGTACACTCACCTGGCCTTTCTTCGGAGGTACGCCTGGGTACCGTCACCAGGCTTTCCTTCCGAGGAACCGCTGGGTACAATCACCAGGCCTTCCTTCTGAGGTACCTTTGGGTACAGTCACGAGGTCTTTTTTCTGAGGTACCTCTGAGTACAGTCACCAGGCCTTTCTTCCGAGGTACTTCTGGGTAGTCACCATGCGTTCCTTCCAAGGTACCTCTCGGTACAGTCTCCAGGCCTTCCTTCAAGGTAACTCTGGATACAGTCGCCAGGCTTCCTTCCGAGGTACCTCTGGGTACAGTCACCAGGCCTTCCTTCCTAGGTGCCTGTGGGTACAGTCACCAGGCCTTCGTTCCGATGTACTTCTGGGTACAGTCACCAGGCTTTTCTTAAGAGGTACCTCTGGGGACAGTCACGAGGCTTTCCTTCTGAGTTAGCTCTGGGTACAGTCACCAGGCCTTCCTTCCGAGGTACCTCTGGGTAGAGTCAAAAGGCCTTTCTTCCGAGGTACCTCTGGGTACAGCCACTAGGCCTTTCTTCCGAGGTACTTCGGGGTGCAGTCCCCAGGCCTTCCTTCCGATGTACCTCTGGGTACAATCACCAGGCTTTCCGTCTGAGATACCTCTGGGTACAGACACGAGGTCTCTCTTCCGAGGTACCTCTGGGTACAGTCACTAGGCCTTTCTTTTGACGTACTTCTGAGTACAGTCACCAGGCCTTCCTTCCGAGGTGCCTCTGGGTACAGTAAAGCAGGCCTTCCTCCCGTGGTACCTCTGAGTACAGTCACCAGGCCTTCGTTCCGATGTACCTCTGGGTACAGTCATCAGGCTTTTCTTAAGACTTACCTCTGGGGACAGTCACGAGGCTTTCCTTCTGAGTTAGCTCTGGGTACAGCCACCAGGCCTTCCTTCCGAGGTACACCTGGGTACAGTCACCAGGCCCTTTTTCCGAGGTACCTCTGGGTACAGTCACCAGGCATTTCTGAGGAGGTACCTCTGGGTTCAGTCACAAGGCCTTCCTTCTGAGTTAGCTGTGCGTACAGTCACCAGGCCTTTCTTCCGAGGTATGTCTGGGTAGTAACCAGGCCTTCCTTCCGAGGTGCATCGAGGTACAGTCACCAGGCCTTGCTTCCTAGGTGCCTCTGGGTACAGTCACCAGGCCTTCCTTCCGAGGTGCCTCTGGGTACAGTCACCAGGCCTTCGTACCGATGTACCTCTGGGTACAGTCACCAGGCTTTTCTTAAGAGGTACCTCTGGGTACAGTCACGAGGCTTTCCTTCTGACTTAGCTCTGGGTACAGTCACCAGGCCTTCCTTCCGAGGTACCTCTGGGTAGAGTCAAAAGGCCTTTCTTCCGAGGTACCTCTGGGTACAGCCACTAGGCCTTTCTTCCGAGGTACTTCGGGGTGCAGTCTCCACGCCTTCCTTCCGATGTACCTCTGGGTACAATCACCAGGCTTTCCGTCTGAGATACCTCTGGGTACAGACATGAGGTCTTTCTTCCGAGGTACCTCTGGGTACAGTCACTAGGCCTTTCTTCCGACGTACTTCTGAGTACAGTCACCAGGCCTTCCTTCCGAGGTGCCTCTGGGTACAGTCAGCAGGCCTTCCTCCCGTGGTACCTCTGAGTACAGTCACCAGACCTTCCTTCTGAGGTACCTCTGGGTAGAGTCAGCAGGCCTTCCTTCTGAGGTACCTCTGCGTACAGGCAGCGTGTCTTCCTTTTGAGGTAACTCTGGGTGCAGTCACCAGGTCTTCCTTCCCACGTACCTCTGGTTACAGTCACCAAGCCATTCTTCCGAGGTATCTCTGGGTAAAGTCACCAGGCATTTCTTACGAGGTACCTCTGGGTACAGTCACCAGGCCTTCCTTCCGAGGTACCTCTGGATAGACTCACCAGACCTTCCTTCCGAAGTACCTCTGGGTACAGTCACCAGGCCTATTCTTTCGAGGTACCTCTGTGTACACTCACCAGGCCTTCTTTTCGAGGTACCTCTGGGTACAGTCACCATCTCTTCCTTCCGAGGTAACTCTGGGTACAGTCACCAGGCCTTCCTTCCGTGGTACCTCTGAGTACACTCACCTGGCCTTTCTTCGGAGGTACGCCTGGGTACAGTCACCAGGCCTTCCTACCGAGGAACCGCTGGGTACAATCACCAGGCCTTCCTTCTGAGGTACCTTTGGGTACAGTCACGAGGTCTTTTTTCTGAGGTACCTCTGAGTACAGTCACCAGGCCTTTCTTCCGAGGTACTTCTGGGTAGTCACCATGCGTTCCTTCCAAGGTACCTCTCGGTACAGTCTCCAGGCCTTCCTTCCAAGGTAACTCTGGGTACAGTCGCCTTGCTTTCTTCCGAGGTACCTCTGGGTACAGTCACCAGGCCTTCCTTCCTAGGTGCCTCTGGGTACAGTCACCAGGCCTTCATTCCGAGGTACCTCTGGGTACAGTCACCAGGCCTTCGTTCCGATGTACTTCTGGGTACAGTCACCAGGCTTTTCTTAAGAGGTACCTCTGGGGACAGTCACTAGGCTTTCCTTCTGAGTTAGCTCTGGGTACAGTCACCAGGCCTTCCTTCCGAGGTACCTCTGGGTAGAGTGAAAAGGCCTTTCTTCCGAGGTACCTCTGGGTACAGCCACTAGGCCTTTCTTCCGAGGTACTTCGGGGTGCAGTCCCCAGGCCTTCCTTCCGATGTACCTCTGGGTACAATCACCAGGCTTTCCGTCTGAGATACCTCTGGGTACAGACACGAGGTCTCTTTTCCCAGGTACCTCTGGGTACAGTCACTAAGCCTTTCTTTTGACGTACTTCTGAGTACAGTCACCAGGCCTTCCTTCCGAGGTGCCTCTGGGTACAGTCAGCAGACCTTCCTCCCGTGGTACCTCTGAGTACAGTCACCAGACCTTCCTTCTGAGGTACCTCTGGGTACAGTCAGCAGGCCTTCCTTCTGAGGTACCTCTGCGTACAGGTAGCGCGTCTTCCTTTTGAGGTAACTCTGGGTACAGTCACCAGGTCTTCCTTCCCACGTACCTCTGGTTACAGTCACCAAGCCTTTCTTCCGAGGTATCTCTGGGTAAAGTCACCAGGCATTTCTTACGAGGTACCTCTGGGTACAGTCACCAGGCCTTCCTTCCGAGGTACCTCTGGGTAGACTCACCAGGCCTTCCTTCCGTGGTACTTCTGAGTACACTCACCTGGCCTTTCTTCGGAGGTACGCCTGGGTACAGTCACCAGGCCTTCCTTCCGAGGAACCGCTGGGTACAATCACCAGGCCTTCCTTCTTAGGTACCTTTGGGTACAGTCACGAGGTCTTTTTTCTGAGGTACCTCTGAGTACAGTCACCAGGCCTTTCTTCCGAGGTACTTCTGGGTAGTCACCATGCCTTCCTTCCAAGGTACCTCTGGGTACAGTCACCAGGCCTTCCTTCCTAGGTGCCTCTGGGTACAGTCACCAGGCCTTCATTCCGAGCTGCCTCTGGGTACAGTCACCAGGCCTTCGTTCCGATGTACTTCTGGGTACAGTCACCAGGCTTTTCTTAAGAGGTACCTCTGGGGACAGTCACGAGGCTTTCCTTCTGAGTTAGCTCTGGGTACAGTCACCAGGCCTTCCTTCCGAGGTACCTCTGGGTAGAGTCAAAAGGCCTTTCTTCCGAGGTACCTCTGGGTACAGCCACTAGGCCTTTCTTCCGAGGTACTTCGGGGTGCAGTCCCCAGGCCTTCCTTCCGATGTACCTCTGGGTACAATCACCAGGCTTTCCGTCTGAGATATCTCTGGGTACAGACACGAGGTCTCTCTTCCGAGGTACCTCTGGGTACAGTCACTAGGCCTTTCTTTTGACGTACTTCTGAGTACAGTCACCAGGCCTTCCTTCCGAGGTGCCTCTGGGTACAGTCAGCAGGCCTTCCTCTCGTGGTACCTCTGAGTACAGTCACCAGGCCTTCGTTCCGATGTACCTCTGGGTACAGTCACCAGGCTTTTCTTAAGAGGTACCGCTGGGGACGGTCCCGAGGCTTTCCTTCTGAGTTAGCTCTGGGTACAGTCACCAGGCCTTCCTTCCGAGGTACCTCTGGGTAGAGTCAAAGGCCTTTCTTCCGACGTACCTCTGGGTACAGCCACTAGGCCTTTCTTCCGAGGTACTGCGGGGTGCAGTCCCCAGGCCTTCCTTCCGATGTACCTCTGGGTACAATCACCAGGCTTTCCGTCTGAGATACCTCTGGGTACAGACATGAGGTCTTTCTTCCGAGGTACCTCTGGGTACAGTCACTAGGCCTTTCTTCCGACGTACTTCTGAGTACAGTCACCAGGCCTTCCTTCCGAGGTGCCTCTGGGTACAGTCAGCAGGCCTTCCTCCCGTGGTACCTCTGAGTACAGTCACCAGACCTTCCTTCTGAGGTACCTCTGGGTACAGTCATCAGGCCTTCCTTCTGAGGTACCTCTGCGTACAGGCAGCGCGTCTTCCTTTTGAGGTAACTCTGGGTACAGTCACCAGGTCTTCCTTTCCACGTACCTCTGGTTACACTCACCAAGCCTTTCTTCCGAGGTATCTCTGGGTAAAGTCACCCGGCATTTCTTACGAGGTACCTCTGGGTACAGTCACCAGGCCTTCCTTCCGAGGTACCTCTGGGTAGAGTCACCAGGCCTTCCTTCCGAAGTACCTCTGGGTACAGTCACCAGGCCAATTCTTTCGAGGTACCTCTGGGTACACTCACCAGGCCTTCTTTTCGAGGTACCTCTGGGTATAGTCACCATCGCTTCCTTCCGAGGTACCTCTGGGTACAGTCACCAGGCCTTCCTTCCGAGGGACCTCTGGGTACAGTCACCAGGCCTTGCTTCCGGGGTACCTTGAGTACTGTCACCACGCTTTCCTTCCGAGTTACCTCTGGACAGAGTCACCGCTCCTTCCTTCTGAGGTAACTCTGGGTACAGTCACCAGAAATTTCTTCCGAGGTACCTCTGGGTGCAGTCACCAGGCCTTCCTTCCGAGGTACCTCTGGGTACACTCACCAGGCCTTCCTTCCGAGGTACTTCTGGGTACTCACCGAGCCTTCCTTCCGAGGTACCTCTCGGTACAGTCTCCAGGCCTTCCTTCCGAGGTACTTCTGGGTACAGTCACCAGGCCTTCTTCCGAGGTAACTCTGGGTACAGACACCAGGCCTCCTTCCGTGTTACCTCTGGGTACAGTCACCCGGCCTTGTTTCTGAGGTCCATCTTGGTACAGTCACCAGGCCTTTCTTCCGAGATAACTCTGGGTACAGTCACCAGGCCTTTCTGACGAGGTACCTCTAGGTACAGTCACGAGGCCTTCGTTCCATGGTTCCTCTGAGTTCAGTCACCTGGCCTTTCTTCTTAGGTACGCCTAGGTACAGTCACCAGGCCTTCCTTCCGAGGTACCTCTGAATACAGTCACCATGCCTTACTTCCCAGGTACCTTTGGCTACGGTCACCAAGCCTTCCTTCCGAGGCACCTCTGGGTACAGCCACCGGGCCTTCCTTCCGAAGTACCTCTGGGTACGGTTCCCAGACCTTCCTTCCGAGGTACCTCTGAGTACAGTCACCAGGCCGTTCTTCCGAGGCACTTCTGGGTACAGCCACCAGGCCTTCCTTCCGAGGTACACCTGGTACAGTCACCAGGCCTTCTTCCTAGGTAAGTCTGGGTACAGTCATCAGGCCTCCTTCCGAGGTACCTCTGGATACAGTCACTCGGCCTTGTTTCTGAGTTGCCTCTGCATACAGTCACCTGGCCTTTCTTCCGAGATAACTCTGGGTACAGTCACCAGGCCTTTCTGACGAGGTACCTCTAGGTACAGTCACGAGGCCTTCCTTCCATGGTTCCTCTGAGTTCAGTCACCTGGCCTTTCTTCTTAGGTACGCCTGGGTACAGTCACCAGGCCTTCCTTCCGAGGTACCTCTGAATACAGTCACCATGCCTTACTTCCCAGGTACCTTTGGCTAGGGTCACCAAGCCTTCCTTCCGAGGCACCTCTGGGTACAGCGACCGGGCCTTCCGTCCGAAGTACCTCTGGGTACGGTTCCCAGACCTTCCTTCCGAGGTACCTCTGAATACAGTCACCAGGCGTTTCTTCCGAGGTACTTTTGGGTACAGTCGCCAGGCCTTGCTTCCGAGGTATCTCTGGGTACAGTCACCAGGCCTTTCTTACGAGGTACCTCTGGGTAGAGTCACCATCGCTTCCTTCCGAGGTAACTCTGGGTAGAGTCACCAGGCCTTCCTTCTGAGGTACCTCTGGGTACAGTCACCAGGCCTTCCTTCCGAGGTACCTCTGAATACAGTCACCATGCCTTACTTCCCAGGTACCTTTGGCTACGGTCACCAAGCCTTCCTTCCGAGGCACCTCTGGGTACAGCCACCGGGCCTTCTTCCGAAGTACCTCTGGGTACAGTTCCCAGACCTTCCTTCCGAGGTACCTCTGAGTACAGTCACCAGGCGTTTCTTCCGAGGTACTTTTGGGTACAGTCACCAGGCCTTGCTTCCGAGGTACCTCTGGGTACAGTCACCAGGCCTTTCTTACGAGGTACCTCTGGGTACACTCACCAGGCCTAATCTTTCGAGGTACCTCTGGGTACACTCACCACGCCTTCTTTTCGAGGTACCTCTGGGTATAGTCACCATCGCTTTCTTCCGAGGTAACTCTGGGTACAGTCACCAGGCCTTCCTTCCGAGGGACCTCTGGGTACAGTCACCAGGCCTTCCTTCCGAGGCATCTCTGGTTACAGTCACCAGGCATTTCTTACGAGGTACCTCTGGGTACATTCACCAGGCTTTCCTTCTGAGGTACCTTGAGTACTCTCACCAGGCATTCCTTCCGAGGTAACTCTGGGTACAGTCAACAGACCTTCCTTCTGAGGTAACCCTGGGTGCAGTCACGAGAATTTTCTTCCGGAGTACCTGTGGGTACAGTCAGCAGGCCTTCATTCCGAAGTACCTCTGGGTACAGTCACCGGGCCTATTCTTTCGAGGTACCCCTGGGCACACTTACCAGGCCTTCTTTTCGAGGTATCTCTGGGTAGAGTCACCACCACTTCCTTCCGAGGTACCTCTGGGTAGAGTCACCAGGCCTTCCTTCCGAGGTACTTCTGGGTACAATCACCAGGCCTTCCTTCCGAGGTACTTCTGGGTACTCACCGAGCCTTCCTTCCGAGGTACCTCTCGGTACAGTCTCCAGGCCTTCCTTCCGAGGTTCTTCTGGGTACAGTCACCAGGCCTTCTTCCGAGGTAACTCTGGGTACAGTCACCCGGCCTTGTTTCTGAGGTCCCTCTTGGTACAGTCACCAGGCCTTTCTTCTGAGATAACTCTGGGTACAGTCACCAGGCCTTTCTGACGAGGTACCTCTAGGTACAGTCACGAGGCCTTCCTTCCATGGTTCCTCTGAGTTCAGTCACCTGGCCTTTCTTCTTAGGTACGCCTGGGTACAGTCACCAGGCCTTCCTTCTGAGGTACTTCTGGGTACAGTAACCAGGCCTTCCTTCCTAGGTACCTCTGGGTACAGTCACCAGGCCTTCGTTCCGATGTACCTCTGGGTACAGTCACCAGGCTTTTCTTAAGAGGTACCTCTGGGTACAGTCACGAGGCTTTCCTTCTGAGTTAGCTCTGGGTACAGTCACCAGGCCTTCCTTCCGAACTACCTCTGGTTAGAGTCAAAAGGCCTTTCTTCCGAGGTTCCTCTGGGTACAGCCACTAGGCGTTTCTTCCGCAGTACTTCAGGGTGCAGTCCCCAGGCCTTCCTTCCGATGTACCTCTGGGTACAATCACCAGGCTTTCCGTCTGAGATACCTCTGGGTACAGACACGAGGTCTTTCTTCCGAGGTACCTCTGGGTACAGTCACTAGGCCTTTCTTCCCAGGTACCTTTGGCTACGGTCACCAAGCCTTCCTTCCGAGGCAGCTCTGGGTACAGCCACCGGGCCTTCCTTCCGAAGTACCTCTGGGTACGGTTCCCAGACCTTCCTTCCGAGGTACCTCTGAGTACAGTCACCAGGCGTTCCTTCCGAGGTACTTTTGGGTACAGTCACCAGGCCTTGCTTCCGAGGTACTTCTGGGTACAGTCACCAGGCCTTTCTTACGAGGTACCTCTGGGTAGAGTCACCATCGCTTCCTTCCGAGGTAACTCTGGGTAGAGTCACCAGGCCTTCCTTCTGAGGTACCTCTGGGTACAGTCACCAGGCCTTGCTTCCGGGGTACCTTGAGTACTGTCACCACACTTTCCTTCCGAGTTACCTCTGGACAGAGTCACCACGCCTTCCTTCTGAGGTAACTCTGGGTACAGTCACCAGAATTTTCTTCCGAGGTACCTCTGGGTGCAGTCACCAGGCCTTTCTTTCGAGGTACCTCTGGGTACAGTCAACAGGCCTTCCTTCAGACGTATCTCTGGGCACAGTCACCAGGCCTGACTTCCAATGTACATCTGGGTACGGTCACCAGGCTTTCCTTCCGAGGTACCTCTGGGTACAGTCACCAGGCCTTTCTTCCGAGATAACTCTGGGTACAGTCACCAGGCCTTTCTGACGAGGTACCTCTAGGTACAGTCACGAGGCCTTCCTTCTGAGTTAGCTCTGGGTACACTCACCAAGTTTTCCTTCCGAGGGACCTCTGGGTACAGTCAGCAGGCCTTCCTCCGAGGCACTAATGTGTACAGTCACCAGGCCTTCCTTCTGAGGTACCTCTGGGTACAAGCACGAGGTCTTTCTTCTGAGGTACCTCTGAGTACAGTCACCAGGCCTTTCTTCCGAGGTATGTCTGGGTACTCACCAGGCCTTCCTTCCATGGTTCCTCTGAGTTCAGTCACCTGGCCTTTCTTCGGGGGTACGCCTGGGTAGAGTCACCAGGCCTTCCTTCTGAGGTACTTCTGGGTACAGTCACCAGGCCTTCCTTCCGAGGTACCTCTGAATACAGGCACCATGTCTTACTTTCCAGGTACCTTTGGCTACGGTCACCAAGCCTTCCTTCCGAGGCACCTCTGGGTACAGCCACCAGGCATTTCTGAGGAGGTACCTCTGGGTTTAGTCACAAGGTCTTCCTTCTGAGTTAGCTGTGAGTACAGTCACCAGGCCTTTCTTCCGAGGTACGTCTGAGCAGTAACCAGGCCTTCCTTCCGACCTTCATCGAGGTACAGTCACCAGGCCTTGCTTCCTAGATGCCTCTGGGTACAGTCACCAGACCTTCACTCCGAGGTACCTCTGGGTACAGTCACCAGGCCTTCTTTCCGATGTACCTCTGGGTACAGTGACCAGGCTTTTCTTAAGAGGTACCTCTGGGTACAGTCAGCAGGCCTTCCTTCTGAGGTACCTCTGCGTACAGGCAGCGCGTCTTCCTTTTGAGGTAACTCTGGGTACACTCACCAGGTCTTCCTTTCCACGTACCTCTGGTTACAGTCACCAAGCCTTTCTTCCGAGGTATCTCTGGGTAAAGTCACGAGGCATTTCTTACGAGGTACCTCTGGGTACAGTCACCAGGCCTTCCTTCCGAGGTACCTCTGGGTACAGCCACCGGGCCTTCCTTCCGAAGTACCTCTGGGTACAGTTCCCAGACCTTCCTTCCGAGGTACCTCTGAGTACAGTCACCAGGCGTTTCTTCCGAGGTACTTTTGGGTACAGTCACCAGGCCTTGCTTCCGAGGTACCTCTGGGTACAGTCACCAGGCCTTTCTTACGAGGTACCTCTGGGTACAGTCACCAGGCCTTCTTTTCGAGGTACCTCTGGGTATAGTCACCATCGCTTTCTTCCGAGGTAACTCTGGGTAGAGTCACCAGGCCTTCCTTCCGAGGGACATTTGGGTACAGTCACCAGGCCTTCCTTCCGTGGTACCTCTGAGTACACTCACCTGGCCTTTCTTCGGAGGTACGCCTGGGTACAGTCACCAGGCCTTCCTTCCGAGGTACCTTTGGGTACAGCCACCGGGCCTTCCTTCCGAAGTACCTCTGGGTACAGTTCCCAGACCTTCCTTCCGAGGTACCTCTGAGTACAGTCACTAGGCGTTTCTTCCGAGGTACTTTTGGGTACAGTCACCAGGCCTTGCTTCTGAGGAACCTCTGGGTACAGTCACCAGGCCTTTCTTACGAGGTACCTCTGGGTACAGTCACCATCGCTTCCTTCCGAGGTAACTCTGGGTAGAGTCACCAGACCCTCCTTCTGAGGTACCTCTGGGTACTCACCGAGCCTTCCTTCCAAGGTACCTCTTGGTACATTCTCCATTCCTTCCGAGGTACTTCTGGGTACATTCTCCAGGCCTTCCTTCGAGGTACTTCTGGGTACAGTCACCAGGCCTTTCTTTCGGGGTACTTCTGGGTACTCACCGAGCCTTCCTTCCAAGGTACGTCTTGGTACATTCTCCAGGCCTTCCTTCCGAGGTACTTCTGGGTACAGTCACCAGGCCTTCTTCCGAGGTAACTCTGGGTACAGTCACCAGGCCTCCTTCTGAGGTACCTCTGGGTACAGTCACCCGGCCTTGTTTCTGAGGTTCCTCTGGGTACAGTCACCAGGCCTTTCTACCGAGATAACTCTGGGTACAGTCACCAGGCCTTTCTTACGAGGTACCTCTAGGTACAGTCACGAGGCCTTCCTTCTGATTTAGCTCTGGGTACAGTCACCAAGTTTTCCTTTCGAGGGACCTCTGGGTACAGTAAGCAGGCCTTCCTCCGAGGCACTAAAGTGTACAGTCACCAGGCCTTCCTTCCGTGGTACCTCTGAGTTCAGTCACCTGGCCTTTTTTCGGAGGTACGCCTGGGTACAGTCACCAGGCCTTCCTTCTGAGGTACTTCTGGGTACAGTAACCAGGCCTTCCTTCCTAGGTACCTCTGGGTACAGTCACCAGGCCTTCGTTCCGATGTACCTCTGGGTACAGTCACCAGGCTTTTCTTAAGAGGTACCTCTGGGTACAGTCACGAGGCTTTCCTTCTGAGTTAGCTCTGGGTACAGTCACCAGGCCTTCCTTCCGAACTACCTCTGGTTAAAGTCAAAAGGCCTTTCTTCCGAGGTTCCTCTGGGTACAGCCACTAGGCGTTTCTTCCGGAGTACTTCGGGGTGCAGTCCCCAGGCCTTCCTTCCGATGTACCTCTGGGTACAATCACCAGGCTTTCTGTCTGAGATACCTCTGGGTACAGACACGAGGTCTTTCTTCCGAGGTACCTCTGGGTACAGTCACTAGGCCTTTCTTCCCAGGTACCTTTGGCTACGGTCACCAAGCCTTCCTTCCGAGGCAGCTCTGGGTACAGCCACCGGGCCTTCCTTCCGAAGTACCTCTGGGTATGGTTCCCAGACCTTCCTTCCGAGGTACCTCTGAGTACAGTCACCAGGCGTTCCTTCCGAGGTACTTTTGGGTACAGTCACCAGGCCTTGCTTCCGAGGTACCTCTGGGTACAGTCACCAGGCCTTTCTTACGAGGTACCTCTGGGTAGAGTCACCATCGCTTCCTTCCGAGGTAACTCTGGGTAGAGTCACCAGGCCTTCCTTCTGAGGTACCTCTGGGTACAGTCACCAGGCCTTGCTTCCGGGGTACCTTGAGTACTGTCACCACGCTTTCCTTCCGAGTTACCTCTGGACAGAGTCACCACGCCTTCCTTCTGAGGTAACTCTGGGTACAGTCACCAGAATTTTCTTCCGAGGTACCTCTGGGTGCAGTCACCAGGCCTTTCTTTCGACGTACCTCTGGGTACAGTCAACAGGCCTTCCTTCAGACGTATCTCTGGGCACAGTCACCAGGCCTGACTTCCAATGTACATCTGGGTACGGTCACCAGGCTTTCCTTCCGAGGTACCTCTGGGTACAGTCACCAGGCCTTTCTGACGAGGTACCTCTAGGTACAGTCACGAGGCCTTCCTTCTGAGTTAGCTCTGGGTACAGTCACCAAGTTTTCCTTCCGAGGGACCTCTGGGTACAGTCAGCAGGCCTTCCTCCGAGGCACTAATGTGTACAGTCACCAGGCCTTCCTTCTGAGGTACCTCTGGGTACAAGCACGAGGTCTTTCTTCTGAGGTACCTCTGAGTACAGTCACCAGGCCTTTCTTCCGAGGTATGTCTGGGTACTCACCAGGCATTCCTTCCGAGGTACCTCTGGGTACAGTCACCAGGCCTTCCTTCCATGGTTCCTCTGAGTTCAGTCACCTGGCCTTTCTTCGGGGGTACGCTTGGGTAGAGTCACCAGGCCTTCCTTCTGAGGTACTTCTGGGTACAGTCACCAGGCCTTCCTTCCGAGGTACCTCTGAATACAGGCACCATGTCTTACTTCCCAGGTACCTTTGGCTACGGTCACCAAGCCTTCCTTCCGAGGCACCTCTGGGTACAGCCACCAGGCATTTCTGAGGAGGTACCTCTGGGTTTAGTCACAAGGTCTTCCTTCTGAGTTAGCTGTGAGTACAGTCACCAGGCCTTTCTTCCGAGGTACGTCTGAGCAGTAACCAGGCCTTCCTTCCGACCTTCATCGAGGTACAGTCACCAGGCCTTGCTTCCTAGATGCCTCTGGGTACAGTCACCAGACCTTCACTCCGAGGTACCTCTGGGTACAGTCAGCAGGCCTTCTTTCCGATGTACCTCTGGGTACAGTGACCAGGCTTTTCTTAAGAGGTACCTCTGGGTACAGTCAGCAGGCCTTCCTTCTGAGGTACCTCTGCGTACAGGCAGCGCGTCTTCCTTTTGAGGTAACTCTGGGTACAGTCACCAGGTCTTCCTTCCCACGTACCTCTGGTTACAGTCACCAAGCCTTTCTTCCGAGGTATCTCTGGGTAAAGCCACCAGGCATTTCTTACGAGGTACCTCTGGGTAGAGTCCCCAGGCCTTCCTTCCGAAGTACCTCTGGGTACAGTCAACAGGCCTATTCTTTCGAGGTACCTCTGGGAACAGTCACCCGGCCTTGTTTCTGAGGTACCTCTGGGTACACTCACCAGGCCTTCCTTCCTTCACGAGGCTTTCCTTCTGAGTTAGCTCTGGGTACAGTCACCAGGCCTTCCTTCCGAGGTACCTCTGGGTAGAGTCAAAAGGCCTTTCTTCCGAGGTACCTCTGGGTACAGCCACTAGGCCTTTCTTCCGAGGTACTTCGGGGTGCAGTCCCCAGGCCTTCCTTCCGATGTACCTCTGGGTACAATCACCAGGCTTTCCGTCTGAGATACCTCTGGGTACAGACACGAGGTCTCTCTTCCGAGGTACCTCTGGGTACAGTCACTAGGCCTTTCTTTTGACGTACTTCTGAGTACAGTCACCAGGCCTTCCTTCCGAGGTGCCTCTGGGTACAGTCAGCAGGCCTTCCTCCCGTGGTACCTCTGAGTAGAGTCACCAGACCTTCCTTCTGAGGTACCTCTGGGTAGAGTCATCAGGCCTTCCTTCTGAGGTACCTCTGCGTACAGGCAGCGCGTCTTCCTTTTGAGGTAACTCTGGGTACAGTCACCAGGTCTTCCTTTCCACGTACCTCTGGGTACAGTCACCAGGCCTTCCTTCCGAGGTACCTCTGGGTACAGCCACCGGGCCTTCCTTCCGAAGTACCTCTGGGTACAGTTCCCAGACCTTCCTTCCGAGGTACCTCTGAGTACAGTCACCAGGCGTTTCTTCCGAGGTACTTTTGGGTACAGTCACCAGGCCTTGCTTCCGAGGTACCTCTGGGTACAGTCACCAGGCCTTTCTTACGAGGTACCTCTGGGTACAGTCACCAGGCCTATTCTTTCGAGGTACCTCTGGGTACACTCACCAGGCCTTCTTTTCGAGGTACCTCTGGGTATAGTCACCATCGCTTTCTTCCGAGGTAACTCTGGGTAGAGTCACCAGGCCTTCCTTCCGAGGGACATTTGGGTACAGTCACCAGGCCTTCCTTCCGTGGTACCTCTGAGTACACTCACCTGGCCTTTCTTCGGAGGTACGCCTGGGTACAGTCACCAGGCCTTCCTTCCGAGGTACCTTTGGGTACAGCCACCGGGCCTTCCTTCCGAAGTACCTCTGGGTACAGTTCCCAGACCTTCCTTCCGAGGTACCTCTGAGTACAGTCACTAGGCGTTTCTTCCGAGGTACTTTTGGGTACAGTCACCAGGCCTTGCTTCCGAGGAACCTCTGGGTACAGTCACCAGGCCTTTCTTACGAGGTACCTCTGGGTACAGTCACCATCGCTTCCTTCCGAGGTAACTCTGGGTAGAGTCACCAGACCCTCCTTCTGAGGTACCTCTGGGTACTCACCGAGCCTTCCTTCCAAGGTACCTCTTGGTACATTCTCCATTCCTTCCGAGGTACTTCTGGGTACATTCTCCAGGCCTTCCTTCGAGGTACTTCTGGGTACAGTCACCAGGCCTTTCTTTCGGGGTACTTCTGGGTACTCACCGAGCCTTCCTTCCAAGGTACGTCTTGGTACATTCTCCAGGCCTTCCTTCCGAGGTACTTCTGGGTACAGTCACCAGGCCTTCTTCCGAGGTAACTCTGGGTACAGTCACCAGGCCTCCTTCTGAGGTACCTCTGGGTACAGTCACCCGGCCTTGTTTCTGAGGTTCCTCTGGGTACAGTCACCAGGCCTTTCTACCGAGATAACTCTGGGTACAGTCACCAGGCCTTTCTTACGAGGTACCTCTAGGTACAGTCACGAGGCCTTCCTTCTGATTTAGCTCTGGGTACAGTCACCAAGTTTTCCTTTCGAGGGACCTCTGAGTACAGTAAGCAGGCCTTCCTCCGAGGCACTAAAGTGTACAGTCACCAGGCCTTCCTTCCGTGGTACCTCTGAGTTCAGTCACCTGGCCTTTTTTCGGAGGTACGCCTGGGTACAGTCACCAGGCCTTCCTTCTGAGGTACTTCTGGGTACAGTAACCAGGCCTTCCTTCCTAGGTACCTCTGGGTACAGTCACCAGGCTTTTCTTAAGAGGTACCTCTGGGTACAGTCACGAGGCTTTCCTTCTGAGTTAGCTCTGGGTACAGTCACCAGGCCTTCCTTCCGAACTACCTCTGGTTAGAGTCAAAAGGCCTTTCTTCCGAGGTTCCTCTGGGTACAGCCACTAGGCGTTTCTTCCGGAGTACTTCGGGGTGCAGTCCCCAGGCCTTCCTTCCGATGTACCTCTGGGTACAATCACCAGGCTTTCCGTCTGAGATACCTCTGGGTACAGACACGAGGTCTTTCTTCCGAGGTACCTCTGGGTACAGTCACTAGGCCTTTCTTCCGACGTACTTCTGAGTACAGTCACCAGGCCTTCCTTCCGAGGTACCTCTGGGTACAGTCACCAGGCCTTCCTTCCGAGGGACCTCTGGGTACAGTCACCAGGCCTTCCTTCCGTGGTACCTCTGAGTACAGTCACCTGGCCTTTCTTCGGAGGTACGCCTGGGTACAGTCACCAGGCCTTCCTTCCGAGGAACCGCTGGGTACAATCACCAGGCCTTCCTTCTGAGGTACCTTTGGGCACAGTGACGAGGTCTTTTTTCTGAAGTACCTCTGAGTACAGTCACCAGGCCTTTCTTCCGAGGTACTTCCAGGTAGTCACCATGCCTTCCTTCCAAGGTACCTCTCGGTACAGTCTCCCGGCCTTCCTTCCGAGGTACCTCTGGGTACAGTCACCAGGCCTTCCTTCTCAGGTAACTCTGGGTACAGTCACCAGGCCTTTCTTTCGCGGTATCTCTGTGTACAGTCTGAAGGACTTCCTTGTCACTTACCTCTGGGTACAGTCACGAGGCCTTTGTTACGAGGCACCTCTGGGTACAGTCATCGGCCCTCCTTCTGAGGTACCTCTGCGTACAGTCACCCGTCCTTCTTTCAGAGGTCCCTCTGGGTACAGTCACCAGGCCTTTCTTCGAGCTACCTCTGGGTACAGTCATCAGGCCTTCCTTCTGAGGTACCTCTGGGTACAGTCACCAGGCCTTCCTTCTGAGGTACTTCTGGGTACAGTCAGCAGGCCTTGCTTCTGAGTTTCCTCTGGGTACAGTCACCAGGCCTTCGTTTCGAGGTACCTCTGGGTACAGTCACCAGGCCTTCCTTCCGAGGCATCTCTGGGTACAGTCACCAGGCATTTCTTACGAGGTACCTCTGGGTACATTCACCAGGCATTCCTTCCGAGGTACCTCTGGGTACAGTCACCAGGCCTTCCTTCTGAGGTAACCCTGGGTGGAGTCACCAGAATTTTCTTCCGGGGTACCTCTGGGTACAGTCAGCAGGCCTTCCTTCCGAAGTACCTCTGGGTACAGCCACCGGGCCTATTCTTTCGAGGTACCCCTGGGCACACTCACCAGGCCTTCTTTTCGAGGTACCTCTGGATACAGTCACCATCGCTTCCTTTCGAGGTACCTCTGGGTAGTGTCACCAGGCCTTCCTTCGGATGTACCTCTGGGTGCAATCACCAGGCCTTCCTTCTGTGCTACCACTGGGTACAGTGACGAGGTCTTTCTTCTGAGGTACCTCTGAGTACAGCCACCAGGCCTTTCTTCCGAGGTACTTCTGGGTACTCACCAAGCCTTCCTTCCGAGGTACCTCTCGGTACAGTCTCCATTCCTTCCTTCCGAGGTACTTCTGGGTACAGTTACCAGGCCTTCTTCCGAGGTATCTCTGGGTACAGTCACCAGGCCTCCTTCCGAGGTACCTCTGGGTACAGTCACCCGGCCTTGTTTCTGAGGTCCCTCTGGGTACAGTTACCAGGACTTTCTTACGAGGTACCTCTAGGTACAGTCACGAGGCCTTCCTTCTGAGTTAGCTCTGGGTACACTCACCAAGTTTTCCTTCCGAGGGACCTCTCGGTACACTCACCAGGCCTTCCTTCCGAGGTACATCTGGTTACAGTCACCAGGCCTTCCTTTCGAGGTACTTCTGGGTACAATCACCAGGCCTTCCTTCCGAGGTACATCTGGTTACAGTCACCAGGCCTTCCTTCCGAGGTACTTCTGGGTACAATCACCAGGCCTTCCTTCTGAGCTACCTCTGGGTACAGTGACGAGGTCTTTCTTCTGAGGTACCTCGGAATACAGTCACCAGGCCTTTCTTCCGAGGTATTTCTGGGTACTCACCGAGCCTACCTTCCGAGGTACCTCTCGGTACATTCTCCAGGCCTTCCTTCCGAGGTAACTTTGAGTACAGTCACCAGGCCTTTCTTCCGAGGTACCTCTGGGTACAGTCACCAGGCCTTCCTTCCGTGGTACCTCTGAGTACAGTCACCTGGCCTTTCTTCGGAGGTACCTCTGAGTACAGTCACCAGGCGTTCCTTCCGAGGTACTTTTGGGTACAGTCACCAGGCCTTGCTTCCGAGGTACCTCTGGGTACAGTCACCAGGCCTTTCTTACGAGGTTCCTCTGGGTACAGTGACCATCGCTTCCTTCCGAGGTAACTCTGGGTAGAGTCACCAGGCCTTCCTTCTGAGGTACCTCTGGGTACAGTCACCAGGCCTTGCTTCCGGGGTACCTTGAGTACTGTCACCACGCTTTCCTTCCGAGTTACCTCTGGACAGAGTCACCACGCCTTCCTTCTGAGGTAACTCTGGGTACAGTCACCAGAATTTTCTTCCGAGGTACCTCTGGGTGCAGTCACCAGGCCTTTCTTTCGAGGTACTTCTGGGTACAGTCAACAGGCCTTCCTTCAGACGTATCTCTGGGCACAGTCACCAGGCCTGACTTCCAATGTACATCTGGGTACGGTCACCAGGCTTTCCTTCCGAGGTACCTCTGGGTACAGTCACCAGGCCTTTCTTCCGAGATAACTCTGGGTACAGTCACCAGGCCTTTCTGACGAGGTACCTCTAGGTACAGTCACGAGGCCTTCCTTCTGAGTTAGCTCTGGGTACAGTCACCAAGTTTTCCTTCCGAGGGAACTCTGGGTACAGTCAGCAGGCCTTCCTCCGAGGCACTAATGTGTACAGTCACCAGGCCTTCCTTCTGAGGTACCTCTGGGTACAAGCACGAGGTCTTTCTTCTGAGGTACCTCTGAGTACAGTCACCAGGCCTTTCTTCCGAGGTATGTCTGGGTACTCACCAGGCATTCCTTCCGAGGTACCTCTGGGTACACCCCCCAGGCCTTCCTTCTGAGGTACCTCTGTGTACAGGCAGCGCGTCTTCCTTTTGAGGTAACTCTGGGTACAGTCACCAGGTCTTCCTTCCCACGTACCTCTGGTTACAGTCACCAAGCCTTTCTTCCGAGGTAACTCTGGGTACAGTCACCAGGCCTTCTTCCGAGGTAACTCTGGGTACAGTCACCAGGCCTCCTTCCGTGTTACCTCTGGGTACAGTCATCCGGCCTTGTTTCTGAGGTCCCTCTTGGTACAGTCACCAGGCCTTTCTTCCGAGATAACTCTGGGTACAGTCACCAGGCCTTTCTGACGAGGTACCTCTAGGTACAGTCACGAGGCCTTCCTTCCATGGTTCCTCTGAGTTCAGTCACCTGGCCTTTCTTCTTAGGTACGCCTGGGTACAGTCACCAGGCCTTCCTTCCGAGGTACCTCTGAATACAGTCACCATGCCTTACTTCCCAGGTACCTTTGGCTACGGTCACCAAGCCTTCCTTCCGAGGCACCTCTGGGTACAGCCACCGGGCCTTCCTTCCGAAGTACCTCTGGGTACAGTTCCCAGACCTTCCTTCCGAGGTACCTGGGAGTACAGTCACCAGGCGTTTCTTATGAGGTACCTCTGGATACAGTCACCAGGCCTTTCTTACGAGGTACCTCTGCGTACAGTCACCATCGCTTCCTTCCGAGGTAGCTCTGGGTAGAGTCACCAGGCCTTCCTTCCAAGGTGCCTCTGGGTACAGTCACCAGGCCTTCATTCCGATGTACCTCTGGGTACAGTCACCAGGCTTTTCTTAAGAGGTACCTCTGGGTACTGTCACGAGGTTTGCCTTCTGAGATAGGTCTGGGTACTGTCACCAGGCCTTCCTTCCGAGGTACCTCTGGGTAGAGTCAAAAGGCCTTTCTTCCGAAGTACCTCTGGGTACAGCCACTAGGCATTTCTTCCGAGGTACTTCTGGGTAGTCACCATGCCTTCCTTCCAAGGTACCTCTCGGTACAGTCTTCAGGCCTTCCTTCCGAGGTAACTCTGGGTACAGTCACCAGGCTTCCTTCGGAGGTACCTCTAGGTACAGTCACGAGGCCTTCCTTCTGAGTTAGCTCTGGGTACAGTCACCAAGTTTTCCTTCCGAGGGACCTCTAGGTACAGTCACCAGGCCTTCCTTTCGTGGTACCTCTGAGTACAGTCACCTGGCCTTTCTTCGGAGGTACGCCTGGGTACTCTCACCAGGGCTTCCTTCTGAGGTTCTTCTGGGTACAGTCACCAGGCCTTCCCTCCGCGGTACCTCGGAATACAGTCACCATGCCTTACTTCCCAGGTACCTTTGGCTACGGTCACCAAGCCTTCCTTCCGAGGCACCTCTGGGTACAGCCACCGGGCCTTCCTTCCGAAGTACCTCTGGGTACAGTTCCCAGACCTTCCTTCCAAGGTATCTCTGGGTACAGTCACCAGGCCTTGCTTCCGAGGTACCTTGAGTAGTGTCACCACGCTTTCCTTCCGAGTTACCTCTGGACAGAATCACCACGCCTTCCTTCTGAGGTAACTCTGGGTACAGTCACCAGAATTTTCTTCCGAGGTACCTCTGGGTGCAGTCACCAGGCCTTTCTTTCGAGGTACCTCTGGGTACAGTCAACAGGCCTTCCTTCTGAGGTACCTCTGGGCACAGTCACCAGGCCTAACTTCTAATGTACATCTGGGTACGGACACCAGGCTTTCCTTCCGAGGTACCTCTGGGTACAGTCACCAGGCATTTCTGATGAGGTACCTCTGGTTCAGTCACCAGGCCTTCCTTCTGAGTTAGCTCTGAGTACAGTCACCAGGCCTTTCTTCCGAGGTACATCTAGGTACAGTCACCAGACCTTCCTTCCTAGGTGCCTCTGGGTACAGTCACCAGGCCTTCATTCCGAGGTACCTCTGGGTACAGTCACCAGACCTTCATTCCGAGGTACCTCTGGGTACAGTCACCAGGCCTGACTTCTAATGTACATCTGGGTACGGTCACCAGGCTTTCCTTTCGAGGCTCTTCGGGGTACAGCCACCAGGCCTTCCTTCCGAGGTACACCTGGGTACAGTCACCAGGCCTTTCTTCCGAGGTACCTCTGGGTACAGTCACCAGGCATTTCTGACGAGGTACTTCTGGGTCCAGTCACCAGGCCTTCCTTCTGAGTTAGCTCTGAGTACAGTCACCAGGCCCTTCTTCCGAGGTACGTCTGGGTAGTAACCAGGCCTTCCTTCCGAGGTATATCTAGGTACAGTCACCAGGCCTTCCTTCCTAGGTGCCTCTGGGTACAGTCACCAGGCCTTCCTTCTGAGGTACCTCTGCGTACAGGCAGCGCGTCTTCCTTTTGAGGTAACTCTGGGTACAGTCACCAGGTCTTCCTTCCCACGTACCTCTGGTTACAGTCACCAAGCCTTTCTTCCGAGGTATCTCTGGGTAAAGCCACCAGGCATTTCTTACGAGATACCTCTGGGTACACTCACCACGCATTCCTTCCGAGGTACTTCTGGGTAGAGTCACCAGGCCTTCCTTCCGAAGTACCTCTGGGTACAGTCACCAGGCCTATTCTTTCGAGGTACCTCTGGGTACACTCACCAGGCCTTCTTTTTGCGGTACCTCCGGGTACAGTCACCATCGCGTCCTTCCGAGGTAACTCTGGGTAGAGTCACCAGGCCTTCCTTCGGAGGTACCTCTGGGTACAGTCACCAGGCCTTCCTTCCGAGGTACCTCTGGGTACAGTCACCAGGCCTTCCTTCCGTGGTACCTCTGAGTACAGTCACCTGGCCTTTCTTCGGAGGTATGCCTGGGTACAGTCACCAGGCCTTCCTTCCGAGGAACCCCTGGGTACAATCACCAGGCCTTCCTTCTGAGGTACCTTTGGGTATAGTGATGAGGTCTTTTTTCTTAGGTACCTCTGAGTACATTCACCAGGCCTTCCTTCCGAGGTACTTCTGGGTAGTCACCATGCCTTCCTTCTAAGGTACCTCTCGGTACAGTCTCCAGGCATTCCTTCCGAGGTAACTCTGGGTAGAGTCACCAGGTTTCCTTCAGAGGTGCCTCTGGGCACAGTCACCAGGCCTAACTTCTAATGTACATCTGGGTACGGTCACCAGGCTTTCCTTCCGAGGTACCCCTGGGTACAGTCACCAGGAATTTCTGACGAGGTACGTCTGGGTAGTAACCAGGCCTTCCTTCCGAGGTACATCTAGGTACAGTCACCAGGCCTTCCTTCCTAGGTGCCTCTGGGTACAGTCACCGGGCCTTCATTCCGAGGTACCTCTGGGTACAGTCACCAGGCCTTCGTTCCGATGTACCTCTGGGTACAGTCACCAGGCTTTTCTTAAGAGGTACCTCTGGATACAGTCACGAGGCTTTCCTTCTGAGTTAGCTCTGGGTACAGTCACCAGGCCTTCCTTCCGAGGTACCTCTGGGTAGAGTCAAAAGGCCTTTCTTCCGAGGTACCTCTGTGTACAGCCACTAGGCCTTTCTTCCGAGGTACTTCGGGGTGCAGTCTCCACGCCTTCCTTCCGATGTACCTCTGAGTACAATCACCAGGCTTTCCGTCTGAGGTACCTCTGGGTACAGACACGAGGTCTTTCTTCCGAGGTACCTCTGGGTACAGTCACTTGGCCTTTCTTCCGAGGTACTTCTGAGTAGAGTCACCAGGCCTTCCTTCCGAGGTGCCTCTGGGTACAGTCACCGGCCTTCCTTCTGAGGTACCTCTGGGTACAGTCACCCTTCATTCTTTCTGAGGTCCCTCTGGGTACAGTCACCACGCCTTTCTTTCGAGCTACGTCTGGGTAGAGTCATCAGTCCTTCCGTCTGAGGTACCCCTCGGTACAGTCACCAGGCCTTCCTTCTGAGGTACTTCTGGGTACAGTCAGCAGACCTTCCTTCTGAGATACCTCTGGGTACAGTCACCAGGCCTTCCTTTCGAGGTACCTCTGGGTACAGTCACCAGGCCTTCCTTCCGAGGCATCTCTGCGTACAGTCACCAGGCATTTCTTACGAGGTACCTCTTTGTACATTCACCAGGCTTTCCTTCTGAGGTACCTTGAGTACTGTCACCAGGCATTCCTTCTGAGGTACCTCTGGTTACAGTCACCAGGCTTTCCTTCTGAGGTAACCCTGGGGGCAGTCACCAGAATTTTCTTCCGGGGTACCTATGGGTACAGTCACCAGGCCTTCCTTCCGAAGTACCTCTGGGTACAGTCAGGGGCCTATTCTTTCGAGGTACCCCTGGGCACACTCACCAGGCCTTCTTTTCGAGGTAACGCTGGGTACAGTCACCATTGCTTCCTTCCGAGGTACCTCTGGGTAGAGTCCCCAGGCCTTCCTTCCAAGGGAACTCTGGGTACAGTCACCAGGCCTTCCTTCCGTGGTACCTCTGAGTACACTCACCTGGCCTTTCTTCGGAGGTACGCCTGGGTACAGTCACCAGGCCTTCCTTCCGAGGTACTTCTGAGTACAATCACCAGGCCTTCCTTCTGAGCTACCTCTGGGTACAGTGACGAGGTCTTTCTTCTGAGGTACCTTTGAGTACAGTCACCAGGCCTTTCTTCCGAGGTACTTCTGGGTACTCACCGAGCCTTCCTTCCAAGGTAACTCTCGGTACACTCTCCAGGCCTTCCTTCCGAGGTACTTCTGGGTACAGTCACCAGGCCTTCTTCCGAGGTACCTCTGGGTACAGTCACCAGGCATTTCTGACGAGGTACTTCTGGGTACAGTCACGAAGCCTTCCTTCTCAGTTAGCTCTGGGTACAGTCACCAAGTTTTCCTTCCGAGGGACCTCTGGGTACAGTCAGCAGGCCTTCCTCCGAGGCACTAATGTGTACAGTCACCAGGCCTTCCTTCCGTGGTACCTCTGAGTTCAGTCACCTGGCCTTTCTTCGGAAGTACGCCTGGGTACAGTCACCAGGCCTTCCTTCTGAGGTACTTCTGGGTACAGTCACCAGGCCTTCCTTCCGAGGTACCTCTGAATACAGTCACCATGCCTTACTTCCCAGGTACCTTTGGCTACGGTCACCAAGCCTTCCTTCCGAGGCACCTCTGGGTACAGCCACCGGGCCTTCCTTCCGAAGTACCTCTGGGTTCAGTTCCCAGACTCTCCTTCTGAGGTACCTCTGAGTAGAGTCACCAGGCGTTTCTTCCGAGGTACTTTTGGGTAGAGTCACCAGGCCTTGCTTCCGAGGTACCTCTGGGTACAGTCACCAGGCTTATCTTCCGAGGTACCTCTGGGTACAGTCACCAGGCCTTGCTTCCGAGGTACCTTGAGTACTGTCACCACGCTTTCCTTCCGAGGTACCTCTGGACAGAGTCACCAGGCCTTCCTTCTGAGGTAACTCTGGGTACAGTCACCAGAATTTTCGTCCGAGGTACCTCTGGGTGCAGTCACCAGGCCTTCCTTCCGAGGTAACTCTGGGTAGAGTCACCAGGCCTTCCTTCTGAGGTACCTCTGGGCACAGTCGCCAGGCCTGACTTCTAATGTACATCTGGGTACGGTCACCAGGCTTTCCTTCCGAGGTACCTCTGCGTACAGTCACCAGGCCTTCCTTCCGAGGTACCTCTGGGTAGAGTCACCAGGGCTTCCTTCTGAGTTAGCTGTGAGTACAGTCACCAGGCCTTTCTGCCAAGGTACGTCTGGGTAGTAACCAGGCCTTTCTTCCGAGGTACATCTAGGTACAGTCACCAGGCCTTCCTTCCTAGGTGCCTCTGCGTACAGTCACCGGGCCTTTATTCCGAGTTAACTCTGGGTATAGTCACCAGGCCTTCGTTCCGATGTACCTCTGGGTACAGTCACCAGGCTTTTCTTAAGAGGTACCTCTGGGTACAGTCACGAGGCTTTCCTTCTGAGTTATCTCTGGGTACAGTCACCAGGCCTTCCTTCCTAAGTACCTCTGGGTAGAGTCAAAAGGCCTTTCTTCCGAGGTACCTCTGGGTACAGCAACTAGGCCTTTCTTCCGAGGTACTTCGGGGTGCAGTCCCCGGGCCTTCCTTCCGATGTACCTCTGGGTACAATCACCAGGCATTCCGTCTGAGATACCTCTGGGTACAGACACGAGGTCTTTCTTCCGAGGTACCTCTGGGTACAGTCACTAGGCCTTTCTTCCGACGTACTTCTGAGTACAGTCACCAGGCCTTCCTTCCGAGGTACCTCTGGGTACAGTCACCAGGCCTTCCTTCCGTGGTACCTCTGGGTACAGTCACAAGGCCTTCCTTCCGAGGAACCGCTGGGTACAATCACCAGGCCTTCCTTCTGAGGTACCTTTGGGTACAGTGACGAGGTCTTTTTTCTGAGGTACCTCTGAATACAGTCACCAGGCCTTTCTTCTGTTGTACCTCTGGGTACAGTCACCAGGCCTTCCTTCCGAGGTACCTCTGGGTAGAGTCACCAGGGCTTCCTTCTGAGTTAGCTGTGAGTACAGTCACCAGGCCTTTCTGCCAAGGTACGTCTGGGTAGTAACCAGGCCTTCCTTCCGAGGTACATCTAGGTACAGTCACCAGGCCTTCCTTCCTAGGTGCCTCTGGGTACAGTCACCGGGCCTTTATTCCGAGTTAACTCTGGGTATAGTCACCAGGCCTTCGTTCCGATGTACCTCTGGGTACAGTCACCAGGCTTTTCTTAAGAGGTACCTCTGGGTACAGTCACGAGGCTTTCCTTCTGAGTTATCTCTGGGTACAGTCACCAGGCCTTCCTTCCGAAGTACCTCTGGGTAGAGTCAAAAGGCCTTTCTTCCGAGGTACCTCTGGGTACAGCCACTAGGCCTTTCTTCCGAGGTACTTCGGGGTGCAGTCCCCAGGCCTTCCTTCGGATGTACCTCTGGGTACAATCACCAGGCATTCCGTCTGAGATACCTCTGGGTACAGACACGAGGTCTTTCTTCCGAGGTACCTCTGGGTACAGTCACTAGGCCTTTCTTCCGACGTACTTCTGAGTAGAGTCACCAGGCCTTCCTTCCGAGGTACCTCTGGGTACAGTCACCAGGCCTTCCTTCCGTGGTACCTCTGGGTACAGTCACAAGGCCTTCCTTCCGAGGAACCGCTGGGTACAATCACCAGGCCTTCCTTCTGAGGTACCTTTGGGTACAGTGACGAGGTCTTTTTTCTGAGGTACCTCTGAGTACAGTCACCAGGCCTTTCTTCTGAGGTACTTCCGGATAGTCACCATGCCTTCCTTCCAAGGTACCTCTCGGTACAGTCTCCAGGACTTACTTCCGAGGT
Source organism: Loxodonta africana (assembly GCF_030014295.1). Taxonomy (NCBI): domain Eukaryota; kingdom Metazoa; phylum Chordata; class Mammalia; order Proboscidea; family Elephantidae; genus Loxodonta; species Loxodonta africana. The sequence goes on along the minus strand of NW_026975175.1, from coordinate 1,135,977 downwards.
AACTCTGGGTAAAGTCACCAGGCTTCCTTCCGAGGTACCTCTGGGTACAGTCACCAGGCCTTCCTTCTCAGGTAACTCTGGGTACAGTCACCAGGCCTTTCTTTCGAGGTATCTCTGGGTACAGTCTGAAGGACTTCCTTGTCAGTTACCTCTGGGTACAGTCACGAGGCCTTTCTTACGAGGTACCTCTGGGTACAGTCATCGGCCCTCCTTCTGAGGTACCTCAGGGTACAGTCACCCGTCCTTCTTTCAGAGGTCCCTCTGGGTACAGTCACCAGGCCTTTCTTTCGAGCTACCTCTGGGAACAGTCATCAGGCCTTCCATCTGAGGTACCTCTGGGTACAGTCACCAGGCCTTCCTTCTGAGGTACTTCTGGGTACAGTCAGCAGACCTTGCTTCTGAGGTTCCTCTGGGTACAGTCACCAGGCCTTCCTTCTGAGTTAGCTCCGAGTACAGTCACCAGGCCTTTCTTCCGAGGTACTTCTGGGTAGTAACCAGGCCTTCCTTCCGAGGTACATCTAGGTACAGTCACCAGGCCTTCCTTCCTAGGTGCCTCTGGGTACAGTCACCAGGCCTTCCTTTCGAGGTACCTCTGGGTACAGTCACCAGGCCTTCCTTCCGAGGCATCTCTGGGTACAGTCACCAGGCATTTCTTACGAGGTACCTCTGGGTACATTCACCAAGTCTTCCTTCTGAGGTACCTTGAGTACTCTCACCAGGCATTCCTTCCGAGGTACCTCTGGGTACAGTCACCAGGCCTTCCTTCTGAGGTAACCCTGGGTGCAATCACCAGAATTTTCTTCCGGGGTACCTCTGGGTACAGTCAGCAGGCCTTCCTTCCGAAGTACCTCTGGGTACAGCCACCGGGCCTATTCTTTCGAGGTACCCTGGGCACACTCACCAGGCCTTCTTTTCGAGGTACCTCTGGTACAGTCACCATCGCTTCCTTCCGAAGTACCTCTGGGTAGAGTCACCAGGCCTTCCTTCCGATGTACCTCTGGGTACAATCACCAGGCCTTCCGTCTGTGCTACCTCTGGGTACAGTGAGGAGGTCTTTCTTCTGAGGTACCTCTGAATACAGTCAACAGGCCTTTCTTCCGAGGTACTTCTGGGTACTCACCGAGCCTTCCTTCCGAGGTACCTCTCGGTACAGTCTCCAGGCCTTCCTTCGGAGGTAATTCTGGGTACAGTCACCAGGCCTCCTTCCGAGGTACCTCTGGGTACACTCACCCGGCCTTCTTTCTGAGGTCCCTCTGGGTACAGTCACCAGGCCTTTCTTACGAGGTACCTCTAGGTACAGTCACGAGGCCTTCCTTCTGAGTTAGCTCTGGGTACAGTCTCCATGTTTTCCTTCCGAGGGACCTCTGGGTACGGTCACCAGGCCTTCCTTCCGTGGTACCTCTGAGTACAGTCACCTGGCCTTTCTTCGGAGGTACGCCTGTGTACAGTCACCAGGCCTTCCTTCTGAGGTACTTCTGGGTATAGTCACCAGGCCTTCCTTCCGAGGTACCTCTGAATACAGTCACCATGCCTTACTTCCCAGGTACCTTTGGCTACGGTCACCAAGCCTTCCTTCCGAGGCACCTCTGGGTACAGCCACCGGGCCTTCCTTCCGAAGTAACTCTGGCTGCAGTTCCCAGAACTTCCTTCCGAGGTACCTGGGAGTACAGTCACCAGGCGTTTCTTATGAGGTACCTCTGGATACAGTCACCAGGCCTTTCTTACGAGGTAACTCTGGGTACCGTCACCATCTCTTCCTTCCGAGGTAGCTCTGGGTAGAGTCACCAGGCCTTCCTTCCAAGGTGCCTCTGGGTACAGTCACCAGGCCTTCATTCCGATGTACCTCTGGGTACAGTCACCAGGCTTTTCTTAAGAGGTACCTCTGGGTACTGTCACGAGGTTTTCCTTCTGAGATAGGTCTGGGTACTGTCACCAGGCCTTCCTTCCGAGGTACCTCTGGGTAGAGTCAAAAGGCCTTTCTTCCGAAGTACCTCTGGGTACAGCCACTAGGCATTTCTTCCGAGGTACTTCTGGGTAGTCACCATGCCTTCCTTCCAAGGTACCTCTCGGTACAGTCTTCAGGCCTTCCTTCCGAGGTAACTCTGGGTACAGTCACCAGGCTTCCTTCGGAGGTACGCCTGGGTACACTCACCAGGCCTTCCTTCTGAGGTACCTCTAGGTACAGTCATGAGGCCTTCCTTCTGAGTTAGCTCTGGGTACAGTCACCAAGTTTTCCTTCCGGGGGACCTCTAGGTACAGTCACCAGGCCTTCCTTTCGTGGTACCTCTGAGTACAGTCACCTGGCCTTTCTTCGGAGGTACGCCTGGGTACTCTCACCAGGGCTTCCTTCTGAGGTTCTTCTGGGTACAGTCACCAGGCCTTCCTTCCGAGGTACCTCTGAATACAGTCACCATGCCTTACTTCCCAGGTACCTTTGGCTACGGTCACCAAGCCTTCCTTCCGAGGCACCTCTGGGTACAGCCACCGGGCCTTCCTTCCGAAGTACCTCTGGGTACAGTTCCCAGACCTTCCTTCCAAGGTATCTCTGGGTACAGTCACCAGGCCTTGCTTCCGAGGTACCTTGAGTAGTGTCACCACGCTTTCCTTCCGAGTTACCTCTGGACAGAATCACCACGCCTTCCTTCTGAGGTAACTCTGGGTACAGTCACCAGAATTTTCTTCCGAAGTACCTCTGGGTACAGTCAACAGGCCTTCCTTCTGAGGTACCTCTGGGCACAGTCACCAGGCCTAACTTCTAATGTACATCTGGGTACGGACACCAGGCTTTCCTTCCGAGGTACCTCTGGGTACAGTCACCAGGCATTTCTGATGAGGTACCTCTGGTTCAGTCACCAGGCCTTCCTTCTGACTTAGCTCTGAGTACAGTCATCAGGCCTTTCTTCCGAGGTACATCTAGGTACAGTCACCAGACCTTCCTTCCTAGGTGACTCTGGGTACAGTCACCAGGCCTTCATTCCGAGGTACCTCTGGGTACAGTCACCAGGCCTGACTTCTAATGTACATCTGGGTACGGTCACCAGGCTTTCCTTCCGAGGTACCTCTGGGTACAGTCACCAGGCCGTTCTTCCGAGGCTCTTCTGGGTACAGCCACCAGGCCTTCCTTCCGAGGTACACCTGGGTACAGTCACCAGGCCTTTCTTCCGAGGTACCTCTGGGTACTGTCACCAGGCATTTCTGACGAGGTACCTCTGGGTTCAGTCACCAGGCCTTCCTTCTGAGTTAGCTCTGAGTACAGTCACCAGGCCCTTCTTCCGAGGTACGTCTGGGTAGTAACCAGGCCTTCCTTCCGAGGTATATCTAGGTACAGTCACCAGGCCTTCCTTCCTAGGTGTCTCTGGGTACAGTTACCAGGCCTTCCTTCTGAGGTACCTCTGCGTACAGGCAGCGCGTCTTCCTTTTGAGGTAACTCTGGGTACAGTCACCAGGTCTTCCTTCCCACGTACCTCTGGTTACAGTCACCAAGCCTTTCTTCCGAGGTATCTCTGGGTAAAGCCACCAGGCATTTCTTACGAGGTACCTCTGGGTACACTCACCAGGCATTCCTTCCGAGGTACTTCTGGGTAGAGTCACCAGGCCTTCCTTCCGAAGTACCTCTGGGTACAGTCACCAGGCCTATTCTTTCGAGGTACGTCTGGGTACACTCACCAGGCCTTCTTTTTGAGGTACCTCCGGGTACAGTCACCATCGCGTCCTTCCGAGGTAACTCTGGGTAGAGTCACCAGGCCTTCCTTCCGAGGTACCTCTGGGTACAGTCACCAGGCCTTCCTTCCGTGGTACCTCTGAGTACTGTCACCTGGCCTTTCTTCGGAGGTATGCCTGGGTACAGTCACCAGGCCTTCCTTCTGAGGTACCTTTGGGTATAGTGATGAGGTCTTTTTTCTTAGGTACCTCTGAGTACATTCACCAGGCCTTCCTTCCGAGGTACTTCTGGGTAGTCACCATGCCTTCCTTCCAAGGTACCTCTCGGTACAGTCTCCAGGCCTTCCTTCCGAGGTAACTCTGGGTAGAGTCACCAGGTTTCCTTCAGAGGTACCTCTGGGCACAGTCACCAGGCCTAACTTCTAATGTACATCTGGGTACGGTCACCAGGCTTTCCTTCCGAGGTACCCCTGGGTACAGTCACCAGGAATTTCTGACGAGGTACCCCTGGGTTCAGTCACCAGGCCTTCCTTCCGAGTTAGCTCTGAGTACAGTCACCAGGCCTTTCTTCCGAGGTACGTCTGGGTAGTAACCAGGCCTTCCTTCCGAGGTACATCTAGGTACAGTCACCAGGCCTTCCTTCCTAGGTGCCTCTGGGTACAGTCACCGGGCCTTCATTCCGAGGTACCTCTGGGTACAGTCACCAGGCCTTCGTTCCGATGTACCTCTGGGTACAGTCACCAGGCTTTTCTTAAGAGGTACCTCTGGGTATAGTCACGAGGCTTTCCTTCTGACTTAGCTCTGGGTACAGTCACCAGGCCTTCCTTCCGAGGTACCTCTGGGTAGAGTCAAAAGGCCTTTCTTCCGAGGTACCTCTGTGTACAGCCACTAGGCCTTTCTTCCGAGGTACTGCGGGGTGCAGTCTCCACGCCTTCCTTCCGATGTACCTCTGAGTACAATCACCAGGCTTTCCGTCTGAGGTACCTCTGGGTGCAGACACGAGGTCTTTCTTCCGAGGTAACTCTGGGTACAGTCACTTGGCCTTTCTTCCGAGGTACTTCTGAGTAGAGACACCAGGCCTTCCTTCCGAGGTGCCTCTGGGTACAGTCACCGGCCTTCCTTCTGAGGTACCTCTGGGTACAGTCACCCTTCATTCTTTCTGAGGTCCCTCTGGGTACAGTCACCACGCCTTTCTTTCGAGCTACGTCTGGGTAGAGTCATCAGTCCTTCCGTCTGAGGTACCCCTCGGTACAGTCACCAGGCCTTCCTTCTGAGGTACTTCTGGGTACAGTCAGCAGGCCTTGCTCCTGAGGTTCCTCTGGGTACAGTCACCAGGCCTTCCTTTCGAGGTACCTCTGGGTACAGTCACCAGGCCTTCCTTCCGAGGCATCTCTGGGTACAGTCACCAGGCATTTCTTACGAGGTACCTCTGGGTACATTCACCAGGCTTTCCTTCTGAGGTACCTTGAGTACTGTCACCAGGCACTCCTTCTGAGGTACCTCTGGGTACAGTCACCAGGCCTTCCTTCTGAGGTAACCCTGGGGGCAGTCACCAGAATTTTCTTCCGGGGTACCTATGGGTACAGTCACCAGGCCTTCCTTCCGAAGTACCTCTGAGTACAGTCAGGGGGCCTATTCTTTCGAGGTACCCCTGGGCACACTCACCAGGCCTTCTTTTCGAGGTACCTCTGGGTACAGTCACCATTTCTTCCTGCCGAGGTACCTCTGGGTAGAGTCCCCAGGCCTTCCTTCCGAAGTACTTCTGGGTACAATCACCAGGCCTTCCTTCCGAGGTACCTCTGGGTACAGTCACCAGGCCTTCCTTCCGAGGTACTTCTGGGTACAATCACCAGGCCTTCCTTCTGAGCTAACTCTGGGTACAGTGACGAGGTCTTTCAACTGAGGTACCTCTGAGTACAGTCACCAGGCCTTTCTTCCGAGGTACTACTGGGTACTCACCGAGCCTTCCTTCCAATGTAACTCTCGGTACACTCTCCAGGCCTTCCTTCCGAGGTACTTCTGGGTACAGTCACCAGGCCTTCTTCCGAGGTAACTCTGTGTACAGTCACCAGGCCTTCTTCCGAGGTACCTCTGGGTACAGTCACCCGGCCTTGATTCTGAGGTCCCTCTGGGTACAGTCACCAGGCCTTTCTACCGAGATAACTCTGGGTACAGTCACCAGGCCTTTCTTCCGAAGTACCTCCAGGTACAGTCACGAAGCCTTCCTTCTGAGTTAGCTCTGGGTACAGTCACCAAGTTTTCCTTCCGAGGGACCTCTGGGTACAGTCAGCAGGCCTTCCTCCGAGGCACTAATGTGTACAGTCACCAGGCCTTCCTTCCGTGGTACCTCTGAGTTCAGTCACCTGGCCTTTCTTCGGAGGTACGCCTGGGTACAGTCACCAGGCCTTCCTTCTGAGGTACTTCTGGGTACAGTCACCAGGCCTTCCTTCCGAGGTACCTCTGAATACAGTCACCATGCCTTACTTCCCAGGTACCTTTGGCTACGGTCACCAAGCCTTCCTTCCGAGGCACCTCTGGGTACAGCCACCGGGCCTTCCCTCCGAAGTACCTCTGGGTACAGTTCCCAGGCCCTCCTTCTGAGGTACCTCTGAGTAGAGTCACAAGGCCTTTCTTCCGAGGTACTTTTGGGTAGAGTCACCAGGCCTTGCTTCCGAGGTACCTCTGAGTACAGTCACCAGGCTTATCTTCCGAGGTACCTCTGGGTACAGTCACCATCGCTTCGTTCCTAGGTAACTCTGGGTAGAGTCACCAAGCCTTCCTTCTGAGGTACCTCTGGGTACAGTCACCAGGCCTTGCTTCCGAGGTACCTTGAGTACTGTCACCACGCTTTCCTTCCGAGGTACCTCTGGACAGAGTCACCACGCCTTCCTTCTGAGGTAACTCTGGGTACAGTCACCAGAATTTTCTTCCGAGGTACCTCTGGGTGCAGTCACCAGGCCTTCCTTCCGAGGTACCTCTGGGTAGAGTCACCAGGCCTTCCTTCTGAGGTACCTCTGGGCACAGTCGCCAGGCCTGACTTCTAATGTACATCTGGGTACGGTCACCAGGCTTTCCTTCCGAGGTACCTCTGCGTACAGTCACCAGGCCGTTCTTCCGAGGTACCTCTGGGTGCAGTCACCAGGCCTTCCTTCCGAGGTACCTCTGGGTAGAGTCACCAGGCCTTCCTTCTGAGATACCTCTGGGCACAGTCACCAGGCCTGACTTCTAATGTACATCTGGGTACGGTCACCAAGCTTTCCTTCCGAGGTACCTCTGGGTACAGTCACCAGACCGTTCTTCCGAGGCACTTCTGGGTACAGCCACCAGGTCTTCCTTCCGAGGTACACCTGGGTACAGTCACCAGGCCTTTCTTCCGAGGTACCTCTGGGTACAGTCACCAGGCATTTCTGATGAGGTACCTCTGGGTTTAGTCACCAGGCCTTCCTTCTGAGTTAGCTGTGAGTACAGTCACCAGGCCTTTCTTCCGAGGTACGTCTGGGTAGTAACCAGGCCTTCCTTCCGAGGTACATTTGGGTACAGTCACCAGGCCTTCCTTCCTAGGTGCCTCTGGGTACAGTCACCGGGCCTTTATTCCGAGTTAACTCTGGGTATAGTCACCAGGCCTTTGTTCCGATGTACCTCTGGGCACAGTCACGAGGTTTTTCTTAAGAGGTAACTCTGGGTACAGTCACGAGGCTTTCCTTCTGAGTTATCTCTGGGTACAGTCACCAGGCCTTCCTTCCGAAGTACCTCTGGGTAGAGTCAAAAGGCCTTTCTTCCGAGGTACCTCTGGGTACAGCCACTAGGCCTTTCTTCCGAGGTACTTCGGGGTGCAGTCCCCAGGCCTTCCTTCCGATGTACCTCTGGGTACAATCACCAGGCATTCGGTCTGAGATACCTCTGGGTACAGACACGAGGTCTCTCTTCCGAGGTACCTCTGGGTACAGTCACCAGGCCTTCCTTCCGAGGTACCTATGGGTACAGTCACCAGGCCTTCCTTCCGAGGTACCTCTGGGTACAGTCACCAGGCCTTCCTTCCGTGGTACCTCTCGGTACAGTCACCAGGCCTTCCTTCCGAGGAACCGCTGGGTACAATCACCAGGCCTTCCTTCTGAGGTACCTTTGGGTACAGTCACGAGGTCTTTTTTCTGAGGTACCTCTGAGTACAGTCACCAGGCCTTTCTTCCGAGGTACTTCTGGGTAGTCACCATGCGTTCCTTCCAAGGTACCTCTCGGTACAGTCTCCAGGCCTTCCTTCCAAGGTAACTCTGTGTACAGTCGCCAGGCTTCCTTCCGAGGTACCTCTGGGTACAGTCACCAGGCCTTCCTTCCTAGGTGCCTCTGGGTACAGTCACCAGGCCTTCATTCCGAGGTACCTCTGGGTACAGTCACCAGGCCTTCGTTCCGATGTTCTTCTGGGTACAGTCACCAGGCTTTTCTTAAGAGGTACCTCTGGGTACAGTCACGAGGCTTTCCTTCTGAGTTAGCTCTGGGTACAGTCACCAGGCCTTCCTTCCGAGGTACCTCTGGGTAGAGTCAAAAGGCCTTTCTTCCGAGGTACCTCTGGGTACAGCCACTAGGCCTTTCTTCCGAGGTACTTCGGGGTGCAGTCCCCAGGCCTTCCTTCGGATGTACCTCTGGGTACAATCACCAGGCTTTCCGTCTGAGATACCTCTGGGTACAGACACGAGGTCTCTCTTCCGAGGTACCTCTGGGTACAGTCACTAGGCCTTTCTTTTGACGTACTTCTGAGTACAGTCACCCGGCCTTTCTTCCGAGGTGCCTCTGGGTACAGTCAGCAGGCCTTCCTCCCGTGGTACCTCTGAGTACAGTCACCAGACCTTCCTTCTGAGGTACCTCTGCGTACAGGCAGCGCGTCTTCCTTTTGAGGTAACTCTCGGTACAGTCACCAGGTCTTCCTTCCCACGTACCTCTGGTTACAGTCACCAAGCCTTTCTTCCGAGGTATCTCTGGGTAAAGTCACCAGGCATTTCTTACGAGGTACCTCCGGGTACAGTCACCAGGCCTTCCTTCCGAGGTACCTCTGGGTAGACTCACCAGGCCTTCCTTCCGAAGTACCTCTGGGTACTGTCATCAGGCCTATTCTTTCGAGGTACCTCTGGGTACACTCACCAGGCCTTCTTTTCGAGGTACCTCTGGGTACAGTCACCATCGCTTCCTTCCGAGGTACCTCTGGGTACAGTCACCAGGCCTTCCTTCCGAGGTACCTCTGGGTACAGTCACCAGGCCTTCCTTCCGTGGTACCTCTGAGTACACTCACCTGGCCTTTCTTCGGAGGTACGCCTGGGTACAGTCACCAGGCCTTTCTTCCGGGGTACCGTACGCCTGGGTACAGTCACCAGGCCTTCCTTCCGAGGTACCTTTGGGTACAGTGACGAGGTCTTTTTTCTGAGGTACCTCTGAGTACAGTCACCAGGCCTTTCTTCCGAGGTACTAATGGGTAGTCACCATGCCTTCCTTCCAAGGTACCTCTCGGTACAGTCTCCAGGCCTTCCTTCCGAGGTACCTCTGGGTACAGTCACCAGGCCTTCCTTCTCAGGTAACTCTGTGTACAGTCTCAGGCCTTTCTTTCAAGGTATCTCTGGGTACAGTCAGAAGGACTTCCTTGTCAGTTACCTCTGGGTACAGTCACCAGGCCTTTCTTACGAGGTACCTCTGGGTACAGTCACCGGCCTTCCTTCTGAGGTACCTCTGGGTACAGTCACCGGCCTTCCTTCTGAGGTACCTCTGGGTACAGTCACCCGTTCTTCTTTCTGAGGTCGCTCTGGGTACAGTCATCAGGCCTTTCTTTCGAGCTACCTCTGGGTACAGTCATCAGGCCTTCCGTCTGAGGTACCTCTGGGTACAGTCACCAGGCCTTCCTTCTGAGGTACTTCTGGGTACAGTCAGCAGGCCTTGCTTCTGAGGTTCCTCTGGGTACAGTCACCAGGCCTTCCTTTCGAGGTACCTCTGGGTACAGTCACCAGGCCTTCCTTCCGAGGCATCTCTGGGTACAGTCACCAGGCATTTCTTACGAGGTACCTCTGGGTACATTCACCAGGCTTTCCTTCTGAGGTACCTTGAGTACTGTCACCAGGCATTCCTTCCGAGGTAACTCTGGGTACAGTCAACAGACCTTCCTTCTGAGGTAACCCTGGGTGCAGTCAGCAGAATTTTCTTCCAGGGTACCTGTGGGTACAGTCAGCAGGCCTTCCTTCCGAAGTACCTCTGGGTACAGTCACCGGGCCTATTCTTTCGAGGTACCCCTGGGCACACTTACCAGGCCTTCTTTTCGAGGTACCTCTGGGTAGAGTCACCACCACTTCCTTCCGAGGTACCTCTGGGTAGAGTCACCAGGCCTTCCTTCCGAGGAACTTCTGGGTACAGTCACCAGGCCTTCCTTCCGAGGTACCTCTGGGTACAGTCACCAGGCCTTTATTCCGATGTACCTCTCGGTACCGTCACCAGGCTTTTCTTAAGGGGTACCTTTGGGTACTGTCACGAGGTTTTCCTTCTGAGATAGGTCTGGGTACTGTCACCAGGCCTTCCTTCCGAGGTACCTCTGGGTAGAGTCAAAAGGCCTTTCTTCCGAAGTACCTCTGGGTACAGCCACTAGGCATTTCTTCCGAGGTACTTCTGGGTAGTCACCATGCCTTCCTTCCAAGGTACCTCTCGGTACAGTCTTCAGGCCTTCCTTCCGAGGTAACTCTGGGTACAGTCACAAGGCTTCCTTCGGAGGTACGCCTGGGTACACTCACCAGGCCTTCCTTCTGAGGTACCTCTAGGTACAGTCACGAGGCCTTCCTTCTGAGTTAGCTCTGGGTACAGTCACCAAGTTTTCCTTCCGAGGGCTCTCTGGGCACAGTCAATAGGCCTTCCTTCCGTGGTACCTCCGAGTACACTCACCTGGCCTTTCTTTGGAGATACGCCTGGGTACACTCACCAGGCCTTCCTTCTGGGGTACTTCTGGATACAGTCACCAGGCCTTCCTTCCGAGGTACCTCTGAATACAGTCACCATGCCTTACTTCCCAGGTACCTTTGGCTACGGTCACCAAGCCTTCCTTCCGAGGCACCTCTGGGTACAGCCACCGGGCCTTCCTTCCGAAGTACCTCTGGGTACAGTTCCCAGACCTTCCTTCCGAGGTACCTCTGAGTACAGTCACTAGGCGTTTCTTCCGAGGTACTTTTGGGTACAGTCACCAGGCCTTGCTTCCGAGGTACCTCTGGGTACAGTCACCAGGCCTTTCTTACGAGGTACCTCTGGGTACAGTCACCATCGCTTCCTTCCGAGGTAACTCTGGGTAGAGTCACCAGACCTTCCTTCTGAGATACCTCTGGGTACTCACCGAGCCTTCCTTCCAAGGTACCTCTTGGTACATTCTCCATTCCTTCCGAGGTACTTCTGGGTACATTCTCCAGGCCTTCCTTCCGAGGTACTTCTGGGTACAGTCACCAGGCCTTTCTTTCGGGGTACTTCTGGGTACTCATCGAGCCTTCCTTCCAAGGTACCTCTCGGTACACTCTCCAGGCCTTCCTTCCGAGGTACTTCTGGGTACAGTCACCAGGCCTTCTTCCGAGGTAACTCTGGGTACAGTCACCAGGCCTCCTTCCGCGGTACCTCTGGGTACAGTCACCCGGCCTTGTTTCTGAGGTCCCTCTGGGTACAGTCACCAGGCCTTTCTACCCAGATAACTCTGGGTACAGTCACCAGGCCTTTCTTACGAGGTATCTCTAGGTACAGTCACGAAGCCTTCCTTCTGAGTTAGCTCTGGGTACAGTCACCAAGTTTTCCTTCCGAGGGACCTCTGGGTGCAGTCACCAGGCCTTCCTTCCGAGGTACCTCTGGGTAGAGTCACCAGGCCTTCCTTCTGAGGTACCTCTGGCACAGTCACCAGGCCTGACTTCTAATGTCCTTCTGGGTACGGTCACCAGGCTTTCCTTCCGAGGTACCTCTGGGTACAGTCACCAGGCCGTTCTTCCGAGGCACTTCTGGGTACAGCCACCAGGCCTTTCTTCCGAGGTACTTCTGGGTACAGTGACCAGGCATTTCTGATGAGGTTCCTCTGGGTTCAGTCACCCGGCATTTCCGACGAGGTACGTCTGGGTAGTAACCAGGCCTTCCTTCCGAGGTACATCTAGGTACAGTCACCAGGCCTTCTTTCCTAGGTACCTCTGGGTACAGTCACCGGGCATTCATTCCGAGGTAACTCTGGGTACAGTCACCAGGCCTTCGTTCCGATGTACCTCTGGGTACAGTCACCAGGCTTTTCTTAAGAGGTACCTCTGGGGACAGTCACGAGGCTTTCCTTCTGAGTTAGCTCTGGGTACAGTCACCAGGCCTTCCTTCCGAAGTACCTCTGGGTAGAGTCAAAAGTCCTTTCTTCCGAGGTACCTCTGGGTACAGGCACTAGGCGTTTCTTCCGGGGTACTTCGGGGTGCAGTCCCCAGGCCTTCCTTCCAAGGTACCTCTGGTTACACTCACCAGGCCTTCCTTCCGTGGTACCTCTGAGTTCAATCACCTGGCCTTTCTTCAGAGGTACGCCTGGGTACAGTCACCAGGCCTTCCTTCTGAGGTACTTCTGGGTACAGTCACCAGGCCTTCCTTCCGAGGTACCTCTGAATACAGTCACCATGCCTTACTTCCCAGGTACCTTTGGCTACGGTCACCAAGCCTTCCTTCCGAGGCACCTCTGGGTACAGCCACCGGGCCTTCCTTCCGAAGTACCTCTGGGTACAGTTCCCAGACCTTCCTTCCGAGGTACCTCTGAGTACAGTCACCAGGCGTTTTTTCCGAGGTACTTTTGGGTAGAGTCACCAGGCCTGGCTTCCGAAGTACCTCTGGGTACAGTCACCAGGCCTTTCTTACGAGGTTCCTCTGGGTACAGTCACCATCGCTTCCTTCCGAGGTAACTCTGGGTAGAGTCACCAGGCCTTCCTTCTAAGGTACCTCTGGGTACAGTCCCCAGGCCTTGCTTCCGAGGTACCTTGAGTACTGTCACCACGCTTTCCTTCCTAGTTACCTCTGGACAGATTCACCATGCCTTGCTTCTGAGGTAACTCTGGGTACAGTCACTAGAATTTTCTTCCGAGGTACCTCTGGGTGCACTCACCAGGCCTTTCTTTCGAGGTACCTCTGGGTACAGTCACCAGGCCTTCCTTCCGAGGTACCTCTGAATACAGTCACCATGCCTTACTTCCCAGGTACCTTTGGCTACGGTCACCAAGCCTTCCTTCCGAGGCACCTCTGGGTACAGCCACCGGGCCTTCCTTCCGAAGTACCTCTGGGTACAGTTCCCAGACCTTCCTTCCGAGGTACCTCTGAGTACAGTCACTAGGCGTTTCTTCCGAGGTACTTTTGGGTACAGTCACCAGGCCTTGCTTCCGAGGAACCTCTGGGTACAGTCACCAGGCCTTTCTTACGAGGTACCTCTGGGTACAGTCACCATCGCTTCCTTCCGAGGTAACTCTGGGTAGAGTCACCAGACCCTCCTTCTGAGGTACCTCTGGGTACTCACCGAGCCTTTCTTCCAAGGTACCTCTTGGTACATTCTCCATTCCTTCCGAGGTACTTCTGGGTACATTCTCCAGGCCTTCCTTCGAGGTACTTCTGGGTACAGTCACCAGGCCTTTCTTTCGGGGTACTTCTGGGTACTCACCGAGCCTTCCTTCCAAGGTACGTCTTGGTACATTCTCCAGGCCTTCCTTCCGAGGTACTTCTGGGTACAGTCACCAGGCCTTCTTCCGAGGTAACTCTGGGTACAGTCACCAGGCCTTCTTCCGAGGTACCTCTGGGTACAGTCAGCAGGCCTTCCGTCTGAGGTACCTCTGGGTACAGTCACCAGGCCTCCTTCTGAGGTACCTCTGGGTACAGTCACCCGGCCTTGTTTCTGAGGTTCCTCTGGGTACAGTCACCAGGCCTTTCTACCGAGATAACTCTGGGTACAGTCACCAGGCCTTTCTTACGAGGTACCTCTAGGTACAGTCACGAGGCCTTCCTTCTGATTTAGCTCTGGGTACAGTCACCAAGTTTTCCTTTCGAGGGACCTCTGGGTACAGTAAGCAGGCCTTCCTCCGAGGCACTAAAGTGTACAGTCACCAGGCCTTCCTTCCGTGGTACCTCTGAGTTCAGTCACCTGGCCTTTTTTCGGAGGTACGCCTGGGTACAGTCACCAGGCCTTCCTTCTGAGGTACTTCTGGGTACAGTCACCAGGCCTTCCTTCCTAGGCACCTCTGGGTACAGTCACCAGGCCTTCCTTCCTAGGTACCTCTGGGTACAGTCACCGGGCATTCATTCCGAGGTAACTCTGGGTACAGTCACCAGGCCTTCGTTCCGATGTACCTCTGGGTACAGTCACCAGGCTTTTCTTAAGAGGTACCTCTGGGTACAGTCACGAGGCTTTCCTTCTGAGTTAGCTCTGGGTACAGTCACCAGGCCTTCCTTCCGAACTACCTCTGGTTAGAGTCAAAAGGCCTTTCTTCCGAGGTACCTCTGGGTACAGCCACTAGGCGTTTCTTCCGGAGTACTTCGGGGTGCAGTCCCCAGGCCTTCCTTCCGATGTACCTCTGGGTACAATCACCAGGCTTTCCGTCTGAGATACCTCTGGGTACAGACACGAGGTCTTTCTTCCGAGGTACCTCTGGGTACAGTCACTAGGCCTTTCTTCCGACGTACTTCTGAGTACAGTCACCAGGCCTTCCTTCCGTGGTACCTCTGAGTACAGTCACCTGGCCTTTCTTCGGAGGTACGCCTGGGTACAGTCACCAGGCCTTCCTTCCGAGGAACCGCTGGGTACAATCACCAGGCCTTCCTTCTGAGGTACCTTTGGGCACAGTGACGAGGTCTTTTTTCTGAAGTACCTCTGAGTACAGTCACCAGGCCTTTCTTCCGAGGTACTTCCAGGTAGTCACCATGCCTTCCTTCCAAGGTACCTCTCGGTACAGTCTCCCGGCCTTCCTTCCGAGGTACCTCTGGGTACAGTCACCAGGCCTTCCTTCTCAGGTAACTCTGGGTACAGTCACCAGGCCTTTCTTTCGCGGTATCTCTGTGTACAGTCTGAAGGACTTCCTTGTCACTTACCTCTGGGTACAGTCACGAGGCCTTTGTTACGAGGCACCTCTGGGTACAGTCATCGGCCCTCCTTCTGAGGTACCTCTGCGTACAGTCACCCGTCCTTCTTTCAGAGGTCCCTCTGGGTACAGTCACCAGGCCTTTCTTCGAGCTACCTCTGGGTACAGTCATCAGGCCTTCCTTCTGAGGTACCTCTGGGTACAGTCACCAGGCCTTCCTTCTGAGGTACTTCTGGGTACAGTCAGCAGGCCTTGCTTCTGAGTTTCCTCTGGGTACAGTCACCAGGCCTTCGTTTCGAGGTACCTCTGGGTACAGTCACCAGGCCTTCCTTCCGAGGCATCTCTGGGTACATTCACCAGGCATTCCTTCCGAGGTACCTCTGGGTACAGTCACCAGGCCTTCCTTCTGAGGTAACCCTGGGTGGAGTCACCAGAATTTTCTTCCGGGGTACCTCTGGGTACAGTCAGCAGGCCTTCCTTCCGAAGTACCTCTGGGTACAGCCACCGGGCCTATTCTTTCGAGGTACCCCTGGGCACACTCACCAGGCCTTCTTTTCGAGGTACCTCTGGATACAGTCACCATCGCTTCCTTTCGAGGTACCTCTGGGTAGTGTCACCAGGCCTTCCTTCCGATGTACCTCTGGGTACAATCACCAGGCCTTCCTTCTGTGCTACCACTGGGTACAGTGACGAGGTCTTTCTTCCGAGGTACCTCTGAGTACAGCCACCAGGCCTTTCTTCCGAGGTACTTCTGGGTACTCACCGAGCCTTCCTTCCGAGGTACCTCTCGGTACAGTCTCCATTCCTTCCTTCCGAGGTACTTCTGGGTACAGTTACCAGGCCTTCTTCCGAGGTATCTCTGGGTACAGTCACCAGGCCTCCTTCCGAGGTACCTGTGGGTACAGTCACCCGGCCTTGTTTCTGAGGTCCCTCTGGGTACAGTTACCAGGACTTTCTTACGAGGTACCTCTAGGTACAGTCACGAGGCCTTCCTTCTGAGTTAGCTCTGGGTACACTCACCAAGTTTTCCTTCCGAGGGACCTCTCGGTACACTCACCAGGCCTTCCTTCCGAGGTCCATCTGGTTACAGTCACCAGGCCTTCCTTTCGAGGTACTTCTGGGTACAATCACCAGGCCTTCCTTCCGAGGTACATCTTGTTACAGTCACCAGGCCTTCCTTCCGAGGCACTTCTGGGTACAATCACCAGGCCTTCCTTCTGAGCTACCTCTGGGTACAGTGACGAGGTCTTTCTTCTGAGGTACCTCGGAATACAGTCACCAGGCCTTTCTTCCGAGGTACTTCTGGGTACTCACCGAGCCTACCTTCCGAGGTACCTCTCGGTACATTCTCCAGGCCTTCCTTCCGAGGTACCTCTGGGTACAGTCACACGGCCTTGTTTCTGAGGTCCCCCTGGGTACAGTTACCAGGCCTTTCTTCCGAGATAACTCTGGGTACAGTCACCAGGCCTTTTTTACGAGGTACCTCTAGGTACAGTCATGAGGCCGTCCTTCCATCGTTCCTCTGAGTTCAGTCACCTGGCCTTTCTTCTTAGGTACGCCTGGGTACAGTCACCAGGCCTTCTTCCGAGGTAACTCTGGGTACAGTCACCAGGCCTCCTTCCGAGGTACCTCTGGGTACAGTCACCAGGCCTTGTTTCTGAGGTGCCTCTGGGTACAGTCACCAGGCCTTTCTTACGAGGTGCCTCTAGGTACAGTCACGAGGCCTTCCTTCTGAGTTAGCTCTGGGAACAGTCACCAAGTTTTCCTTCCGAGGGACCTCTGGGTACAGTCAGCAGGCCTTCCTCCGAGGCACTAACGTGTACAGTCACCAGGCCTTCCTTCCGAGGTACCTCTGGGTACAAGCACGATGTCTTTCTTCTGAGGTACCTCTGAGTACAGTCACCAGGCCTTTCTTCCGAGGTATGTCTGGGTACTCACCAGGCATTCCTTCCGAGGTACCTCTGGGTACACTCACCAGGCCTTCCTTCCGTGGTACCTCTGAGTTCAATCACCTGGCCTTTCTTCGGAGGTACGCCTGGGTACAGCCACCAGGCCTTCCTTCTGAGGTACTTCTGGGTACAGTCACCAGGCCTTCCTTCCGAGGTACCTCTGAATACAGTCACCATGCCTTACTTCCCAGGTACCTTTGGCTACGGTCACCAAGCCTTCCTTCCGAGGCACCTCTGGGTACAGCCACCGGGCCTTCCTTCCGAAGTACCTCTGGGTACAGTTCCCAGACCTTCCTTCCGAGGTACCTCTGAGTACAGTCACCAGGCGTTTCTTCCGAGGTACTTTTGGGTAGAGTCACCAGGCCTGGCTTCCGAAGTACCTCTGGGTACAGTCACCAGGCCTTTCTTACGAGGTTCCTCTGGGTACAGTCACCATCGCTTCCTTCCGAGGTAACTGTGGGTAGAGTCACCAGGCCTTCCTTCTGAGGTACCTCTGGGTACAGTCCCCAGGCCTTGCTTCCGAGGTACCTTGAGTACTGTCACCACGCTTTCCTTCCTAGTTACCTCTGGACAGATTCACCATGCCTTCCTTCTGAGGTAACTCTGGGTAGAGTCACCAGACCCTCCTTCTGAGGTACCTCTGGGTACTCACCGAGCCTTCCTTCCAAGGTACCTCTTGGTACATTCTCCATTCCTACCGAGGTACTTCTGGGTACATTCTCCAGGCCTTCCTTCCGAGGTACTTCTGGGTACAGTCACCAGGCCTTTCTTTCGGGGTACTTCTGGGTACTCACCGAGCCTTCCTTCCAAGGTACGTCTTGGTACATTCTCCAGGCCTTCCTTCCGAGGTACTTCTGGGTACAGTCACCAGGCCTTCTTCCGAGGTAACTCTGGGTACAGTCACCAGGCCTCCTTCTGAGGTACCTCTGGGTACAGTCACCCGGCCTTGTTTCTGAGGTCCCTCTGGGTACAGTCACCAGGCCTTTCTACCGAGATAACTCTGGGTACAGTCACCAGGCCTTTCTTACGAGGTACCTCTAGGTACAGTCACGAGGCCTTCCTTCTGATTTAGCTCTGGGTACAGTCACCAAGTTTTCCCTTCGAGGGACCTCTGGGTACAGTAAGCAGGCCTTCCTCCGAGGCACTAATGTGTACAGTCACCAGGCCTTCCTTCCGTGGTACCTCTGAGTTCAGTCACCTGGCCTTTCTTCGGAGGTACGCCTGGGTACAGTCACCAGGCCTTCCTTCTGAGGTACTTCTGGGTACAGTCACCAGGCCTTCCTTTCGAAGTACCTCTGAATACAGTCACCATGCCTTACTTCCCAGGTACCTTTGGCTACGGTCACCAAGCCTTCCTTCTGAGGCACCTCTGGGTACAGCCACCGGGCCTTCCTTCCGAAGTACCTCTGGGTACAGTTCCCAGACCTTCCTTCTGAGGTACCTCTGAGTACAGTCACCAGGCCTTGCTTCCGAGGTACCTCTGGGTACAGTCACCAGGCCTTTCTTACGAGGTACCTTTGGGTACAGTCACCATCGCTTCCTTCCGAGGTAACTCTGGGTAAAGTCTCCAGGCCTTCCTTCTGAGGTACCTCTCGGTACAGTCACCAGGCGTTGCTTCCGAGGTACCTTGAGTACTGTCACCAGGCTTTCCTTCCGAGGTACCTCTGGACAGAGTCACCACGCCTTCCTTCTGAGGTAACTCTGGGTACAGTCACCAGAATTTTCTTCCGAGGTACCTCTGGGTACAATCAACAGGCTTTCCTTCTGAGGTACCTCTGGGCACAGTCACCAGGCCTGACTTCTAATGTACATCTGGGTACCGTCACCAGGCTTTCCTTCCGAGGTACCTCTGGGTACAGTCACCCGGCCGTTCTTCTGAGGCACTTCTGGGTACAGCCACCAGGCCTTCCTTCCGAGGTACACCTGGGTACAGTCACCAGGCCTTTCTTCCGAGGTACCTCTGGGTACAGTCACCAGGCATTTCTGACGAGGTACCTCTGGGTTCAGTCACCAGGCCTTCCTTCTGAGTTAGCTGTGAGTACAGTCACCAGGCCTGTCTTCCGAGGTACGTCTGGGTAGTAACCAGGCCTTCCTTCCGTGGTACATCTAGGTACAGTCACCAGGCCTTCCTTCCTAGGTGCCTCTGGGTACAGTCACCGGGCCTTCATTCCGAGGTACCTCTGGGTACAGTCACCAGGGCTTCGATCCGATGTACCTCTGGGTACAATCACCAGGCTTTTCTTAAGAGGTACCTCTGGGGACAGTCACGAGGCTTTCCTTCTGAGTTATCTCTGGGTACAGTCACCAGGCCTTCCTTCCGAGGTACCTCTGGGTAGAGTCAAAAGGCCTTTCTTCCGAGGTACCTCTGGGTACAGCCACTAGGTCTTTCTTCCGAGGTACTTCAGGGTGCAGTCCCCAGGGCTTCCTTCCGAGGTGCCTCTGGGTACAGTCAGCAGGCCTTCCTCCCGTGGTACCTCTGAGTACAGTCACCAGACCTTCCTTCTGAGGTACCTCTGGGTACAGTCAACAGGACTTCCTTCTGAGGTACCTCTCCATACAGGCAGCGCGTGTTCCTTTTGAGGTAACTCTGGGTACACTCACCAGGTCTTCCTTCCCACGTACCTCTGGTTACACTCACCAAGCCTTTCTTCCGAGGTATCTCTGGGTAAAGCCACCAGGCATTTCTTACGAGGTACCTCTGGGTAGAGTCCCCAGGCCTTCCTTCCGAAGTACCTCTGGGTACAGTCACCAGGCTTATTCTTTCGGGGTACCTCTGGGTACACTCACCAGGCCTTCTTTTCGAGGTACCTCTGGGTACAGTCACCATCGCTTCCTTCCGAGGTAACTCTGGGTACAGTCACCAGGCCTTCCTTCTGAGGTAACTCTGGGTACAGTCACCAGGCCTTCCTTCCGTGGTACCTCTGAGTACACTCACCTGGCCTTTCTTCGGAGGTACGCCTGGGTACAGTCCCCAGGCCTTCCTTCCGAGGAACCGCTGGGTACAATCACCAGGCCTTCCTTCTCAGGTACCTTTGGGTACAGTGACGAGGTCTTTTTTCTGAGGTACCTCTGAGTACAGTCACCAGGCTTTTCTTCCGAGGTACTTCCGGGTAGTCACCATGCCTTCCTTCCAAGGTACCTCTCGGTACAGTCTCCATTCCTTCCTTCCGAGGTACTTCTGGGTACAGTCACCAGGCCTTCTTCCGAGGTAACTCTGGGTACAGTCACCAGGCCTCCTAACGAGGTACCTCTGGGTACAGTCACCCGGCCTTGTTTCTGAGGTCCCTCTGGGTACAGTCACCAGGCCTTTCTTACGAGGTACCTCTAGGTACAGTCACGAGGCCTTCCTTCTGAGTTAGCTCTGGGTACACTCACCAAGTTTTCCTTCCGAGGGACCTTTCGGTACACTCACCAGGCCTTCCTTCCGAGGTACATCTGGTTACAGTCACCAGGCCTTCCTTTCGAGGTACTTCTGGGTAGAATCACCAGGCCTTCCTTCCGAGGTACATCTGGTTACAGTCACCAGGCCTTCCTTCCGAGGTACTTCTGGGTACAATCACCAGGCCTTCCTTCTGAGCTACCTCTGGGTACAGTGACGAGGTCTTTCTTCTGAGGTACCTCTGAGTACAGTCACCAGGCCTTTCTTCCGAGGTACTTCTGGGTACTCACCGAGCCTACCTTCCGAGGTACCTCTCGGTACATTCTCCAGGCCTTCCTTCCGAGGTACCTCTGGGTACAGTCACCCGCGTCTTGTTTCTGAGGTCCCTCTGGGTACAGTCACCAGGCCTTTCTTCCGAGATAACTCTGGGTACAGTCACCAGGCCTTTCTTACGAGGTAACTCTAGGTACAGTCACGAGGCCTTCCTTCTGAGTTAGCTCTGGGTACAGTCACCAAGTTTTCCTTCCGAGGGACCTCTGGGTACAGTCAGCAGACCTTCCTCCGAGGCACTAATGTGTACAGTCACCAGGCCTTCCTTCCGAGGTACCTGTGGGTACAAGCACGAGGTCTTTCTTCTGAGGCACCTCCGAGTACAGTGACCAGGCCTTTCTTCCGAGGTATGTCTGGGTACTCACCAGGCATTCCTTCCGAGGTACCTCTGAATACAGTCACCATGCCTTACTTCCCAGGTACCTTTGGCTACGGTCACCAAGCCTTCCTTTCGAGGCACCTCTGGGTACAACCACCGGGCCTTCCTTCCGAAGTACCTCTGGGTACAGTTCCCAGACCTTCCTTCCGAGGTACCTCTGAGTACAGTCACCAGGCGTTTCTTCCGAGGTACTTTTGGGTAGAGTCACCAGGCCTGGCTTCCGAGGTACCTCTGGGTACAGTCACCAGGCCTTTCTTACGAGGTACCTCTGGGTACAGTCACCATCGCTTCCTTCCGAGGTAACTCTGGGTAGAGTCACCAGGCCTTGCTTCCGAGGTACCTTGAGTACTGTCACCACGCTTTCCTTCCGAGTTACCTCTGGAGAGATTCACCATGCCTTCCTTCTGAGGTAACTCTGGGTACAGTCACCAGATTTTTCTTCCAAGGTACCTCTGGGTGCACTCACCAGGCCTTTCTTTCGAGGTACCTCTGGGTACAGTCACCAGGCCTTCCTTCTGAGGTACTTCTGCGTACAGTCAGCAGACCTTGCTTCTGAGGTTCCTCTGGGTACTCACCGAGCCTTCCTTCCAAGGTACCTCTTGGTACATTCTGCATTCCTTCCGAGGTACTTCTGGGTACATTCTCCAGGCCTTCCTTCCGAGGTACTTCTGGGTACAGTCACCAGGCCTTTCTTTCTGGGTACTTCTGGGTACTCACCGAGCCTTCCTTCCAAGGTACCTTTTGGTACATTCTCCAGGCCTTCCTTCTGAGGTACTTCTGGGTACAGTCACCAGGGCTTCTTCCGAGGTAACTCTGGGTACAGTCACCAGGCCTCCTTCCGAGGTACCTCTGGGTACAGTCACCCGGCCTTGTTTCTGAGGTACCTCTGGGTAGAGTCACCAGGCCTTTCTACCCGGATAACTCTGAGTACAGTCACCAGGCCTTTCTTACGAGGTACCTCTAGGTACAGTCACGAGGCCTTCCTTCTGAGTTAGCTCTGGGTACACTCACCAAGTTTTCCTTTCGAGGGACTCTGGGTACAGTCACCAGGCCTTCCTTCCGTGGTACCTCTGAGTTCAGTCACATGGCCTTTCTTCGGAGGTACGCCTGGGTACAGTCACCAGGCCTTCCTTCTGAGGTACTTCTGGGTACAGTCACCAGGCCTTCCTTCCGAGGTACCTCTGAATACAGTCACCATCGCTTCCTTCCGAGGTAACTCTGGGTAGAGTCTCCAGGCCTTCCTTCTGAGGTACCTCTGGGTACAGTCACCAGGCCTTGCTTCCGAGGTACCGTGAGTACTGTCACCACGCTTTCCTTCCGAGGTACCTCTGGACAGAGTCACCATGCCTTCCTTCTGAGGTAACTCTGGGTACAGTCACCAGAATTTTCTTCCGAAGTACCTCTCGGTGCAGTCACCAGGCCTTTCTTTCGAGGTACCTCTGGGTACAATCAACAGGCCTTCCTTATGAGGTACCTCTGGGCACAGTCACCAGGCCTGACTTCTAATGTACATCTGGGTATGGTCACCAGGCTTTCCTTCCGAGGTACCTCTGGGTACAGTCACCAGGCCGTTCTTCCGAGGCACTTCTGGGTACAGCCACCAGGCCTTCCTTCCGAGGTACACCTGGGTACAGTCACCAGGCCTTTCTTCCGAGGTTCCTCTGGGTACAGTCACCAGGCATTTCTGACGAGGTACCTATGGGTACAGTCACTAGGCCTTTCTTCCGACGTACTTCTGAGTACAGTCACCAGGCCTTCCTTCCCAGGTGCCTCTGGGTACAGTCAGCAGGCCTTCCTCCCGTGGTACCTCTGAGTACAGTCACCAGACCTTCCTTCTGAGGTACCTCTGGGTACAGTCAGCAGGCCTTCCTTCTGAGGTACCTCTGCGTACAGGCAGCGCGTCTTCCTTTTGAGGTAACTCTGGGTACAGTCACCAGGTCTTCCTTCCCACGTACCTCTGGTTACACTCACCAAGCCTTTCTTCCGAGGTATCTCTGGGTAAAGCCACCAGGCATTTCTTACGAGGTACCTCTGGGTAGAGTCCCCAGGCCTTCCTTCCGAAGTACCTCTGGGTACAGTCACCAGGCCTATTCTTTCGAGGTACCTCTCGGTACACTCACCAGGCTTTCTTTTCGAGGTACCTCTGGGTACAGTCACCATCGCTTCCTTCCGAGGTAACTCTGGGTAGAGTCACCAACTTCCTTCCGAGGTACCTCTGGGTACAGTCCGCAGGCCTTCCTTCCGTGGTACCTCTGAGTACAGTCACCTGGCCTTTCTTCGGAGGTACGCCTGGGTACAGTCACCAGGCCTTCCTTCCGAGGAACCGCTGGGTACAATCACCAGGCCTTCCTTCTGAGGTACCTTTGGGCACAGTGACGAGGTCTTTTTTCTGAGGTACCTCTGAGTACAGTCACCAGGCCTTTCTTCCGAGGTACTTCCGGGTAGTCACCATGCCTTCCTTCCAAGGTACCTCTCGGTACAGTCTCCCGGCCTTCCTTCCGAGGTAACTCTGGGTACTGTCACCAGGCTTCCTTCCGAGGTACCTGTGGGTACAGTCACCAGGCCTTCCTTCTCAAGTAACTCTGGGTACAGTCACTAGGCCTTTCTTTCGCGGTATCTCTGGGCACAGTCTGAAGGACTTCCTTGTCAGTTACCTCTGGGTACAGTCACCAGGCCTTTCTTACGAGGTACCTCTGGGTACAGTCACCGGCCTTCCTTCTGAGGTACCTCTGGGTACAGTCATCGGCCCTCCTTCTGAGGTACCTCTGGGTACAGTCACCCGTCCTTCTTTCAGAGGTCCCTCTGGGTACAGTCACCAGGCCTTTCTTTCGAGCTACCTCTGGGTACAGTCATCAGGCCTTCCGTCTGAGGTACCTCTGGGTACAGTCACCAGGCCTTCCTTCTGAGGTACTTCTGGGTACAGTCAGCAGACCTTCCTTCTGAGGTTCCTCTCGGTACAGTCACCAGGCCTTCCTTTCCAGGTACGTCTGGGTACAGTCACCAGGCCTTCCTTCCGAGGCATCTCTGGGTACAGTCACCAGGCATTTCTTACGAGGTACCTCTGGGTACATTCACCAGGCTTTCCTTCTGAGGTACCTTGAGTACTGTCACCAGGCATTCCTTCCGAGGTACCTCTGGGTACAGTCACCAGGCCTTGTTTCTGAGGTGCCTCTGGGTACAGTCACCAGGCCATTCTTACGAGGTGCCTCTAGGTACAGTCACGAGACCTTCCTTCTGAGTTAGCTCTGGGTACAGTCACCAAGTTTTCCTTCCGAGGGAACTCTCGGTACAGTCAGCAGGCCTTCCTCCGAGGCACTAACGTGTACAGTCACCAGGCCTTCCTTCCTAGGTACCTGTGGGTACAAGCACGAGGTCTTTCCTCTGAGGTACCTCCGAGTACAGTGACCAGGCCTTTCTTCCGAGGTATGTCTGGGTACTCACCAGACATTCCTTCCTAGGTACCTCTGGGTACAGTCACCAGGCCTTCCTTCCGTGGTACCTCTGAGTTCAATCACCTGGCCTTTATTCGGAGGTACGCCTGGGTACAGTCACCAGGCCTTCCTTCTGAGGTACTTATGGGTACAGTCACAAGGCCTTCCTTCCGAGGTACTTCTGGGTACAGTCACCAGGCCTTCCTTCCGAGGTACCTCTGGGTACGCTCACCAGGCCTTCCTTCCGAGGTAATTTTGGGTACAGTCATCAGGCCTTGCTTCCGAGGTACCTCTGGGTACAGTCACCAGGCCTTTCTTACGAGGTACCTCTGGGTACAGTCACCATCGCTTCCTTCCGAGGTAACTCTGGGTAGAGTCACCAGGCCTTGCTTCTGAGGTACCTTGAGTACTGTCACCACGCTTTCCTTCCGAGGTACCTCTGGACAGATTCACCACGCCTTCCTTCTGAGGTAACTCTCGGTACAGTCACCAGAATTTTCTTCCGAGGTACCTCTGGGTGCAGTCACCAGGCCTTTCTTTCGAGGTACCTCTGGGCACAATCAACAGGCCTTCCTTATGAGGTACCTCTGGGTACAGTCACCACGCCGGACTTCTAATGTACATCTGGGTACGGTCACCAGGCTTCCCTTCCGAGGTACCTCTGGGTACAGTCACCAGGCCGTTCTTCCGAGGCACTTCTGGGTACAGCCACCAGGCCTTCCTTCCGAGGTACACCTGGGTACAGTCACCAGGCCTTTCTTCCGAGGTACCTCTGGGTACAGTCACCAGGCATTTCTGACGAGGTACCTCTGGGTTCAGTCACCAGGCCTTCCTTCTGAGTTAGCTGTGAGTACAGTCACCAGGCCTTTCTTCCGAGGTACGTCTGGGTAGTAACCAGGCCTTCCTTCCGATGTACATCGAGGTACAGTCACCAGGCCTTCCTTCCTAGGTGCCTCTGGGTACAGTCACCGGTCCTTCATTCCGAGGTACCTCTGGGTACAGTCACCAGGCCTTTGTTCCGATGTACCTCTGGGTACAGTCACCAGGCTTTTCTTAAGAGGTACCTCTGGGGACAGTCACGAGGCTTTCCTTCTGAGTTAGCTCTGGGTACAGTCACCAGGCCTTCCTTCCGAGGTACCTCTGGGTAGAGTCAAAAGGCCTTTCTTCCGAGGTACCTCTGGGTACAGCCACTAGGCCTTTCTTCCGAGGTACTGCGGGGTGCAGTCCCCAGGCCTTCCTTCCGATGTACCTCTGGGTACAATCACCAGGCTTTCCGTCTGAGATACCTCTGGGTACAGACACGAGGTCTTTCTTCCGAGGTACCTATGGATACAGTCACTAGGCCTTTCTTCCGACGTACTTCTGAGTACAGTCACCAGGCCTTCCTTCCCAGGTGCCTCTGGGTACAGTCAGCAGGCCTTCCTCCCGTGGTACCTCTGAGTACAGTCACCAGACCTTCCTTCTGAGGTACCTCTGGGTACAGTCATCAGGCCTTCCTTCTGAGGTACCTCTGCGTACAGGCAGCGCGTCTTCCTTTTGAGGTAACTCTGGGTACAGTCACCAGGTCTTCCTTCCCACGTACCTCTGGTTACAGTCACCAAGCCTTTCTTCCGAGGTATCTCTGGGTAAAGCCACCAGGCAATTCTTACGAGGTACCTCTGGGTAGAGTCCCCAGGCCTTCCTTCCGAAGTACCTCTGGGTACAGTCACCAGGCCTATTCTTTCGAGGTACCTCTCGGTACACTCACCAGGCCTTCTTTTCGAGGTACCTCTGGGTACAGTCACCATCGCTTCCTTCCGAGGTACCTCTGAGTACAGTCACCTGGCCTTTCTTCGGAGGTACGCCTGGGTACAGTCACCAGGCCTTCTTTCCGAGGAACCGCTGGGTCCAATCACCAGGCCTTCCTTCTGAGGTACCTTTGGGTACAGTGACGAGGTCTTTTATCTGAGGTACCTCTGAGTACAGTCACCAGGCCTTTCTTCCGAGGTACTTCCGGGTAGTCACCATGCCTTCCTTCCAAGGTACCTCTCGGTACTGTCTCCCGGCCTTCCTTCCGAGGTAACTCTGGGTGCTGTCACCAGGCTTCCTTCCGAGGTACCTCTGGGTACAGTCACCAGGCCTTCCTTCTCTGGTAACTCTGGGTACAGTCACCAGGCCTTTCTTTCGCGGTATCTCTGGGTACAGTCTGAAGGACTTCCTTGTCAGTTACCTCTGCGTACAGTCACGAGGCCTTTCTTACGAGGTACCTCTGGGTATAGTCATCGGCCCTCCTTCTGAGGTACCTCTGGGTGCAGTCACCCGTCCTTCTTTCAGAGGTCCCTCTGGGTACAGTCACCAGGCCTTTCTTTCGAGCTACCTCTGGGTACAGTCATCAGGCCTTCCTTCTGAGGTACCTCTGGGTACAGTCACCAGGCCTTCCTTCTCAGGTACTTCTGGGTACAGTCAGCAGGCCTTGCTTCTGAGGTTCCTCTGGGTACAGTCACCAGGCCTTCCTTTCCAGGTACCTCTGGGTACAGTCACCAGGCCTTCTTTCCGAGGCATCTCTGGGTACAGTCACCAGGCATTTCTTACGAGGTACCTCTGGGTACATTCACCAGGCTTTCCTTCTGAGGTACCTTGAGTACTCTCACCAGGCATTCCTTCCGAGGTACCTCTGGGTACAGTCACCAGGCCTTCCTTCTGAGGTAACCCTGGGTGCAAACACCAGAATTTTCTTCCGGGGTACCTCTGGGTACAGTCCGCAGGCCTTCCTTCCGAAGTACCTCTGGGTACAGCCACCGGGCGTATTCTTTCGAGGTACCCCTGGGCACACTAACCAGGCCTTCTTTTCGAGGTACCTCTGGGTACAGTCACCATCGCTTCCTTCCGAGGTACCTCTGGGTAGAGTCACCAGGCCTTCCTTCTGATGTACCTCTCGGTACAATCACCAGGCCTTCCTTCTGTGCTACCAGTGGGTACAGTGACGAGGTCTTTCTTCCGAGGTACCTCTGAGTACAGTCACCAGGCCTTTCCTCCGAGGTACTTCTGGGTACTCACCGAGCCTTCCTTCCGAGGTACCTCTCGGTACAGTCTCCATTCCTTCCTTCCGAGGTACTTCTGGGTACAGTCACCAGGCCTTCTTCCGAGGTAACTCTGGGTACAGTCACCAGGCCTCCTTCCGAGGTACCTCTGGGTACAGTCACCCGGGGTTGTTTCTGAGGTTCCTCTGGGTACAGTCACCAGGCCTTTCTTACGAGGTACCTGTAGGTACAGTCACGAGGCCTTCCTTCTGAGTTAGCTCTGGGTACACTCACCAAGTTTTCCTTCCGAGGGACCTCTCAGTACGCTCACCAGGCCTTCCTTCCGAGGTACATCTGGTTACAGTTACCAGGCCTTCCTTCCGAGGTACTTCTGGGTACAGTCACCAGGCCTTCCTTCCGTGGTACCTCTGAGTTCAATCACCTGGCCTTTCTCCAGAGGTATGTGGTACTCACCAAGCCTTCCTTCCGAGGCACCTCTGGGTACAGCCACCGGGTCTTCCTTCCGAAGTACCTCTGTGTACAGTTCCCGGACCTTCCTTCCGAGGTACCTCTGAGTACAGTCACCAGGCGTTTTTTCCGAGGTACTTTTGGGTAGAGTCACCAGGCCTGGCTTCCGAGGTACCTCTGGGTACAGTCATCAGGCTTTTCTTCCGAGGTACCTCTGGGTACAGTCACCATCGCTTCCTTCCGAGGTAACTGTGGGTAGAGTCACCAGGCCTTCCTTCTGAGGTACCTCTGGGTACAGTCACCAGGCCTTGTTTCCGAGGTACCTTGAGTACTGTCACCACGCTTTTCTTCATAGTTACCTCTGGACAGATTCACCATGCCTTCCTTCTGCGGTAACTCTGGGTACAGTCACCAGAATTGTCTTCCGAGGTACCTCTGGGTGCACTCACCAGGCTGTCTTTCGAGGTACCTCTGGGTACATTCACCAGGCCTTCCTTCTGAGGTACCTTGAGTACTCTCACCAGGCATTCCTTCCGAGGTACCTTTGGGTACAGTCACCAGGCCTTCCTTCTGAGGTAACCCTGGGTGCAATCACCAGAATTTTCTTCCGGGGTACCTCTGGGTACAGTCAGCAGGCCTTCCTCCGAGGCACTAATGTGTACAGTCTCCAGGCCTTCCTTCCGAGGTACCTCTGAATACAGTCACCGTGCCTTACTTCCCAGGTACCTTTGGCTACGGTCACCAAGCCTTCCTTCCGAGGCACCTCTGGGTACAGCCACCGGGGCTTCCTTCCGAAGTACCTCTGGGTACAGTTCCCAAACCTTCCTTCCGAGGTACCTCTGAGTACAGTCACCAGGCGTTTCTTCCGAGGTACTTTTGGGTACAGTCACCAGGCCTTGCTTCCGAGGTACCTCTGGGTACAGTCACCAGGCCTTTCTTACGAGGTTCCTCTGGGTACAGTCACCATCGTTTCCTTCCGAGGTAACTCTGGGTAGAGTCACCAGGCCTTCCTTCTGAGGTACCTCTGGGTACAGTCACCAGGCCTTGCTTCCGAGGTACCTTGAGTACTGTCCCCACGCTTTCCTTCCGAGGTACCTCTGGACAGAGTCACCACGCCTTCCTTCTGAGGTAACTCTGGGTACAGTCACCAGAATTTTCTTCCGACGTACCTATGGGTGCAGTCACCAGGCCTGACTTCTAATGTACATCTGGGTACAGTCACCAGGCTTTCCTTTCGAGGTACCTGTGGGTACAGTCACCAGGCCTTTCTTCCGAGGCACTTCTGGGTACAGCCACCAGGCCTTCCTTCCGAGGTACACCTGGGTACAGTCACCAGGCCTTTCTTCCGAGGTACCTCTGGGTACAGTCACCAGGCATTTCCGACGAGGTACCTCTGGGTTCAGTCACCAGGCCTTCCTTCTGAGTTAGCGCTGAGTACAGTCACCAGGCCTTTCTTCCGAGGTACGTCTGGGTAGTAACCAGGCCTTCCTTCCGAGGTACATCTAGGTACAGTCACCAGGCCTTCCTTTCTAGGTGCCTCTGGGTACAGTCACCAGGCCTTCGTTCCGAGGTACCTCTGGGTACAGTCACCAGGCCTTCGTTCCGATGTACCTCTGGGTACAGTCACCAGGCTTTTCTTAAGAGGTACCTCTGGTACAGTCACGAGGCTTTCCTTCTGAGTTAGCTCTGGGTACAGTCACCAGGCCTTCCTTCCGAGGTACCTCTGGGTAGAGTCAAAAGGCCTTTCTTCCGAGGTACCTCTGGGTACAGCCACTACGCCTTTCTTCCGAGGTACTTCGGGGTGCAGTCCCCAGACCTTCCTTCCGATGTACCTCTGGGTACAATCACCAGGCTTTCCGTCTGAGATACCTCTGGGTACAGACACGAGGTCTTTCTTCCGAGGTACCTATGGGTACAGTCACTAGGCCTTTCTTCCGACGTACTTCTGAGTACAGTCACCAGGCCTTCCTTCCGAGGTGCCTCTGGGTACAGTCAGCAGGCCTTCCTCCCGTGGTACCTCTGAGTACAGTCACCAGACCTTCCTTCTGAGGTACCTCTGGGTAGAGTCATCAGGCCTTCCTTCTGAGGTACCTCTGCGTACAGGCAGCGCGTCTTCCTTTTGAGGTAACTCTGGGTACAGTCACCAGGTCTTCCTTCCCACGTACCTCTGGTTACAGTCACCAAGCTTTTCTTCCGAGGTATCTCTGGGTAAAGCCACCAGGCATCTCTTCCGAGGTACCTGTGGGTAGAGTCCCCAGGCCTTCCTTCC